>NC_049210.1:44896651-45256651 GCF_013347855.1 Anguilla anguilla
GGACTGCCACAGACAATGTACCCACATCAAGCACTGTATACGCTGACAAAGTAAATTATGTCTGCCCTGGGTAGTCTTAAGAAGGACAATACATCATGCCAAAGAACATATTACTGTTGGTACACAGTATTTCACTCATAGTGAAAAAGCACCTCTCAGTGATTGTACTCAAACAGGTCACCATCATGAACAGATGGCAGTTCATCTTGGAGACAAATGATTTTTTTTTTTTAGCTAAATGTCACCAGATATGCTGTGTGTAGATTCTCAATTAATCAACCGCACACAATTATATACAACCAGCTTTCCCCCCCCCCCACCCCCCAAAACAAAAACATCACCTTTTACAGACACACTTAATCATTTAAACAGTATGAAATGAAAAGAGAAAAAAAGATTTTATGTATAATTAACACTGAAAAGTGACGTGTCCTATAAGGCTAACAGACAAATCACAACAAGGTCACGGAGTTCCAACACAAACACAGGCATGTAAATTAAGTCAGCACAAATTAATTGGCACAGGTCCTCAAATTAATTTAGAGCATTAAAGTATTCAGAGTATTTTCCAGCTGAGACCTCTGGACATAGACGACTGGGCATGTATGTTTAAAATAAATGCTTTACAATGCAGAGTGTAATGAATGAGCACATTAATATCTAATGCCATGTGCATTTGGCTTTGGGAAGCTTATGGTTAAGAGTCTTTAAACTGCCGTTTTTTAGCGGTAGTGTAGCTTTATTGTTCTATTAGCCTGACTCAGGCTAAGGCCAAGCTTTGGAATCACGAACAGGCATTTCTCCACTTGCTTCAGGTGCACCTGAGGACAGCTGAGAATGAGCTCTCTTTCCGTTTGGTTTGCACATTAGCTGTGATAGCATACGTTCCATGCATATGACTGTAAATGAGCCTCTACCTACCATTGTCAGTGTCTTTTTTTGTAGCAGCGCCAACCCAGAATTTTGATGAAACCGCGCACCAATTACCTCGGATGTTCCAGAGTAACCGTGGCATTGTATTTGGAAAGAAACTTTGCTATTGAATTGTTCAAATGTAAATTTTTGGTTCCGCCGAGGTCTGTTGTATCAGGGTGAGCTGCATGCAGGAATCAAGGAAACTCACCAAATCTCAGCGAAACTATCTGGATGATTGTATAGTACTCTGGGTAAGTGGAAACATACCCATACATTTCATTTTAGGGTGAACTGCCCCTTTAAACTATTAAACTAACATATTAATAACAATTGTAGTTTAAAGGTAGCCTTAGGTCTGGCCTACAAGTCTCCACTATTACTCTCAGAAATTAAATGAGTTCTTAATTACCGCAGTCATGGATTGTGTGTGATACATTCCAATGAAACTTTCAACACTGATAAAACGTGTAAGAAATTACGATATGCACTAACTACTAAGACTTGAAATTGACACATCCAACTTAATTAATTCTAAATTTCATATTTTATGCATTAAAATATAACATTGAACTGAACGGCATCCCTCCCACTTTGGATTTGCTTTTATCTGCTCGGTTTTCAAAGAGCACAGTGACAGTCTCCTCCCCAGAGACATGCTCAGTAAGAATCACATAAAATGCAATTACATCTCAACTAAACTGTGGCAATGCGCATCACAGAGAATTAATTGCAAAATCAATATCAAAGAACAGAATAGATAGAGGGGACCGTGTGCATCGACTGTAAAACGTGAGCTGTGCAATTAAACCGAGAGTCTGAATGGTGCATGCCAACAGAAGATCTCTATGTGCTGAAGGGAGAAACTAGAGACTTCTGGACTCTCATAAATCATTATTTTATGGCATGAGCACCAGGGGACATGAGACTGGAAGAATTAGAGTTTAAATCAGTGGTTCTGGTATCTCCGATAAATTATGGAGACAGATAAAAGCACGTAATCCAGAGGTGGGTGGTGGTAGTAGATTCCCCTGATGAAAAGCTCCTTTGATGCCTATTTTTTTAATGCATATTACCAAAAATGGATAACCTTAAATGATTAAAGCAAATGATCTTCATGAATACCATTCCATTTCTGCTCATGTGTTAGACAACCGTTTCTTCTTTCTTTTTCTGCAAGCCATGCAGTGCTACAAGAGATTCAGAGGAGAGATGTACCTCTCAGTGCCAACAACAGTGGGAAAAGATTGCGTCTAACTAGAGAAACGCAAACGTAGACCCCGTAAAAACAGTGCCCTTCCACCACTGATTCCTTGTTTTAGTTGGTTGAAGACATTGACATGTCTTCATGACATTATGACTGCAATTTTCTGTAAAGCAGACTTTACTACCTAAGTAACTCAAGCGCTTAAAAAGGTGAGCCATGTTTAAAAGGAGTAATTACATATGCCATCCATGTTGTGAGGTTGAAAGTTGATAATCTTTAAAAAAATCTTCAAATGACCTTGATGAACCTGTCCTATGGAAGATTACTCATAAATAATAGGATGTCAACTAGACCTAAATGCGCGAGGACTGTCCAAAATTAAGTGCAGAGTGGAGTGGTGTGGAGAAGGCCAGTGTCAGAGTCTCCTGCTGTCTCTCAAAGCCTAGGGATGGCTTCAGGACCATGGACAGCGGCAGCCCCACCAACAGGTATGCACAGCGAAGGCTGGCTGGTAACAGTCCGATGCCAGGTACAGTAGATGCAGTAATTACCTCACCACTCTTACAGTTAATATCACTAGTTTGGGATTTAATTCGTAACCATAGTTGCAAATGAAATTAATTTTGATTCATTTAATATATCAATTTATTTGACACGGTCAATTTGGACATTAATAATCATTTCTGTAAATGTGCCAGAGTTAGCCAGGAAGGCTAATTTTCATTAGTAGTCCCTGGGCTACATGTCTTTGGACCGTGGGAGGAAACTGGCGTACCCAGAGGAAACCCAGGCGAACACGGGGAGAGGATGAAAGCTCACGCGGAGTATCCGGGCCTGCCGAGACTTGAACCCGCAACCTCCTTGTGAGGCAAGAAGTTATGTTTTTAGAGGTTTGTTTTTATGAACTCTCTTCTCCTCTATTTCCCAGCTCCATTGGCTAATTCCCAGTTTAGCTCTTCTGTCCACTCGTCGCCTAATGGAGTGGACACACCTGCCACAATGGCACAGCGACCTTCCACAAAGTCTTAGACTTTGGCTTCACTTGCTGTACTAAAAGCTGGTACTGCAGATTGGCTTATACCTAGCGGTTTGATATCTGCATTAGGACAGGGCTTTGTTTCTCAGGTGAGAAAAATGCTTCTTTGAAAATATTTTGAATATGCGTCGAAAGAGAGATCACCTGCTAGCCAAAGATATATGATAACCACACGAGAAGCTAGAGAATGCAATGTAAATTTAGGGCATGCTCCGTCATCCATCTCCAATTCAGGAGGGTTGTCATCTTTATTTATGACCTATTTTGCACCAAGTCTTGCCTCTCCACAGCACACAGTTCATTTTTTATGAGCAAAACTTATCTTATGCCATTACCAAAGATGTGTGGGTAAAATACAATGAATACGCATACCACAGTTATAAACATACTACTTGAGAAACGTGTCAATTAACGATGACCATGGGATGAGAAACGAATAGAAGCATGCATTCATTGTTATTACGCCAAATCCATAAAGTCAAGTGCAAACGCTTGCCTTTTATGCAACAGATTTGTTGTTGATAAATCTGATATGCGTTAAATTTGGTGATTCAGTCTAAACACACAAATCCAGATATGGATCATATTTTTCCAAGTTTGAACGATGTGTGACTTTGCCAGTACTCGACTGTGCTCTTCTGTCACCAACATTCTATTGGCACATGACGCATCATACTAAGCGTGGTGGAGCTGCAAGACACTCTGTTGTAAAAGTGGTTGGCAGCTTGTATGGAACACTAAATACAACAACTAGGAGAAATGCCCAAAACTAAACTCTCTGAGTAGGATATTCCACACATGAAAAAAATTACTTGTAAACTGACAACCACATATATTGGATATACAGAAATTGATTTGTCAGCTTTATCTTGATCTGATATGAGTGTAATTAGGGCCTACACAATACATCCTAACATCTAAATAAATGTAGGATTTTCTCACAATGGCAATGCTTACAACAGCCAGGTTTCCTTCCCAAGAACCTCTCTAAGCTTTTCAAAGACAAGCTGATGTACACTTTGGTACACTTGAATGCCAAAGACTTCCCACTCATTAACGCTGCTACTCACCCTTGGCGAAAGCTGTGAAATTAAATTCAGATATATCATACTAATAAGCTATTCTCTCAAGTTTGAAAATCCTCAAGTGCCAAAAAAAAAGATATACTACTTTTTGGAAGACATAACAAAAAAGCATTATTCCATGCCTAACTGGATCTGATCCAGATTTATGAATATTAATGAGAGGTTTGATAATATCTAGGCCAGTTGTGTTCATACTGTCATCACCATTATATGATTATTTGGTCTAATTTTAATCACTATTAATGCAGCACATACTTCGATGAGCAGTCGCACCGTAATATAATTTAGGATGAGCATATCTACTCTAAATATTTTAATGCTCTATCTATTGGTTTATCCCTGGCTGAAAACCTAATGAAATTAATTTAAGCAAATCAGTTTGTGCTGTTTGTTAAGAAGCCCTGTGCAGTGTTTTGTGAAATCACTCACAAAATGTGGAATATTAGCAAGTGAGAATCTCAAAGTTTGCCAAACCGCCAGGGCATTAACTGTCGTGTTCCGGCTGTGAAGCTGTGACAGTCAGACAACAAACACGCAGGTCTGTCTTTTTGCCAGCATCAAGGCCGTCATTTCTCTCTGAAATTTTTCAAGCGCCTGGTGTCATTTCCCCGCTTCCGTTTTGGATGTTTAAAAGAAGATAAACCTAGCGCAGCCGCTGGTCGGGGGGGTTAGGGAGAGAGCCAGAAAAAGCCGGCGTCCGGTAGGATTTAATCCCGGCTATGCCTCCTTGATGAAGTGAGCTGGCAGCCAGGAGTGACTCAACACAGAACCCGGGTTCAAACTCGTTACTCACAGTGTGGGAGGGGAGGTGGGCCTGGCGTATGCGATCCATGTCTGAAATTTCCTCTCAGTCCAGAACATTCAACCTCAAGTGTGCTTGCGCATTTCAAATATACACACACAGACACACGCGCACACACACACACACAAATGTATTTTTAGAAGGCAAGCAAGCAAGGAAAATGATCATAAAGTGAGATTAAAAAAAAAAAAAAAAACTTCCTTAGCATTCGATGTGCTGTTCCCTCGAAAAAAAACAACTGGATCTAGATGAGAAAGCGCCGCGAGCTATCCGTGCACCGTAATCAAACGTTTCGCATTTCATCTCACCGCACGAAATTAGCGGCCGCACGTGCCCACGGGCGTAAATTACTTCTGTTGTTGTTTTGTACGAGCCCCAGCACTCTTAATTTTCTCCGACTCGTTTTTTTTTGGGTTATTAAAATGTGTTTGAGCTGACGGCTGAGTCCTGTCTCAAGGTGAATGCCCTGCCCCCTGCCCTGCCCTGCGCGCGCCCCCCCCCCACCGGGGAGGGAGCCGTCAATCACAGCGAGCGACTCTTTTTGGCCAGGCCCAGCGCAGGTTAGCACCTGTCTGGACACGGCGGCCTTCTCACGTCACATCGAATTTGTGACACAAGAATGACAGAACGTTCATCTGCATTCACATTTCAGCGAATGATCCCGCATATTATTAGAGAGAAACTTCACCGTCAAATATTAGATTAGATTTTCACTTCAGTTCCAGTCTTGTATGAATGAACATGAAAAAATGATAACATTTCTCCAGGAAATTAAAGATGTGGGTAAATGTCGCAAACAACGCCCCACATAAAGCACATTCGATTTATCTGTTACTTGAGGAGAAAACTCACCCTTTCTTTCCTCTTCGTTTGCTTTGTTTCGTTTCGTTTTCCTGATGGCATTTCGCATCTTTTAGATAATCCATGAATCAATTTTTTTTTTTGCCAAAGTAGAAAGTGCTCATAAAAATAAAACGAAAATCATTTTCAAAGTGTTTCGGTTAGAACGCGGTTCATTTACATCAAACGGTCGTGGTGGTGGACTTTCGGAGAATAGTTTTCTGTGGTTTGGGGGCCAGGGGGTGAGGCACACAAGGCGTGTTTGCGGGGGGGAAACTGTGACTGGCACTTAGGCAGCCGTTTTCCACCAGGGCCCCGCCCCCAGGGGGGGAGGAGCAGTAGTGGGCGGGGCTGAGTTTCGCGTCGATCAGGTCCGAGTGCAGGTGCGCGTCCGTGTTGTTGACGTTGTACTGGAGGTCGCAGTCGGGACAGTACCCGTGGTACTGCACCTTTTCGCTGAAGCGCACCCGCTCCCGCGTGGCCTGGGGGCACCTGCTCTTCTCGTGCCGGGGCGGGGGCGGGGGAGGCGGCGTGGGCCCCCGCTCCGGGACGTTTTTGGGGATGCAGCACAGGTCCCTGCTCGGCACGCCGACGGGCTTCCCGGGAAAGAGGCCGTTCCGGAACAGGGTTCCGTTGGCCAGGTGCCCCGCCAGCGAGCTCGGCCCGCGCTCCTCGGTCCGGAGGGGGGTCAGGCGGGGCGGGGGCAGGGGAGGGTGTGGCCTCCTCATCACCGTCAGGACGGTCGGGCTGACCAAAGCCAGCCGAAGGGCGGAGTCGTCGAGGTGGTGCTTCACCTTCTCTATGCTGGAGGCCGTGGTGGTGGTGGTGGTGCTACTGGAGCTGCTGTTCAAGGTGTCCGTCTTGGAGCTGTCCGTCAGCTCCTCCTCCAGCCGCAGGTCAGAGGTCAACGAGTCGATGTCGTGCACAACCTGCGAGGCGCAAGAAAGAGGGGATCACAGCTGGGTCTCGACAGTCAGTCACATGACATCCGGTCAACAGGCGTTCTTATCCAGTCTCATCAAACAAAAGTACATACAGTACGCGCATTCAAAAGGGTTATGAGAACAACACTTAGTACGGAGTACTAGTACTAGTTAAGACTCTTAGGACGCACTTACATTACCATTCTCACATGATCCGATTCTGATTTTTTTCCCACACATCCGACAATCGGATTTTTGCCCCATAAAGTGACTTGGTGTTGCCCATTGTCCAGAGCATTAACTGCACAGATGCTGAGGGAAGCGGCACTTTGTTCTGAAGCTGCTGATGACATCCAGGAGTTGACCACCTCAAAAAAAACAGTTTCCCTTACTAGAGCCTGAAAAACTGCCCAAACTATCCAAACACACCAAGGATGTGCTTACGCTAAAACACGATATCCTCCAGGACCCGTGAGCCGCTACACCTCGACTCCCACACGCTTCCCGACTAGAAACCGGCAGGCGAAAAAAAAAGCGGAGTGCTTTGTCGGGAAAGGCGACGGCTTCCCCTCTCATTCTGAAAATTTGGGCTCCCGCTGAGCAGCCCTCTCTCTCAGCGGCGGTATCGGAGCAGGCTGTGGCGGTATAAAGGCACCGTACGAGGTAGCCTTACTCCTGCCGCCCTACCGTCAACTGCCGTCGCGCGTTTTATCGATTCACTCGTCTGTTTGTTTTATTTATTCACACAAGGAAAAGCACAGAAGCAGACGTACATACAGACACAACAGCGGCTGCACACTGATTTGTGCAGGTGAGTAAAAGAGAAAGCCCAAATGGGCTTATAGTACTCTTACCTGGTACCAATCAATCAAATTAAACAACAAAACGATATTAGCGACTTCTGCGTGTGAGGCGCAAGCCACTGGACGAAACGCAGCATCATCCTCCATGTTGGCGTCCGTCTGTTGCCAAGCCAACCATACCTGCGCATGTTAGTCACACGAGCGACACGGACATGTACGCACAGGCCACACGCAGACAGTGTAACGTAAACACTACAGGAGAAAGACCGGTTGTCGGCAAAAAATCACATTCAGGCATCAAGACGTGCACTGTAGACATAGACTTAGAGACAGTAGCCATGCGCACACGTGTGTCTTGCTGTACCCCTGGTATTGTACAACTAAATGTGTGCACTTCTGCTGTAACGATTCCCTTCTGAAACAAATGCTTGTAAACTTGCATGAATATGCCACCTTTCATATTATACATATATATATAATATTCCAAGATCATATATATATATATGAGCTTTGATTATTGCGCCTGATTACTTTCTGAAATGAAAGGAAAGCCTGATTACTTCGTGAAACGATGATTACTTTCCGAAACTAATTTGCAGTAAACTCACTGGAATATGCTAACTTTCATGTTGACAATGAATTATATATGTATGAGCTGGGAATATTGAGCCGGAGGCAATAATTTAATGTCAGTCTCATTTTTGGTGAAAGGTGGGACACTAACAGTGATATTGATCCGTTGACATTTGCAAATGTGCTGTTTTTGACCAAAGGTTGTGCCTCTGTTGGATTACGGTGAAACCATGCTTTGAGAAATACCAGACATTTGCAGTAAACTGTTTGATAGCAGACCCACAAAAAATAATCTAATACAGTATGTCTACAGGCACTGTTTATTCTGTTACGGACCTCAAATTATTGAGTCTCTGGGGCTTCAGAAAACAGTATACACACTTAAATAATACACATACTTTGCCTTATAGTTTGTCTATCAGACACAATTTTACCCTTTTCTCCCCTGGGATAAAGCTGCACGCTCTCGTTTTTTTGTTGAAAGGCACTGTCAATAATTAATCCGGGGTATTGAGTTAACACTTGATGCATGTTGACGATTTTCTCTCTTTTCCCGGGTAGCCGATTCTCAGGATCCTCGAAGATCGACAACAATTGCATTTTATCCAGCTGAAAAAAAAAGCCTGTGGAAAAGGCCCCCTGAAGATTTGTTTGCTAGCGCACGCCACGAAGCTATGCCCGACAACAAGATGTGCTACAGGCCAAATACAGTACTGCACGGGAAAAACATTTATTTAAACATTTATTTATATAAAAATGTAAACACACTGCTTCGATGCACACAATAAACACCCCTTTTCCTAACTGGCAGAAGGACTTACACAAATAGAGCATTTCTCCTCCATGTTTTCCCAGGAAAGAGGTTAAGAAGAGAGACATGCAGCCTCTAAATCGGAAAATTCAAATCCCATAAATAGATTTAAAGAAAGAAATTCCACATATTAACTGACATTTAATATTCAGGCTACCACAATGCTGAGTACATTCCTAACAGCACTCATCGGTGCATGATTCCCTTTTGACGTCAACTCTCGCTTGGTACTCACACAGCAAGGGATCTTCAGCATCTCTCCAACAACTGCTGTAAAATTCTGCTGTCATTGTAAATTCGATCTGGATCTTGACGGTTTTACCATTTCCTTATTCCTCAGCGTTGCATATACTTCGAAACTTCCACTCCCCCTCCAAAAATGTAGTGTCAACTTTCCAATTACTTTCATCAGCTTGTGCGACTGTCCCGCTGAAGGGTAGCACACAACCGATTCCCGTTTCTTACAGAAACATTGCCCTCAGCTTCTGCTCATGTTCATTCGAGGAAACCAGCTTACTTAGATTGTCTTATTCTTTCCATATGCATACCCCTTTTTGATCTTCAGAGACGAGCAGCCATTTCCTGGGGCTTGTAGGTCCAGCACGGCTTGTTTGCTGCAGTTTGTGGTATGGCACTGAAAAGCTATTCCCCAGGGGTCAGTCCTTGGACCTTTCCTTTTTCTCAAGAGCAACTCATCATGTCCTACTTGCACTCCTGAGACATTTGATGCTTTCAGGGAAGAGATCCACCTAGTTCTTTCCCCCCTGTCTTTTTTCCGCCTTCTATTGAGACATGACTCATTCTATATAGTCTCTGTGTTCTGTTCCTGTGTACCCATTATCTTTCGCACATCCTGTCAGTCAGGTCAGGGACAATTTCGGTTGCAAATTCTTGGCAACGTCGCCAGGTCACCTCTCTGCAGTGCTTCTACTGTCCACCGTTTCTTCTCCACCTGAGCACCTACCCTAACCACATGATTCAATTAATCATTACCTCAGCTGAACCCCGCACAGCGTTTTCCCAGTTCTAGGCTTATCAGGCCCTCACAGAGATAGGAAGCCTAGTGAACCTTAGCCCTTTAAGGCCAGGATTAAGCAGCCAATGAAGTCCTACAGGACGTGGCTTCCTCGAGTCTCTCTCAGAACGACTGAAGCAGCAAGGCAAACGTCGACAGCAAAGGAATGGATTAAAATTATGCTCAAAGGTTCAGTTCGTATGGACAGATCCGCTAAATGTCGGCAGCTACATTAAATTTATATTACAGGCATTGCGCAGTGCGACTGACACGGCCTCTGCGTTGTTCACGCAGCATCCATTTATACAGATGGACATGCACTGAAGCAATTCAGGTTAAGTACCTTGATAAAGGGCACAATGCCAGCGTTCTACATGGGAACCTGCAACCCTTAGGTTACAACCCAGATAGTAAACGACTCCGGGCCACACCTGTGCCAAGTCCGGCCCAGCAGTGCGGACTTCGGGCCAGCGTCGGCCCAGATCCGGCCAGGAATCGCTTACTATCTGGGAAGCCCAAGTTCCCTAAACACTACGCTACACCACCGTCCCAGAGTGCTTCCCAATTTGAAGCTGAGCACAAGCAAAATGTCTGAGAATATTTCCTTCCCCCGTGAAATGCAGTTTGCGTGCTTTATCTAGAAGAGGAAGATGCCACTTTAACTCATTGCAGTTTGACCTGCATTAACATGCAATTTTGCATAATTTATCCACAGTTCTGGATCATCTGAAATTAACCAACTGAGATATGGAAAGTAGCGTATGAAATAAACCTTGTGCGCGCACAATATTATGAAAGAAAACACTCCAATCCATCATATCAGTCACATTAGTTAAATTTGATATATTTAGCATAGATACCTTTGCACTGACCAGAGTCAATGAGCCCTTAGCAAATCTCTCCGCATCATTTCAAAGAAAAACGATAAAGCAAAACATCTCGATTCACATTCTGTTACTGTAAAGCACCAGTGGAGCGGGAACTCTAAATGATATGACCCTGAACACTACTCTTTGTGACAGTGACATTTAATGCTAAAATACTTACGACACTTAATACAGTGCTCCACGAACTGGAAAGAGGCACATATTCTGTTATTCACATTCAAGGTTATTATTATGGAAGGATGTAAAGGAAATTTATGCAATGACATTGTGTTGGACCCAACTAATGTATTTTTACTATGCGTGACAAGACGACATTCACACTGAACCTTGGCGTGCATTTAATTCAACATCAGATTTAACCTGCAACGTGCTCACTACAACTGAGGATACTAATTCCACACTACATTCCTCTTTTATAAAATGTGCAATTTATCAAAGATTATTTTTTATTCACCTACCTTGCTTTCCTGAGCTTTTGTGCCATTGTAGCCTCAGACCTAATTAACATTTGAAATAAATTGTGTTTCTATAACTATTTCAGTTGTGGCATCTGCCATGTTTGCAGGATAATTTACTAGGGGAAAGACTATCTGGTCACAGTTTATAGCAGCGATCATTTTCACAGTGTTAACAGCCGTGAGATCTTTTCACCGTTTGTCGGTAAAATGGTTTCACAGTTGCAGTATAAAAGTGGTGCACTGTCACTAATTTGCAATGCAAGTTTCCCACCGCTGGGCTGCTTAATTATCCAAGTGAGTCTCTGTTCGAGAAGAAATAATTGAAAATGGTTTGATCTTCTGAAACTACAAATGGAAAACATTTGCATGGTAGCGATAACAGGCTGATGAAGAGCTTTCACACGAAAAAAGGATGTTTATCAAGGGACAAATTACTCACATTTACTTCTAAGGGCATTCATAAACAGACAATTATGAGGACAATGCATTCTCCTGTGGCCTATTTCATGAAAGCTATGCCACCCTTTTTGTTAGAACAATGAGGTACTGTAAACTTTGCTCACTTCAGAAACCATGCTCCAGAGTAAGTTGCCAAAGGCATAAATAATATCTTTTCAAAGAGCCTTACAAATACAAGACAAAGGCACCCTTCAAGGCACCATTTGTGATGCCCGGATCTGCTCCTCTTCTACAGAAGCCACTGAACTTTCAGCTTGCGCTGGAACGAGCGCGCGATTCCATTGTTAATTGTTAAAGGAGGCAGAAAAATGCGCACCTGACCCAGGGTCGTAAGCCCGGGCCGACTATGTCGCCATGGCTACCACAGGTCAGAACACCATTGCCCATAGCGCACAGAGGGGAGGAAGGGATTCGGTCAGCAGGGTTCTACCTCATTTCTTCATGCAACAAACAGCAACTCCCCTGGTCAACCGGCTGCCCCCGTGTGCCCGCGGCTCGCCGGCTAAAAAAAGGAGCAGGCTGCCGATAAGGGAGGGAGAGAGAGAGATTGGCATTTCGGTAATGGAAAAATTATCGCGAGTTTCTCACCTTCTGGCGAGTTGCGCACAATTATAAAGGTAGCCTAGGCCCATCCCCAAAGCGGCTGTCGGTCTCTTCATTACACCATGCACTTCAGCGGGAACGGAAACACCCTCTGCTCTCGCCCCACGTTATCTTAAGCCTCAATAATCTCCACGCAGTAGCTTTGAATGTCGTAAAGTAGATCCCTTGACTGGTGTTTTTGGCTGGACTGGATTCCCTGACTAGGAAAGACATCCCTGCTACTGTTCATTCATGATTCTCCCTTTATCTCCTTGATAACACCCAATAAGCCCATTGAAGACAGTTTTTTTTTTATTTTTTTTTTTTTAGGAGAGTTAGTTCCGTATAGGTCCCTGACATCCCCCCCGATTAATATTTCATATTTTCTTTCTGACTACGTATGTGCTAATGATGTAGCGCTGCTAGTCATATTTACTCACTGAAGCATGTGTGTGACACCTCTCCTCTGACCCACCTCAGATGTGTCAGCTAAAAGCGAGGCAATCAGGGGTGTTTCCACAGCAACGAAATGGGAATCCATCAGCTGAAACAAGCCCCACCAACAAGGGTGCAAGAGTCCCATCAGACACACCAAACTGCGGAAGTGACGGAGCGCGTGCAGTGCGACTGGAACGGGATTAATTTAATGACATCTCGGCTATCTGACTCCAAAATAACGTTTTAAACTTTTCCCCTGTTCGAACAGTTTTACACAAAGGGAGACTGCAATTTAGGGATTACAGCCTCTTTCTGCCATTACTGTGACTCTATATGGATTGCTGTCTGTCTTGGTAGACGCGGACGTGCCTTTGGCTTGTGTAGCCGACAAGGGTACTATGTGTATCTTGCACTAGTGTACATGTGAATGACTCTGGGATGCAGATATCCTGAGTCCTATGTATATGTTGGGCCCTAAAACTGCCAGGTTTGTCGTGGTTTATAGTCAAAGAAGAATGCCAGGATAAAGTAAATGCAATTTATTTTACAGTATATGTTCAATAATGGTAATATACAATGCCGCGAATTGTGCATGTAATGGAATGGCTATATGCGAATGGTGTGCAGGTAATCACGATAACGTCTCCTCAAACCACTTCACTTTTCCCTTCATATTCCCAAGGACCAAAGAAAAACGCCAAAATCATCCAAAAAAAGACATGATCACAACAATACAACATCAATGATCCAGCTAGTGTCATCTCTGTAAGCCTATCAAACCATGTTAACCATGGTAACACAGCTGGCAGCAGATTTCATAGGTAGCTCGCATTACCTACTGTTCACTTTTGAATGGTGTTCCAATATCCTTCAGTCAGCGTCCCCTGTACGACACCATCAATGACACCGACTTCTTCCCCATGACATCGGTTTTCCAACAACACCAAACGTGATCGTTGTGTACGTGGAAAACCTATGGTTTACATAATGCTATTTCACGCAGTACTGGCAGAATGGTTGCGACTGTGCAGTATAGTTCCTGACTCCCTGTCAGCAGCGTAAGCACAGTCTGTTTTCATTTGGGGGTCTGATAAGGGGCACACGTTCGTGAGCCACCCTACATGGGTCACATCAGAAGCGAGGAAGTTTGGCTGAAACACGATATAAACGACATTCTGTTTTTATGAGGACTAAGGACCTAACAAAATCAGTACTTCAGTGAATTCTGTCTTGTTGGTACTTCTGGATAGTTACTTCTGTTTTTAAAAAATGCATAATCACCAAAGTGTGGCTATTCACAAACTAGAGGTTGACAAATTTAACGGTCCTGTCAAATATTACAATGTTCAAGACAAAGAGAGAAACAACAAGACATTGCTGACAAAATATAAGATGGGATATTTTCTCCTTATCAACCAATAATATTGATAACATATCTAAACCGATACAGTTCCATGAATGTATGAAAGTGTCCTTGATAAAATACAGTAGATGACACTTTTTCTAATATCGGACTAAGATTTGTTGTGATTTAAATGCATTTTAATTGAGAGACCAAAATGGATTAAAGCATCCCCTCTGCAAGCATCTGGATCCACTCCCTTACGGGCACAAGTTCAACAATAGCCCACCCTGTCACTTTTATGGAAAACTATTAAATTAATGCTTTATATGTTCTGACACTGTATATTTTAATTAACTTCTTTGTGTCCTACATCTTGGCCCTCTAAATTGCACTGTTGTTTTAGAAGCCAACAGAATCTATGCCAAGGAGTTTTTCATATATTTACTTATGAATTTACACACACACACGTCTGTGTATATAGTACATTAGGAGAATTATAATGAACCTACGTTACATAATTAATGTTTTGACGCAATAAGCTAATTGATTTCATCATGAATCATTAGACTAAGAAAAAATATCGAAATAACTTGCTTGCTTACTACTCTTGTATTCTGAGACAGCATTCTGTTGTAAAATACAGAAGGCCCAATGTTTTCATTACTTTACAAATTTATTTACATAGCTGAAGGTTTTCCCACACGTAAAATGCACACTGACATAACAAAAACCAATGGCTGTCAGCACAGTGTAGATCTCACTTGTACAGATAAAAGCAACATAATTTTGTTACCTGTCTTTTCAATCGTCCTTAACAATGCTGGAACACATTCATATATGGCCAGCAATATGACCGGGCAGAAAGCATGTGACCAATGACGAAAAATACTCATTCAAAGATTGCCATTCTGCATGTTCAAATGTAAGAAAATTCACGTAATACAAAATGACATTAAATAGGCTACATTGTTAGATATTAATCATAAATGAACATAAAAGACGAGAGGAACTGTGTCGTGCCCCCAGACCTTGTCATCCCAAATATTAACACTGACTCTAAATAAGTAAATAAAAATAAATAATTATATAAATAAATAAATAAATACGACCATAAAGGTCCGAGTGCGGTGGATATACGTAGAATATACGTAGGCCTTGGACCAATTCATTCTAATACAGCTTTACACGGGGGTGGTCCACAATACAGGTCTGCCTCTTTACAAAAAAAAAAAACAATCTACCAAGTCTGAGAAACCGCCGCGATTAATTATTTCACAGAGAAAAAACAAACACAAGTCGCGCGCAAATCAACATACAGAACACTAACCTCTTTGAGTTCCTTAGCTACATCCTTTAAGTCTCCGAGGATGTTCTCTAGATCCTTCACGATTGTCTTGATCTGCCGTTTTACTTTAACTTTGGAGACTACTCCCTCTGACTCCGCATTTGTTTTTCCTGACATTCTTCGGTGAAGCACAATAATTATTCAAGGATCACGAATAAATCCTCTCGAGCGATAAGAACGGTACGTCCGTGCATTTTGAGGGTTTCCCCGCTTTCATTTACACATTGCTTAGGGATGTAGCGAAGCACATCGCCAGAGCCTCGGGCAGCACGCCTGCGCAAGAGAGCATATTGAAATTAATATTATTTTAAAAGATTGAAACAAAAAAATGGTGAAGTTGTGTAACACCACAGTAGCTCTTTCCACTGTTTCGCCTGATGTTCTTGTCTGAGGATATATCCAGGGTGTCGTTTCCCAAGCTGAAGCCCGGCATGCTTCTCCATTTCTCATAATATTCTTCACCTGAACAGTGTCAGGAAGTACTTAAACCCTTTAAAATGTAGAATGAACGGGAGGGGACGACGGTCGCTATTTTATTCCATTGAAAAAAATCTGTTTTTTTTATTTAAACAGTTTCAACAATCCACAAACATCGATGCCCGACATCGGCTGTGTTCATTTGTTCGCCTCACGAAAGATGCTATCCGCTCCTCCATTCGACAATCTTGCCAAAGAATCATACCAACAAAGATGTTCAAGTGTTCCTTCTAAGCGCATAATTGGTCACCGTCATCTCTAGACGAATTAATGGGTATCATCGTGCATTCACGAACCATTTCAACGGGGAACCCAGCTGCGGTAATGGCATATTCTTCATCTGATGGCATTCGTAACAACTGCAGGGCTGATATGTAATGAGAATGGGCTGCATCACCAGGCTATTCCGTCCCAGTGTATGAATTGAAAAGTGATGGCTTGGCTTGACAGTCGTACAGCTTTCCGATATTCAGGCACGTCTTGCAGGCCGGTTGTATTATAAAATATTACATATACTGTAATGCAACACTAGTTTTAGAGGAGTAATTACTAAAGCTAACACTTAAGAAAAATAATAAATGCATAAATGAGACAGTGGGTGGGGGAGGGGGTGCGCTTGACATGTAGGGTACAAAAATCGAATAATCCATGTGGCATGACTTCGGAGTCGACTGTGACAGTTAAATCATAGAAACTTAATCGGCACTGCGTGGACAACTTATTGCATTTGTGCAGCTGAACGCAGTTCTGCGTGTTGGCGCGCGCTGTAGCCTAATTAAAACACTACGACGTGCAAAACGTACGTTGACGACGTATCACGGGAGCCACGGGAGCCAGTCCTCAATCCACAACATGCAGAGAACGGAGTTCGGAGTGTTTGTTTTTGCAAACAATTCATATATAGCCTACATGCAAATGTTTCCAAAACAAGTAAATGCATGAATTTGTTAATAAATGTTGAAACAAATAACCTCTCTCAAGTTAAGGGCTTCTTTCAGTTCACTTTTTAAGATTTTAAAATAACGCCTAATTAAACAGAAATTAAAACATTTGCTGGTACAAAATCTGAACATAAAATACCTCAACAAATAACAGTTTGCTGCCACATAATTGAGTGTGAATAATCACACACACCTGGACAGACGGGTGTTAAGATGAGAGAATGAGTCAGGTGTGCTTGGACAGTTTGGAGTAATCTCTGTACATGTCTTGTTGATTATTCATGACACATTTGTACAAATAATGGCTGGTTTAAGGTGCCAGATTTCCACCAGAAACCAACAGCACTAATGCAAATTACGAAGCACCAGCAGTGTTTAGTCAGTGCATAACATGGAGCGGAGGTTGAAAACGGATAGATGAAACAGACTGTGCACAGAAAGGCCTCCAAGAGCAGCTTTTACAGGTTCAGAAATAAAACAAACTAATACAGGAGGTAGAGAAATGGACTTACCGAAAAGACTGACGGTTCACTTTCAGGATGAGGCTCTACTGCTTTACCCTTCAGCAGCAGACGTGTGTTTAAAAAGGTTACAGTCTTTCAGGCAAAATATTTGCTCTGCACTTTTGGGTTTCTGCAAGAACCCCATAATCCTATGTGGTCTGGGGCCACCCTACAGGCACTTGTGAGTCTACATCAGTTGGACTGAGAATAAGAGTGACACTCACTGTTTTATTCTCAGGATGTATTTTTGAATATTTTTCCTCAAGGGAAAATAGCAATGGATGCAGTAAAAATGTCCCATATTCACATCCTAGAAATTCCAATCAGTTAGACCAACTAATGCTTTCATTTTCTGTGCTGTATGTACTATATGACAAATAAATCCAGTTGAAAGAGGTTCCGTTTTAATTGATTCAATTACAAACTGTCAGAAGAAATCAATTGGGTTCTGTGTGCTGAGTGTGGAAACTTGAATCCATCTTTGTCAAATGAATAGCATTTACTGACAGCAAATGGCAACAAGCCAAACATGCATTGTGTTAAAATAAGTTTACCCACACAATTATGGGATAAATTAAAAACAAATTCTACAAAATGAATAGATCTAGAGATTGGCTTTGACACAAACCAGTTTACACAGTGGGTCCCTAGAACCGAGGTTGAAAACCACTGTGCTAGATAGTTCGTGAACGTAATTGTAGCCACAGTTCTGCGATTGGAACACATTGATATCATCTGTACGCATGCGTAGCAAACGTACTTTACACTTACAGAACGCTCCCCAGCTGCTGTTTCAAGTACAGTACCAACTTTAGTCAAGCAGTTAATTGAAGTAGCTATATAAAAATAAATTCTGTAAAGCTAGTCTCCCTCTGCTACCTTTGTGCAGACAGAAGCAGCAAGGGTTTGTCTGCTTGCAATTTAACTAGGCTGCTATCCTTCAAGAGACAGAAGACGGAAGTAAGGAACGTTAGCTATGCAGCAGATGACTAGCTAGTTAGACAACGTTAACCTATAGCTTGCTATATCTTTTGCTGTTCATTGGAAAGCGTGTTTAACCTTACTTTGTTGTTGTTGTTGTCACACATCGGTCTGTGCGCTTGACTTTTTGTTTTGGGAGAACTGTCACCTTGTCATCATGTCCGAGCTGTTGAGATTCGATGGGAAAGTTGTGCTGGTTACTGGAGCAGGTGGAGGTGTGTAGCATTTATTTACTACAAAAAAGCTAACAGGCTAGCCGTCACCAAACAAAATAACGTTGCTTAGCTATTGCTAACTTCATCATAATTGCAAGGGAACCTACGTATCGTCTGCGGCCTGTAATCCGCATATGAGACCAACACCATTTAGCTATTTAGTTAGCTTGTTGTAGCACTAACCATGCTTATGTACGGATACATGCACGCAAAACTACAGTGTTCGCCAGCTAACGTTGCTGACATTTGCTAAAGTTGTTAGACTGCCAGCATGCATGGTAGCTAAAAACTTATAGTGAGCAAATATGAAATGCAGCTAATAATAAAATGCTTATGTTGGTGTGCTAACTAGCGAGCATGTATAGACGCTGCCAGCTAACTTTGCATTGTAAGCTACATGGCTAAGAAACCAGGATTCACTGAAAATAAGGCTGTTATAATGCAATGCTATCAACTGTCGGTGAAAAGGCTTGCTGTTGACAAAATTATAATGGCATCAAAATTACGGCAGAGTAACGTTAACCAAATTAGCTAGTTGTTCTAGCTGTCTACATTATCACCGTCATAGAATGTGCTCCCAACCAATATAGTAGAACAAAGTGCGCGATGATCTTGCACTGTGTTAAAGGTGAACATCAGCTCACTGGTTGCGCAAACCAAGGTCCAGCTTCAGATTAGGACCACTGTTTAAATGGCGCACAAATTGAATTCATGTTTTGCCTGGATAAAGTTTTTAGGTTCGCAGTTTTTATTATGATATAGCACAAAAAGCTATCTGCCCTGTTACCACTTCTGTAGTTGATTCTTGATAAGCAGCTGGCTCACTGGTTAAACCATGTCAAGACACATGGTCCCAGTAAGTTTTCGTTGCGACGAAAATATTTCACATTTTGAATTTTGCTTTAATTTACCCGAGTAGGTCAACTGATTACACAGTTCCTTTATGCAGTGACGACCTGGGGAATTATGTGGGCATCAATTACAATCATACACTTCATTTCAAAATGCATCAGAATATTTGCTTCTGATATTCATAGCTAAGAATGTAGCTTTTCCATTTTGTATTGAGGGCTATGGATAGCCAAGTGAATAATTTAAGAATTTAACCATTTATCACTGCTGTTACTGCATACGTAGTGCAGCAGTTAGTAGCCTAAGTCAAGACTTAGCCTATTTACAAATTCGCTTTTTATCCACAGGGCTTGGGAGAGAGTATGCTTTGGCCTTTGGTGAGCGCGGGGCCTCCGTTGTAGGTAAGTCTATACTCGTCTAGTCCTACTGTGAAAGGGCTTAATGACATCAAAATAGATCGCAGGTGCGAAACAGCTGCTTGGGGGGTGGGGACGACGACTGCGGTTCAGAGGCTGGACACCCCCTTTCTACATCAACCCATTTTCCATTCCTAACTGACATTCTTGAAACATTTTGAACTTCTTTCTTGTAGCCTACACCAACTTCACAAATGCGTCCCCCTCGGAAATGAACAAAAATATGAAAAGGAGAACAATGTGGAGATTATTGGTAGTAGTACTGTTTTATGTAAAACAGTAAATAAAAATAAATGTAATGTACTGTTTTATCCTTTAGTCCTTGCAAAAATAAGAACGCACGAGCATATTGGTCCTTGCAGAGTAACTAGACTGCCTTTGAAAAGATTTACTTTCACTTTTGTGGTAAAGTGTTTTCATACCTCAATTAATATTCAAGGTCTATAATCCGTTGGCATGTAACTGACTATAATGAATTATTTATGCAACAGCTGTGCTCATAACCATTTTAATTTGAATACTGGGTAACAATTCTCATAAAATTAATTTCTATCCATTGTTCTATATAATTGTGATAAAATGGGAGAAGAACATTGAGAATTACTGAAGGCTCGGGTGTTTTGGTCATTTATTTATTCATGGCCATTTATTTATTCATTTATTTTTGCTGAGACAGACCCTTGGTGGTACAGTAGCCTACATGTCGTCCACAGAGCTGGTTGGTTTCTGTGAGAAAAGAAACGTCTCCCACGGCTCGTTTAAATTTTTAATTTATCTATACGTACGTACGGTTTGTATCTGAAAATGGCGGTCACTTGAGAACGAGACTTCGCACGCGCGTCAGTTCTGTTCCGTTTCCCTCTCCAGTGAACGACCTTGGAGGAGACATTAAAGGAGACGGGAAGAGTTCCTCTGCAGCAGATAAAGTGGTGGAAGAGATCAAGGCCAAGGGGGGGAAGGCAGTAGCTAACTATGGTACGTACAGTAGGTTATTTGTATTTAAAAAAAAAAAAAAAACATTTCTAGGTGCTCACTGAGGAAATGTTTTGAATTCTGTTTTGTCCCATTTGGTTTTACTTTGACAGCATAACTATGAGAGATAACTATATTCATCCAGATGCCCCAGATTCACTGTCTTTCTCATTTGAATCCAGTAATAAAAAGTTAGTTACATCTACTACAAGGCATAGTCTGCATTCTTCATACGTCAGTAGATGCACACAAATGTATACGTGTCATTGCAAGTATTAGTGTCAGCATGTCAGACTTGAAGATAAAACTGAAGGCCACCTTACCTTGTGACTGTTTCAAATTCACACCCCACAATTCTTTCTTTGGTCTTTCTTGTCACTTGACCTGACAGATTTTGTTTTTTACTACCGGAAGATAATGTGGTCTTTCAAGGGTTGCGTGTTAGCAAAATGTACCAAACTATGCGGAATAGCTGTGTTAAATGTTTTGGCTTTTTCTGTAAGAAATATTGAAAAGGATGGTTATTGTTTTTGCATGGCAGCCTGCAAATTGACTGGAAAAGCTATCTGCCCTGCCAGTTATTTGGATACCATTTTAAATCAGGGCTATTGTTTTGCCAAATAATGTGTGTGTATGCATGTAAGCTTGTTGGAAAACGATTATTACTCTGAATAAACACGTGCGTGTGTGCACTTGAAGAAAGATAAGGCAGGCCTTTTGTTAAATTACTCAATACAAGCGGTTCGTTTTTTTCCCATCCACAGAGACTCTGATGCAGAAGTTCAGCTCGTTTTTACAGGTCCTTTGTCTCGAATAAGCACAGCCAATATAAGATTTCCTAGTGACTCTGTTGCATTTTTCATAATCTCTTCTATATTTCAGCGCGTGGCCTGTGCATTTCTCTTGCTGACGGTTGAAAATCTATTCAAGTGGATAAATTATACAAATACAAAAAAATGGATGAAAAGATTGTGTAGTTTTACTTTGCTTATGCATGTACCACAAAGAGCGTTGTTCGTTTCAGTGGAAGGACCTCATTCTTGAAGGTCAAGTGTAATGAGATTAGATGTTGAGGTCACCCTAAAGAATGTCAAGGATATTGCATTATATGATTACTTTTCATGAGTAGGCATCCCAGATCCATAGTGCTTGGAATGCTTGCATTTTTGTCTCTGAATCCAGTCTGTTGCCGTGGCTGAATAGCCTGCTATTCAAGGTAAGGAGACAGGAGTTCAGCAGGAAAAAATCCCCTGGGGAGGTTTAAAATGTATTTCCCTTTGGATCAATAACCCTTTTGCCAGTGACTCATAGCTACTTTTGAAGTGCACAAAGCTGGCCATCGGGAACGAGGAAGGCATTGTTGTGGTGGATCAGAGATCAGGGGCCGAAACGACGGAACATCAGCACGGCCCTCCCTCACCGTTTCTGTCCGGGCTTTGTGCTTTCCGTTCCAGATTCTGTGGAAAACGGAGACAAGCTGGTCCAGACAGCCCTGGATGCTTTTGGACGAATAGGTATTTTAATAAGGGGTCCAGATTAAAGGCTTAAACGTGCTCCCACTGAGTACAGGAACTAATAATAGAGCTATGACTTCATGTTGTTTGTATCCTGCTCTAGGTTTCACGTCTGAGTGACCTGGATTGCTCTTTTACTGCATTCCTGCAGTTGCCTTTAAGATAAATCCTGTGTTAAAAGCAATATTTCACATATTTCTCCGCCTTAACAGGATAACATATTTGAAGTTTGTTTACACATGTGCATTCATGTGTATACATAACCACTTGTTTAATATTGATGGGTGTAAGAGATATTACTTGGACTGGTCACACAACTGACTGCATTAGTAATACTCTAAATGTTCTTTTTCAGATATTGTAATAAATAATGCTGGGTGAGTAACATATTTGAATACTTTTAATACTTTAAGATTTAAGTTGGTTATGAAATGATATCATACATTCTAGGTAAACAAATCCTCTTTGGTGAATAGCAAATGTTTTGAGTAATAGTCATTATTGTAGGACTGACTGTCCTGACCTGTACCAGTTCAAGTAAAGTTGTGAGTTTATGGTGTGTAATTTGGGTGAGAACTCCCACTTCACAGCTGCATAATAATGATGTGATATTATAATTAGGGACAGATTTTCTTAATTTTATGTCCCATGTATTCCCTGTTCTCTGTCTTTGATTATCTTAAAAAGTAGTGTATTTACAAAAATATTTTAAACCTTTTCCTTTTAGGATTCTACGAGATCGCACCTTTGGCCGGACCAGTGACTTAGATTGGGGTATGTTTCTCTGACACCCCGTAAGGATTAACCTGTTAATTAAAAGTGAATTCCATCTGTGCTGAAAGTGTGTCGGAGGCATTTTTTCTGTGCCATGGAGTTTGCATGCAGACATGACTAATCCTGTCATATCAAGGTTGGCTTATCCACGAGCATGCTTGAGCAGTGAGACAAAACATGATTTGTAGCGACTGCTCCAGTTCTCCTGTCCTCTCGGTCGTCAGACCTAATCCACAGAGTACATCTGAGGGGCTCCTTCCTGGTCACCCGTGCTGCCTGGAACCACATGAAGAACCAGAAGTATGGCAGGTAATGATCAATGTGGACTCAAGTCAGTCAGGGGAATACAGGAGAAGTGTTTAAGCGTTACTGGCCAATGCTGCTTCTCAATTCAGACTGCTAAATTTCTAAAGAAAATTCAGCTTCAGTCGTGCCAATTTGTCATGGGGGTCAGGTTTGGTATGTTTGGCCTCAGCCTATAACTGCACTCAAATTAACTCTGCAGTCTTTACTTAAACTTCACTTTCCACTGTGGGATTTCTCTAAGAGCCTCTGTTTGGTCTTGTATCAGTCAAATCTTCTTTTCGTACCCCGGCCAATGCCCCCATTGCCCCCTGCTCGTGTTCTGAGGCTGTAATTATGCGCATTAGAGGAGCTGTGAAACCGAGTTTTTGTGTTTTAAAGGGCGCAGTTAAAATCAGGATAATTCAAGTTCATGCACTTCTGGAAAAAATTGCAGCATTACAGATGGAGAGTGTCTGACAGAATTTAGATGTTTTCACAGAGTTTGCTGCTGGAATTTATGATTTATAAACATCAGAAAAAAGCACAGCCTTGCATGCACCTAGTGAAAGCCTAAATAAAGTAGTACTTGTAGGATGTGGGACATTGTCTCTATATACACATACTATGCATACTATGAATAATCAAAAAATGTTAGTCATCCATTCTGGCATCCATTTAAAGCAGATGTAGGTGGCATTCCCATCTTCCATGTCCATGCAAAATTTTTGAGGCAACAAAAATTTACTGCCAATTGTAAGCAGGTGGTGTGATGAAATTTTGAAAGAACTCCAAATTGTTTTATTAAGACCTTTTTTTGCTACAGGAAAAAATGATCTCCACAAAGCAGAAACTAGCAGTATAAAAAAAACACAAGAAAGGCATATATTTACTTGGCTTAGGATCCGCTTAGGATTTACACGAATACAACTTTCACAGTGGTGTTTGTTCTCTATTGAAATTTGAACTGAAAATATTTCAATTGAAAACAACGTGGGACTTTTGTTGTATATACAACGTAAATCTAAAAGTTTTAGAGCACAGGGCTGCTTAACATGGGTACAAATATGTTAGGCTAGTTGTGGACTTGTGTGGAAGTTGTGGAAGTTAGTTTCTGCGGTGTGGATACTGCATAGTGACACAAAATAGTTTCTGTGGTGTGGGCACCGCATAGTGAAACGAAATATGCGCTCCTGTTGACAGAACTGAAGAAGCAGCATGCTAACTCAATCTAAAGTCTGAACTCCGATCCAGATTAAATAAAAGGCACTAAAACGGGTCTCTGAAAAAACATTTTAGCCCTGGCCGTACCCAAGGGCTTCTCCAGATGAGTCACCATTAAAATGCCCTGAATTATTTGCAAATGGAAAGTCACAGGCTCGGCCCGAAGCTGTCCGGTAACCGGGGGGAGAAGTGCACCTCTGTGGGGGTCGAAGCCTGGACATCGGCCTTTCGTTTTCTGCAGCGTAGCATCAGGGTTCCTCTGCAGGGTAGTCAGGTGCGCTTTTGGCCCTTTGCATGGGATTTCTTATGTAGGTTTAATCTTGTGTCTGTGTAGGTGTGACTCTATTTCTTATCCTCTCCAGAGGGTACGGAAACACTCGTCTGCAGTAAAAGTGCACTCTTTATTAAATGAACTACAGCCTTACTAATGCTTACTTTTTTATTAAACAAACTAGAGCTTTACTTAAAAATTACCATTTTACCCAAATAATCACTTGTACTGTGGAAGATAAAAGGTGGAGCTCTTTTTAATAGCATTAGTAAGATTTCTTACAAAAGTAACAAAAACCAGTGGAAAAACACGAGAGGAAGTAGGAAGCAAATGCAGTCCCTCAAAGCATGGTCCTGGGTTAGCAGATGAACAGGGTATTGGGACTGTGCCGTACTTTGTCACGGTGGGGGGATTAGAGTGGCGGGGGTTGGCGTTTTGGCGGTGGCTCACGAACGCGTCTGTGCCCAGGATCATCGTGACGTCGTCGGCCGCCGGCGTCTACGGGAACTTCGGCCAGGGGAACTACAGCGCGGCCAAAATGGGCCTGGTGGGGCTGTCCAACACGCTGGCCATCGAGGGCCGCAAGTACAACATCCACTGCAACGCCATCGCCCCCACCGCCGGGTCCCGCCTCACGCAGACCGTCATGCCCCCAGGTCAGCCCCCGCGCCCCGCCACCCCGCCCCCCCCCCCCCCCAACGTGCCTCCAGGGGTGCGTCGAATTTCTGGCCGTTTAAGGAACGCGGTGCAGCGTCACATCTGCATGACAGCATCACATCTGCGTGACAGTTCCCCTTTGAAGGCTAGCGCTTGAAAGGAAAATGTTTTTTTCTCAAGATTTTTCAAAGCTACTTTTACATAGCATGACTCTCCAAATCTCCCCCTTTTTAAACCTGCTGCCGACACATCCTTGTAATTTTATAACATTCCATTTCCAAAAGAATAGTGCTTATTTTGACCAGCATTTTCGGAGCTGTGACACACTGAAAGGGATAAATAAGAACACGCTTATTCGACCCATTTTCCTCTCTCCCCTGCCACCGATTGGCTGGCGGAATAGACGCGCGCAGAATTCCCACTGAGGAGCATTTCAGCGTTGCACGCAGGGTTGAATTGTAGAATTTTTTTCTTGGCTGCATACGAGTCGGGGACACTGGGATGTGGGAGTCTCTCCGCCGCAAGATGTGCGCTTGTCTGGAGTCTCACACACACACACACACACACACACTCTCTGTTTCACACGCACCAGCGCGCGCGCACACACACACACCCGTGTGTCATGCATTATTTTCCTACTGTGCCACTCGTCATGCCCAGACAGCACGTTGCGAAACGGTCTGTTTCGTCACCTTTCTGAAAGCTGCAGAAGTATTTTTAAAATTCTTACTTGTAAAAATCCTTGCCCCCCCCCCCCCCCCCGCCCGCCCCCCCATTCCAGATCTGCTGGAGTCTTTGAAAGCAGAATACGTGGCTCCGTTGGTTCTGTGGTTGTGCCACGAGCAGTGCCAGGAGACGGGCAGCCTGTTTGAGGTGAGTCTGAGAATAGCAACGATCACGCAACCCACACCCCCCCCCAGCAATAGCGGACAATGTTAGCCTGCTTTCCATACCCCTGTATTTAATAACCTGTGAATGGTCTGGAGTTTATCTAAACAGGGGAACAAGGACACATCTCCACTGCACTCCATCATGCTAATCATGACAATAAAGCAATTAAAACAGCAGGAATTATTGTGGATCAGTAATAAGAGACAATTTTATCCTTGTTTTTTATTGACTGACTGCTTGCATTTTACTTTCAGGTTTAACATTATGGGGAAACATTCTGTAAAAAATTATACATGCACCCTCATGTTAAAGTTTTGTAGAAAACTCTTTGATTATTAAATTTTCGATGGCTACATTGTAATTTTATTTTCTAGAAAGTCCACCCCATAACTTCATTAAAATTTATCTAAGTTTTGCAGAATCCAGTTAATTTATTGGTACGTTTTCAAGCCCAGAATAATAACGATACGACTTTTAAAAATGAAAGGAGAAAATGAATGGTGAATGCTATCTCCAGCTGGCTGTTTGCCCAAGCAGTGCAGCACTTCCTAATTATTTTCTGATCGTGTGTGTTCAGACAGGAGCTGGCTGGATCGGGAAGTGTAAGTGCAGTTTCAAACGGTTTTCTCCCTGTTTTCTTTTGCAAGTTTACGGAATGGGGTCATACTTTTAAAATGGGGTGGGGGCCGGGGGGGGGGGGGGGGGGGCATTAAAATAAGCATGACGAAGCCTTTTTGTGAAGGGAGCTGGAAAATGCGATAAAAGTTTCCGAAACCAAACATTACACAGGAGCGGAGCATGTTATCCATTTGCTTCTATCCAAGCAGTTTGTTTTCATTTGGCTTAATCTCAGAGTTGCCATTAAGCTCTGTAAGGGTAGTGCTTCAGCATGAAAGCTCCCTGTGCAATAAAGCAGGTGCTGTGTGTGTCTGTGTGTGTGCGTGTGTGGGCATATATGTGTGTGTGTTTGGCTGAGTGTATCTGTGTGCAGGCAGGCAGGCAGGCGTGCGTGTGGGTGGGTGTGTGTCGTGCAGACACGTGTGTGACTCTGTGTCATTCTAACACGCGCAGTACGCTGTGTGTGTGTGAGTGTGTGCGGGTGTGTGTTTGTGTGTGTGTTCGTGGGTGTGTGTGCGCATGCGGGTGTGTGTGAGTGTGTGCGGGTGTGTGTTTGTGTGCGTGTGTGTGTGTGTTCGCGTGTGCCTACACGCGTGTGATCCCGTGTCGTTCGTACCCGCGCAGTGCGCTGTGTGTGTGTGTGTGTGTGTGTGTGTGCAGGTGTGAGTGTGTGCGGGTGTGTGTGTGTGTGTGTGTGTGTGTGTGTGTGTGTGTGTGTGTGTGTTTGTGCGTGACCCCGTGTCGTTCGTACCTGCGCAGTACGCTGTGAGTGTGTGCGGGTGTGTGTGTGTGTGTGTGTGCGGGTGTGTGTGTGTGCGCGCATGCGGGTGTGTGTGTGTGTGTGTGTGTGTGTGTGTGTGTGACCCCGTGTCGTTCGTACCCGCGCAGTGCGCTGGGAGCGGACTCAGGGCCACATCGTGCGGCGCAGGGACGAGGCCATGACCCCCGAGGCCGTGCGGGAGGGCTGGGAGCAGATCTGCGACTTCACCGACGCCACCAAGCCGACCACCATCGGAGGTACCGGCCCACCGACCGACCGACCGACCGACCGACCGACCGACCGCGCCCGGAAAACGACTAACCGCTAACGGCTAACGGCTAACGTAGCGCCGCGCTGACCGGGCCGCACCAGCCTGCACGTCAGGATGAAACACACACACGCCCAGCCTGTGCGCCGAGCGGACCCTGCAGCCCCGCGGCTGTTTTGCATCTGCATAGGCACCAGCAAACCAGTTAATTCCCTATATGTGTGCATATTGTAATGATATTGTAATATATATATTGTGTATATATATATATATATATATATATATATATATATATATATATATATATATATATCTTGCTTGATGGGGATAAAAATATGCTCCTATTAAAACTTGTGAACTGCCAACTGCCACTGTACCCTTGAGCAGTGAGCTGAACCTGCATTGCTTCTGTAAATATCCAGCTGTATAAATGACATACTATCCAAGTCACCCTGGATAAGAGTGCCTGCTAAATGCCTGCGATGTAATTGGTTAAATGAATCTTGCTAGTGAGGATGCAGGCTTTGCACGTTTGTCAGTAAGGATTTCTCTGTGTGTCACTGGAGCAGAGCTGAGTGAGTAACGCTGTTCTCTGTCCCCCCCCTCCCTGCTCCCCCCTCCCCTGTGTGTAAGAGTCAATTAGCACCCTGGTGGAGGTGCTGTCGCGGGTGGACACCAGCGAGGGAGTAACGCCAAATCCCACCAGCACTGTGGCCGCCGCCCCGTCCGGCGGGATCAATCCTGTGAGTACGGGGGGGGGGGGGGGGGGGGTCGGAGGTCAAGGGGGCGGGGCCAACATCATTATTTTCCAGACTAGGCCGTACGGAGACACCCCCCCCCCAATAGTCAGGCTACAGGACCTCTCTTCCCGAAGACACACACGCACGCACATGCACATACAGCGCACACACACACACATACAGCGCACACACAGCGCACACACACACACTTTTCTCCAGGAGAACTGGATCGCGTGCACGTGTCCAGTTTCAAGCCTAATGCGTTTGCCGCAGTCGGCTGCACAACACCGAGTCCAGACGAGCGGGGAATTGCTTTTTCCCGCGCTGTGGAGAATGTGTTTTAGATGAAATCGCGTCCAGCATAGCTGTTCTGAGTGCTGCTCACAGCCCAGATACACACACACACACGTCTATTTCAGTAAGAGCTGAACGTGGAAAAGGAGGAATAAAAAGAAAGGGCTCTCCGCCCTCGCTGACACGACGCCTCCTGTTGCCACGGCGTTCCCCTGTGCAGCTGGAGGCGGTGGGGCAGAAGCTTCCGGACATGGCCTTCAGCTACTCGCACACGGAGTGCATCCTGTACGCGCTGGGCGTGGGCATGACCACGCGCGAGGAGGACCACCTCCGCTTCCTGTACGAGGGCCACGCGGACTTCGCCTGCCTGCCCACCTTCGGCGTCATCCCCGCCCAGGCCTCCATGATGGGCGGGGGCCTGGGCTCCGTCCCCGGGCTCGACTTCGACTTCACTCGGGTGGGTACGCGCTCGAGTTCCCCCCCCCCCAAACGCCCCCTGCTGGCGACCGGAGGAAACTGCCTCCTGTCGGTTTGAATGCAGCTGACGTAGTCGTAGCTTGTGAAACAGTGTACAGTAATCTCAACTGCCACGCTGGTCTCGGCCTGGGCAAACAGGAAGAGCAGATTCTGGCAGCTCTGGGTGTGCGTTTGTTTCATAGGGGTTTTTAAGAGCACAATCTGGCGGCTCTGTTTGTGCTAGCTCAGGGTGTGTTTGTCTCATAGGGGTTTGGAAGTCAGTTGACAAGCTTTTGTTAGCATTGGTGTGGCCACGCGTTCACGTTGGCTCTCTCTCTCTCCCAGGTCCTGCATGGTGAGCAGTACCTGGAGCTGTACAAACCTCTGCCCACGTCAGGTACCGGCGCCGAAGCCACGTTTTCCTTTTCTCACGACCCCCCAGGAGTGAAGTGTGTGTGTGTGTGTGTGTGTGTTTTTAATGGCTTTCTCCCGTGCCTTGCAGGGAAGCTGACCTCCAAGGCAACGGTCGCAGATGTGCTGGACAAAGGGTCGGGAGCCGTCATCCTCCTGGACGGTAGCGCTGCTCATCTGCCGAAAGGCTGTCTGTCTGCGAGCGCGGCGGGGAGCGCTAACGCTAGGCCCAGCCGCTAGACCCGCCCGCTAAACCCGGCCGCTCGCACTGGGGTGTCTGATCCTTTGGTGTTGTGTATCGTCCTGAGGTGCTAGAGCCATTTTTTAAAATCTGAGTTGCATGAGGAATGTAACCGATGGAAGATCCCATAGATGATATTTAATATTTTCAGTGGAAAAAAAAAAGGGACCAGTTGTTTCATTGTAGAAATACAAAAAAAGGTCCAAGTGCTGTAAGGAATGGGCTCTCCTCATTACGAAACGAGCAGGGTTTTTTTTTTTTTTGCTCGTTTTTGATTTAATCGGCGACGAGAGTGTCGCTAACTGTTCCGTGTTAACGGCGGGCTTCTCTTCCCAGTTCACACGTACGACGGCGAGGAGCTGCTCTGCTTCAACCAGTTCTCCGTGTTCATCGTGGGAGCCGGGGGCTTTGGAGGAAAGAGAACCTCTGACAAAGCTAAGGTAACACCCCCCCCCCCCACCTCTTAAACAAAGCAGCCTGTGATTCTCCCTGTAATGCTGCGAGCGCCCCCGAAAAAAAAACACCCCCCCACCCCCCACCCCCCACCCCCCTCGCAGCTCTGGCCCGCCTGTGTGATCCTTTTTTTCTCCCTCGTTTCTCTCCGACTGAGACCTGTGCTATGTTGCCGCCCCCCCCCCCCACAGAGTGCGGTGGCGCCCCCAGACAGAGCTCCAGATGCCGTCCTGACAGACCAAACCACCAGGGATCAGGTAACTCTGAAAGATTCAGTAGCACCGCCCCCGAGTCAGCCCCTCAGGCCACGCGTGTGCTTGTGAAGCTCATTAAAGGCGTGGCCGTCTAATAAAGTGGGGTTCACATTAACACGGGCTGGGAAAGAGGGCGTGAGAAAGGGGGTGGCGGTGGGTGGGGGGGGGGGGGGGCTTTTGCATAATTTTCAGCATGTATTCCTGCACTCCCCTGAGATGAGAGAAGACTTCCAGCCTACTGAAGGACTATGACTACCAGTGGTCTACAAAACGCTAATTAGTCATTTCACTTAGTACTTTGTCTTGATCTAAATGGTTTTAAGTGTTTTAGTGCTCTGATTGTTTTAAGCCATTAAAACTGCGGCGTCTCGTGAGCAGTCGCTGGCGGGTGCTTCTTCATGCATACGAGATCCCCCCTCCCCTCCCTCCCGCCCCCCCCCCCCAGAGCTGTAATTGGCATGCGATTAAACGCAGTCACTGTCACACGCGGTCCTCCATCACATCACAACCGCTTCCCACGCCACGCCCGGAGAACGCGGCCCGAGCTCATCGTAAGGAAAAGTTAAAACGTGCTCTGTCCCATCGGGATAGCCCGGAACGGGAGGCTCTGTTAGAGGGATAACCCGAAACAGGAACGGGAGGCTCTGTCAGGGTGAAATTTCAGCTGTGCGCTCTGTGCTGCAGGCTGCCCTGTACAGACTGAGTGGAGACTGGAACCCCCTGCACATAGACCCCAGCTTCGCTGCCATGGGAGGTGAGCCCTGCTAATCCACAGCGGATGTAGAGACCACTACAGGGAAAAGACCCATGTTTTGCACTGCGGGGGTTGGCTTTTCAAGAGTTATTTTATGACCAAAACCCCCCAAAGATGTCACAATGAATTTAGCAAGATACATCTTTCTCAAGGGAGATCTGAACACACACACACTTTGAAATAATGATTATATATTATAACCTAGAACTGGAGAAATATTAATACATATGTATGAAATGTACTTATGACAGTGTACAAATACGCAGGATGAAACTGGTCTGCGACATGATATCAATCAAGAGCACTTCACTGATTTTAGGGTTCCAGTCCCCCATCCTGCACGGGCTGTGCTCGTTTGGGTTCGCCGGACGCCACGTTCTGCAGCAGTACGCCAACAACGACGTCTCCAAGTTCAAGGCCATCAAGGTGAACCCTGCACGTGCGGGAAGGCGATCGAAGGGCGCGCACGTTTACGAGTTCTGATTGGGTTTGTGCGGAGTGGGCGTGGCCTCGCATTCGATAAGCTGACGCCCACCGGCCGACGCCCTTCTGTAACGCGCTTACATTGATTGGGATGATGATGCTGCTGCGTGGTTAGATCACATGACCTAGCGGCCCCACCCTGCTCTGTCTCTCCTCTCCCCCCCCCAGGTGCGCTTTGTGAAGCCGGTGTTCCCAGGCCAGTCTCTGCAGACCGAGATGTGGAAAGAAGGAAACAGAATCCACATTCAGTGCAAGGTGAGGATGATGATGATGATGATGATGAAAATGACTGATTTTGCTTCTTTACATGAAAGTGGTACTGTGATCTTTTCTTTCTTTCATTATTTACCTCATGTCATATCCTTGTATTTGTGACGCGCTTATGCCAGGACGTGATGTGTGCGTTTAAAGCATTAAAGTTGAGAATCATGAGAAGATGGAGCGGTAAAAACGTGAGAGGTTCCTTCGAGCTGAAGAGCTCACGCTCTGTCTGAAGAGGACTTGAGTGCCCTGGAGGGAGAGCGGTTCACTCGAGCGTTACTGAAACCCCCCCTCCCCCGGCGCTCTGACCCCCCCGACCCCCTCCTACCGCGGAGGCGCGGTTTCTTCACGCCCATCGTCTCTGCTTCAGGTGAAGGAGACTGGAGCTGTGGTGTTGGCCGGAGCGTATGTGGATCTGCACGGGTCCGACGACACCGCTACGCCTGAGAAGGTTCCCGAGGTAAAGTGGGAGGCGGGAAAAGTGGGGGGGGGGGGGGGGGGGGGGGGGTTGAGCTTCCTTCTCAGTAGGTGGTGGTATGGGTGCGTTTAAAATAAAACGTCTTTCCCCGTCCCGCGCAGGCGGGGGCGCTGCAGAGCGACCTGGTGTTCGAGGAGATCGGGCGGCGCATTAAGACCCTGGGGGCGGAGATGGTGAGGAAGGTCAACGCCGTCTTCGGCTGGGAGATCACCAAGGCGGGAAGCGTCGCCGCGCAGTGGAGTGAGTGGAGACGGGGCGTGGCTCGCACGCACCGCACACGCACCGCACACACTCGCCACACGCACACGGGGGCAGGGGGGGAGGGGGGTGGGGTGGCCTTGTGCCCGAGTCACAAACTAAGATTCGGTATCCAGTAGTCTCAGTACTGAGTGAACTGAAACTGCAAAGCAAAAATCCCAACAAAAAAAAAAAGAGGAAACCTAACATGTTTCAGAAGTGCTGATGTTTAGATAACAGAGCAGAGGAACTCGTTAATAGCACTTACGAATCTATTAGCACAAGCACTTTTGAAATCATTTTTTTTCTTTCCTTTTGTGCATATGTCAAAGCAATGGTAGTAAATGCAGCACACTGAAGAACACCATGAACAGAGTAGCCAGCCGTCATAATGGCCGTCAGCTTTGATGTGCCACGTAGGTTCGTGGAAGCAGTACGTACTCTCCAGCGTGAATTCCGCAGCAGTTGTTGCCATGGTAAAGGAGTGTCCGTTACACTGCAGTGACGGGTGTTGATCTCATGTTTTTTCGTGAAGCCATCGACCTGAAGAGCGGGGAGGGTTCCCTGCACAAGGGCCCGTTCGGCGGGAAAGTGGACGTGACGCTGACCCTCTCAGACGAGGACTTCATGGACGTGGTGCTGGGGAAGCTCAACCCGCAGAAGGTGCAGGGCGCAGGCGCTCGGAAACAGACCTCCTCTGACCTTCAGAAAGATTTAGTGTCAGGTGGCCTCTGCAATTGCAGGATTAGCCAGGCTGAACGTAAACAGCGATACCAGGACGATCAGGATGTGAAGGTCAGACAGTTTGCTTCGTCGGTGCGTACGACATACAGACAGAACATGGACGACATTCAGAAAGTTCTAGGTGTTCCTGAGAATATAAGCTGGGTGAAAAAGCCAAATATAATGCATATTATATCATATTTAGGAAATCTATGCAGGTAGCTTTGTATATAGGTGCTTGCTGAGCAGATTAGTATTATTATTATTAGACATTCTTATTTGTTAATAATAATAATAACTCGACTAAGCTAAAGATTGACATTCTCTTCACTGCTGAACTTGTTCATGTTTACTTACATAAATGCTGAAGTGTGCCATTACTTTTATTTCTCTTCCCCCCCCATTCCCCAGGCATTTTTTGGTGGTAAGCTGAAGATGAGGGGCAATATCATGTTGAGCCAGAAGCTGGAGATGATCCTCAAAGACCACGCCAAGCTGTGAGCGTTCAGCGACCGGACCTCCCACTTCAGCTTCAAACTGTTAAGCCGCGTTTCCACCAAAAGTACCCGGAACCTTTAGTCCCGGGAACCACTTTTCAATAAAATAAAAGGTTCCTTCAGCCCACTGTTGTCTGCGTTTCCACCATGGTCTAAAGTCCCGCAAAGATTAGGCAAATTAGCCCACTGACGTATGAAAAAGCGACATTGTCGTCGGTCCATCTGTCCTATGATTTCTTCTGTAACCCCATACTACCACCGAAGTAGCCTACATTATTTTCTAATAACCGGGACAGCCCGGAGGGGTTTATTCCACTTATATGCAACGGGTTACTAACAATGACTATATATGGTTACTTTTGCATTTATTGATTTTTATCGATTTAATCACCTGGAATTGAAATATTCTTCTGCAGCCGTTTGGGCATATTTTACCGTTGTCAAGCAAAACTGTCGTTGGTAGTTGAACTTGGACCGTTGTTATGCAACAAATAGGATATAACAGGCCAATAGTCACATTGTAACGGTTTTATATACCCCCTCAAACACATTCATTATGTTTTTATGCGAACATTCACTTTCATTCGCACCGAGTTCCTCAAAAGGTTCCTAGTTCCGGGGTAAAGTTCCTGCGGTGGAAACGCGGCTTTAGTCATCCTTCTCTGTGAGGAAATGTGATTCGCATTAACCCGCTCTGACTGACCTTAGAAACCTCTGCATCAGGTACTGTACGCATTGATTTACATGCGAGAACCCTGAGAAATGTGTGAACTGTAAATTTAAGTGTGAATCTGTCCAGATGGGCTTTGATCTTTTTTCCTGGAATCAGTGTCACGATCAAATGGTTTAACCGCCTAACTGTTCTCTAGACCGTGATCCGTGGATCATGATTTCAGGTCGGAATTCCTGATTAATCAGGAAAATTCACATCCGCGAGATCATGGACACAATTATTTTTACATTGTCTAATAGCCATTTAATATGCTGCTTTTGCTCCCGAAACACTATCACCATAAACAATCGCCAAGATTCGCAAATCAATCTGAATAGGCATGGGGAGTGGACAGTCGCTCGTGAAATGCTTTTGTAATTAACGGAAATATTAATAAAGATTATTTTGGCAAAGATGACAGATGAAGTGGAGTTCTTTTTCCCTTTGGAAAATTGTGAGATACGGGTGTGTACTGTAAATGTCAGATGTAATGCATTTTACTTCCGGACAGCAAGGCAGTATTCATGAGCATTCTGAAAGCGTACAGTATATACACTATGGCCATCCCATTATTGATAGGTGGAAATTGATAGAATGCCATATGGTATGTCATGCTCGTGTAATATTTGTTTAAAAAAAAAAAAAAATTCAATTCAGAGATTACAGTAAATTGCTTTGGCTTGATTACTGAACCATAGCAACACCCACGTGTAGCCAACGAGTTTCATATTAACGCTGCATTATTTAAATATATCTGCTTAGCAAATGCCCTTCTGTAATTTATTACCTTGCCCAAAGGTACTAAAGTAGTGACTCACCTGCGGCTCTCCTCTGGGGGCCCGCTGGTATTTCACGGAAGCTTCTGACAGGAAATTCATAGAGCTTTTGTGTGTGTGTGTGTGTGTCCCACCCCCCCTCCGCGGCCTCATTCTTTACCTTTGAGATTCGAGCTGCACCTGCGTGAGCCTCGTCTGGCGAACCCTCCTCCTGCAGATTTACGTTTTTCCTTTCGCTGTCCTCGTTACTCGTGAAGTTGCCCTCACAAGCATCTCCGCGGCGGCGGCTAACGAAAGCGGTGTCAGATCAGCATGCGCTTCACGCCGAAAACCGCAAAGAGGCGAGGCTCGTTACCGAGTCCAAGACCGAAGCCCAGGATATTAATTCTGGGTTGTTTTCATTAAAAAAAAATAAAATAAAATATGCAGAATCACATTTCTTTGTGTTGGAGGTCCAGTAGAGACGGGCAGGCGGTAATTATGGGGTCATAACCATTCTGCAGCGTGACCCTGGCTCTGGGTCGCTAGGCTCTTCTCCGCTATGTTGAGCGCAAGTCGCAAGTCGATTGAGCGCAGCTGACTGATGAACTTTTGATTGTAAACCGCTTTGTAGCCGATACACCGCAGTCCTGAGATTTTCTTCTTCCTGGGGAATGAGTGTCTTTAGACTTTTCTAGCGATGAGTCCAGCTCCCTCACAACTTTTTTTTTTTTTTTGCCCAATTCTCTTCTGCGTTTCGCTTGTAAAGCGTCTTTGTGACAGTGTCTTCAAAAAGCACCATACAAATAAAGTGTGGACTGAATTGAATATCTCCCCCGGTATACAAAACAAAACCTTGCAGTCAGGGTCCTCTGTCGCAGCGTTTCGTTTTGACTGCAGACAAAAGGAGGACAGGCAGGGAGAGACTACTGCAGGTAACGAGCCACACAGTCCACATACCAAACACGACAAACTCACTCTTTACCTGCTCATACTCCAGCATAACAGTGTAATTACAGCCACATGATTAAGTCCGTTACATCAAAGTCATTTATTATATCGTTACCATTTTATATAATACAGTTTGATTTACAGTTTATGCATTATAAAAATTAGATTTATCTGCACGTATTCACATTAGATTAAAGGGAAGCAAATAAAGGTGATCGTCATTTTGATTCTGTTTGCACCCCCCGCCCCCGCCCCCACTCACCACCCCCCCTCCCCTGCAGAAGTGGGTAATATGTCTTGGCATTCTGCAACAAAATACATATTCATTAAATCATGAAGCAGATACGAAAATGTCCACGTACGTTTGCCTGAAAGAGTTGTTCCTTAAATGATTCGCTTCACGGAACCCGTTAATCAGTGTGTGCTTGCATTATGGGAATCGCTGTAACAGAAGAAATCGCGTCCATTTGATAGAATGAAGCTTTTAGGAGAAAGCGGACTCCTGAGTTATTTTAGCACAGGAAGTTGAAGCATGACAAGTCAGCAGCTACCTATCTCACCTGGTTTAAATTATTTTTTTTGTACACAAATAGCACTATTCATAAATATTACTTATATTTCACAAAATGTTTTTCAAGTATACCTTGCTAATATATTATTTCATCGTAAAGCACTCTATTAATACCCAATAAAGCAGTTAATCAACTTGAATTCCTCTTCTGTACGGTACTATTTACAGAGGGCAGGCAGTCCTCCAGTTTTACCCCCAGATGCAGTAAATATACATTTTTGCAGCAACAGTGCGAGAGTACTCTTGTGCTAGCACTGGGTAGGCGTTTAGAAACTCTAAAACTTCATAACTGTGACAGGCTAACGTATGACCACCTCCACCACTTCCTTACCACAGGAAGGTATTAAATCAATAATTCACATTACCACAATAATACTGTACACAAAGGCCTAATATATCAATATTGTTGTCAAGGCTAAATAATGGCTTTCTAATTCTGGTCTACGTTTAATGGTTTCTACAATGGCCGCCTTAGTCGCGTCCTTGTCTCCTAGTGGCCCAAGGACGTGCTTCAGCTCTTCTTCGTGTAGCGCCATTATTGCTTTGTCTACGTTTAGCAGGAAAGGGCTTCTATTCATTTCTACATAATAAAAATTTAAAACAACGAACGCGGCCCCAAGCACTCCTCAAATAAAAAAAAATAATACGCTGGATGAAATTCCTTTCTCTCGAAGAAAATTCCCCAATTTTCCGAAGGCAAGCATGAACTCGGGGGACGGTAGGGTCCAGGGTTGGGCGGGGGTGGGGGTGGGGGGGTGGGAGGTCAAGCCGGCTTAATTGACTAACGACTAAAATCGCAAACCAAAAGTTTGTGCTATCCTCCCAAGCTTTCCCGCCAGTTGTGCTGCAGCAGAGGCCCCGCCCCTTTGGGGGTTGTGCGGAGGCGGAGCCCCGCCCGTAGGCCCCGCCCCCCCCCCTTTTACAGGACGAACCTCACGTCGTTCCTCCGCCCGGCGACGCCGAAGCGGTCGGGCAGGACGCGCATCTTCATGGTGCCGTCGGCGCCGCAGGAGAAGACGTGGTTGGCCGGCCCCGCCTCGATCTGCATGACGCCCGTGCCCAGGTTGCGGAAGATGGACTGGCGCGCGTGCTCGCTGGGGAAGGCGTGCAGCAGGCCGTGCGTGGACAGGCTCCAGACCTGCGCGGAGAGGCGCTGGCGTTACTACCGCGACCCGGGAGGGAAAAGGAACTGCGAACGTACGATCCCAAACCACCGCGTACAGCCAACACACGCGGTGTATCACACATGCGTCTTTTATACTCAAAACAGCTGTTCAATTCAAATCAGGTTTACCTTTCGTTGTCCACGAACAGTCAAGCTAGCTCATTCATAAAGCAGTAGTGCAATTTTACATTTAAGACTCCACCATAATAACCACAACAATGCCCAAATAACAGGTCCATGATAGAAAGAACCAGCTTGTACAAATTCTATGCAATATTATCCAGACCATTCTATATAATTCAATACTCAAGTGATATGCAAATAATATAAAGACGACTGTCCATTTTGGCCAATACTTTTCATTTTCGCAGATAAAACCAGAGGTAACCGCGTTGCAGCTACCCGCAAAACAAACTGCCCACCAAACATTCTGATGTCAGTTGGACGGTCTAATCCGCCCTCGAGGAGGTCGAAATGACATTGATTACTGGGGCAGAAATTGAAATTTTTTGTGGCATCGGTAATTCGATGAGTACAGAACACTGCTCTACTCCAAGGAGAAAAGCGGTCGTGTCACGACCCCATCGGTCAGCCTTGCAGACGTGACGCAGGTAGACAGACTGTTCTGGGGGTGGGGGGGTGGACTGGTGGGGGTCCCGGGCGGGGGGGTGGGGGTCCCGGGCGGGGCTCACCTTGATGTTGCCCTCGGCCGAGCCGCTGGCGAAGCAGCCCTCGGTGGGGTCGACGCCCAGCGCCTTGACGGGCGAGTCGTGGGCCTGGAAGCTCTGGCGCGGGGCGCGCAGGGGCAGGTCCAGCACGCTGATCCAGCCCCTCCGCCCGCCCGAGATCAGCAGCTGCTGCCTGGGGGCCAGCGCCAGCACCGTCGCCCCCGACTCGTGGCAGTTAAACGCTGTAACCGTGGAAACGAAAGGAAGGGGTGACCTCTCTCTCTCTCCACCTCCCAGCCCTGGGGTTAATCACCCAGCTCCTCTTTCTGCCCAAAACCGCTTTCTGCCCCCTTCGCTGATCCTAAACCACACTGACACCAGCAGCAGCTACCGTTACGCCCCCACGCCACAGCTTCCTCCACAACATGGGCGACGGTGCAGTAAAATGGGTCAGGAACCTTGTAACCTGAAGGTCACAGGTTCGATTCCTGAATGGGACACTCCTGTTGTACCCTTGAGCAAGGTACTTAACCTGCATTGCTTCAGCACATATCCAGCTGTATAAATGGCTGCAGTGTACTGTAAATGCTATGCAGAATGTTGTGTAAATCCCTCTGGATAAGAGCGTCTGCTAAATGCCTGTAATGTAATGTACTGTAATAACTCGCTGATGGGACTGCACTCAGTCGACAGAAGGAGAAGCAATGGTGTCGTACTGGTGCTGTGAGCAAATGCTAAGTGTACTGCCGCTGCGGCTGAACTTCCTGTTCCCTCTCGGAGGGCTGACTCACCGTGGACGAGACTGTTGACCGGAGTCACCAGCGTATCCCACAGACACACGTTCCTACGGAAACGAGAGAAACTCAAACCGACGCAGACAGCATGTACCGACAGCTCGCAGACAACAGCTCACCACCAATCCGGCTAAAGACGAGCTTACTGCTATTGTGCAAGTCACTGCCTGCTGCCACAACAGACAATCAAGATGAGTAATTAGGCGACTTAATTAGACTATTATCATCATGAATATGACTCAGTCGTCATTCCACTTGCGTCATTACTTTCCATACGACCTTCTATGACTTTGACTGGATAATTACAGCAGCAAAAATGCAGTTTGCTGTCTCTGGAACATTAGCCCCACGCTGTTTAGGGAGCGTTAGCACTGTGCTGTTAGCTGTTAAGGGAGCGTTAGCACTGTGCTGCTAGCTGTTAAGGGAGCGTTAGCACTGTGCTGCTAGCTGTTAGCTGTTTAGGGAGTGTTAGCACTGTGCTGCTAGCTATTAGCTGTTTAGGGAGCGTTAGCACGGTGCTGCTAGCTGTTAGCTGTTTAGGGAGGGTTAGTGCCGCACGGCTAGCTGTTCAGGGAGCATTAGCACTGTACTCCTTCCTGTCTAGGGAGCGTTAGCGCCCGTTTGCATTCTGACGGCGTACCTGTTGTCGGTCGACAGCCCCGCCGTGGCGATGAGGGAGGACGACCCCACGAACACAAAGTCGTGCGCCGTCTTGTTGTGGCACTGCAGAGTCTGAGAGGGGAGGGGGGTGACATTGCGTTAGGGAGATGGGGGGGTGGGTGGGGGCGGGGGCAGGGGGAGGAGGAGGGGAGGAGGGTGGGGGGGGGTTACAGCCCACCCCGTAGCCGCGCAGATTCGGCGCTCACCAGGTAGGGCTTGGGGGCGGTCCCGGTGGTGTTGGTCTGCCAGAGACTCAGGGCCCCGTCTGCGTCCACGATGCCAAACTGTGGAGGAGGAGGAACAGGAGTCATCACACACACAGCAACAAGCACAGATGGAGCTGTAAACAACACACACACACACACACACAGACACACACACGTGCATGTACGCACATCGTCATATACACTCTCACACACTCTTACACACACACACACACAAACTCTCACACACTCACTCACACTCAATCACTCAATCACTCAATCACTCAATCACTCAATCACTCACACACACACACACACACACTTACAGAGACACACACACACACACAAACACTGTACACCTACAGACCCAGCGTATAAGGGAAACTGTACTGTGGCTCACTTTGTTGCCCTGGTAGTTGAAGCGGAGTCGGGTGACCCGGGAGTTTCCGGGGCTCCTGAAGCAGATGATCTGCTGGGAGTGGCCCCACTCGAACATGCGCACGCTCCCGTCCTGAGCGCCCGTCAGGTCTGTGGGAGGAGCCAGCCAGACGCTTACATCATCATCACACGGGTCCGCCCGCTCGCTACCACCTCACACTCACCGCTCGGCACGTTCAGCTCACACTCACCGCTCGGCACGTTCAGCTCACACTCACCGCTCGGCACGTTCAGCTCACACTTACCGCTCGGCACGTTCAGCTCACACTTACCGCTCGGCACGTTCAGCTCACACTTACCGCTCGGCACGTTCAGCTCACACTTACCGCTCGGCACGTTCAGCTCACACTTACCGCTCGGCACGTTCAGCTCACACTTACCGCTCGGCACGTTCTGCTCACACTTACCGCTCGGCACGTTCAGCTCACACTTACCGCTCGGCACGTTCTGCCGCATATGGCGTGTGAAATCATACTTTAACTACGAGGCTTCCCAGAAAAACATTCACATTACCGCCAGGGAAAGCATGCAGGTGAATACACCAAGTCAGCTGGTGACACAAGGTTTTCTCTCAAGCGCAATTTTGCCTAAAATATACATATATATATGGAGGAACTCTCAAAATCTTGACACAGCATCTGGTATAGTACGGAGTGGAACAAGTGACAAGTACACCACATTCCACAATTCGGCTTAAAAAAATGTACCATAGAGCTAAGAAGTTACGACCAGAGTTACGACTGCAGTCTCGCTTGTGTTCCAGAAAGGAGAGCGGCGGGTACTCACAGTACGGCAGCGTGGGATGGGAGGTCATCCGTCGCACGTTGTTTATGTTTCGTTTGATTAGCTGTGTAGGGCGGGAACACAGCCAACACAAAGGTCAGCATTTCACTCCAAACTCAGCTGTTCAGCCAACAATCAAGAAGCGAGCTCCCATACGCTCGGAGAGTACAAATTCGCATCGAGACCGTGTCCCGAACTGAACCGTCAGTACGATGGGTGACTGGTCCAAGCGAGGGCGGTTACACCAGCACTACGATGAACGTTTTTAACAGCAAATTTAGACTGAGAACTACGCAGACCTTCCTAGACAGAAATGTGGATCCACTAAAAGGTTACAGGAAGAGCTGAAGTGGCTGAGGAAGGTTACTTATAGCACATAGCACTGCCGTTGTACCCTTGAGCAAGGTACTTAAGCTGCCTTGCTTCAGTATATGTCCAGCTGTATAAATGGATGCAAGGCTAATGCTAGTATAAAAAGTTGTGTCAGTCACTCTGGATAAATGTCTGCTAAATACACCTGTAATGTAATGTAACCTATGGTAAATGGGGGCAGTTTCTGAGAGCTTTGTAACAGCACGTGGGGGGGGGGGGGGGGGGGGGGGGGTACGGTTATAAAAGACAAACGGCCGCTCCTCTCACCACGGCCGCGCCCCTCCCCGTCTGCACGCCCCCGAGCCAGGGCATGTTGATGGGCGTCCCGGGACTGCTGTGGGTGTAGGGCGTGGTTCCGTGCAGGGTGCCGAAATCCTCCCGCGCGTGCACCACCAGGAAATCGTCCCCCCTGGAGACGCGGCAAAGAGTCGGGCCTTCAGGCTTCGGTCCGTCAAGACCACACCATGCGCATGTGCGCACATCTGTCAATCATACTGTGCCGAGGTGTGTGATCTCAGATAATACACATGCCGCAATCTGGCACAACAGAAAGGTTCCACTTCATTTCCTCACCACAAAGCTTGCGTTTTTCACAGAAGTGCCTTAAATCTCCGAATCGGTCAGGCTGCCGTAGTCGCTGCTCTGCTGTGTTAGTAAGTTCACATCGCCACAGCACACCGTGAGCGCGACGGCTCGGCAGGAACACTTTTATTAAGCACCGTGTCACCGGGGCGACGAGGCCAGACCTGCCCGTCTCGCCACATCCTACACAGGCAGCGCCCGTCGGCCTGGTTGCCCCGGTTGCCGTGGCAATGGCTGTCTCTCTCTCTCTCCCTCTCACCCTTTGGCTTCAGCCTCCGCCTCGTCGTCGATCCACGTCAGGATCTGCGTGGCCAGGATGGAGGACACGTCCAGCTCCTGGATGTCGTGGGTCGAGGCGATGACCAGACAGTTGCGGTTGGCCTGCAGGAAATAAGCAGACGCCACTTTTAACACCGCACACACACACACTGGTGCTTTTTTAACTTTTAACCGCCTCTTCCTGCAAGGCAAAAAAAACTACAAAAAAAGAACTACAATTGGAACTCTGCCCTCGAGGAACAGGGCCTTCCTCCCGCTGTCTGTACCTTGTTGATGGCGAAGGCTGTGATGATGTCAGACTCCTTGTGGATGATTCTGGCCTTTCCTCCCGGGTAGCCCAGATCTGCCTCTATCTGTGAAGCAGAGGAGAATCGTGAGAAGCCCCAGCACGTTCCAGCAGAGCGTAGCTTCAAAAGGCCAGCTAGCGGCCATTCTCTGAGAAATGACTGTTCTCGTGCGACTATTTTTAAAAAACTGCGTATCCCTAAGGAGTCTGAAAACAGTTCGCTGGGGTGAGCAATTTAAAAAGGAACCCAGGGAGGGCGTTTGGATGGCCAGACAGAGCATGCACGAAGTCTGCGGTGCATTTTGCAGCTGATCTGCAAATGACGCAACAGTAATTCATTGATGCAATGAATGCATCAATGATGCGTCCAACCAAACGCTTTCCCTGGGTGCTTAAGTTTCTCACAGTAGCATCTTGGGGGGCCTTTAGAAGCACACTCTCATGGGAAGAGCTTCCACGATGACCTTAAAAATCAGGATTACACAACTCTGGTCTTTCAGATCAATTCAAGCAGCTTTTTTTCCCTTTTTTTAAAAGAATATCTCTTTCTTACGGAGAGGGAAAATTTAACAGGTCTGAGAGAACAATTAGCTCGATAACATGACCAGTGGGAACTGAAGCCTATTGACACAGAGTTCTCTCAGGACCAAGAATGATTATTCCCGGTCTAAAGACTTAATTACAGTATCGCGCGTTGGGACAATATACACCGTACAATGGAAGAAACATGGAATTAGAACTTCACTCTGAGTTATAGAGCTGTTAGTATGTGGTGCCGCGTAAGACAAAGCAACAAACGACAAACATGCTTGAGACATAAAATCGTGGATCGATTAAGAGACCACGGCAGTGGACGTTCAGCATTTTGGGGGCGCTTGCTTCTAGGTCAAGTCGTACGCCGCGGCTTGGAGACGAAGAGGGAACTGGCGGCGAAGGAAAGAGACCGTTCGTACCGTGGCGCAACATGAATATTAAAACTGTGAAAGGCTTTTTATTTGGCATTTCTGTTTTTTAATCTTAGCCCTCTGAAATTCAATGTGACATTTTCAGGCCTTGTTTTGGGGCCTCTTCCATGGCCTCTGAAGACCTATTGGGCCAATTACAAAGTCCAGTCAAAGAGCCGTGGCTCGGAAATGACCTACGCGGGCCATTTACATACAAATCATCTTTCACTTCATGTCAATCCAACCTTTAGCTGCTCTTTAGCACATCGGCCCGCAATAAAGAAATTGTTAGATCAACTGCCTCTCATAATAAAAAGCACGCAAAATCGATGAGGCTTTATATTCCTCGGCTACAATTATTTTGAGATTATATTTTCAGAAAAAGAGCAGTCCTTTTCTGGTCATATATCAATCCCTCCTACATTCTGCATAGATCACAAACAGGCTGCTTTTATAATGAAATACACCTGCAATCAACCAAATTGACGTTGAACGTAAAAAGTCTCCCACAGTAAAACGTTCTGTTATGATGCACGATTTAATGTCACAACAAAGTTGCCCCAGCATTAAAAACATGCAGCTGTATGTGAAAATTCTAATCAACAAATAAAATATATCAAATTTGAATTCTGAAAAATTGGTTTGATATTTGAAGTGTAAAATCACTGATATTATTAATTGGGATGAAAACTGCATGTTTTTAATCAGACAAATGTCCCGCAAATTTGATTTCCCCCCATTGGATTAGTGGTAATCAGTACCTGGTTGAAGCTAGGTTCCTCCGTCACAGAATATCTGACATTCTCATTGCGATCTTCAACCAACTAAATCATTAGAGTTGCCACAAGACATCAGACACACAAAAAAAACAAACGTGATGAACCATGCAAGTCAACAGGACACAGTGAAATCTAGAATTAGATTGTTAACAGTTGATAAGTTCCACACACCAGTGCTAAGCTAAATCTTCCAGCACAGTTGGATGTTTGTCAAAAATGTTTTTACCCTGATTATGAATGAATCGAGATTAAGGCCATGAAATGATTCCAGGTGGTTATGTCAAAAAAAAAAATCAATGTGAAAACCAACAGTGAAAGCTTTTCATTGGATTTGACAAAGAAACAAGCAAGTCTCTTAAGGGTCACGTAAGGGCCTCAAAAGGAAACGTCATAGTAAATGTTCCGATGTGTCAGTATGAAAGAACACATTCCTCCAGCCTTGCCTTGCCGTTAAAACTGAAAAAAAAGAGCCAGAAGTGCTGCTCAGTCTGTGGGGCTCCCCCTTGTGGCCGGAGGTTTCATGCCCACCTGTGAATTGTGTAATTCAATTTCTATATGAAACCCTCTTACCCTCTACGAATATATATATATATGAAATAAGGTCAGACCATCTGCTCTGAGAAACAGAGCTTTATTCTGCACTATTCTATACACTGTTCAATATACCACTACAGATCACTTTACATCCTTCACATTAACACAAAGGATCATCCAACATGCGTCTGTGTCCCATATGTGACCCTTAATATAGTAAAAAACAACTACCAGGATTATTCAGAAGCTCAAAGACTAATTACATTGCAATTAGATTACAACACAGATCATGCAGTAGACACCGAACAGACAGGAGTGCAGAGTGACACAGTTTGCAACATAAGCAGTGACATTCATTATCGAGAAAACACAAAACATGTTTTTCATCCAGAAATACTTGGGCCTCTCGTCTGACTGCCAAATGCCTTGTCCTCAATTTTTTTTTTGCGTTTTTAGCATTTTTCCCCCAGCATTTAGCATTTTTTCTACACCAATTACATTTCTCATTCATCTTAACACCCCTGCCCCAACATTTTTTTTTTACTTATGGAGTTGGGACAATGACGAAGTGCACCGTGAATAAACCTGAAAACCCAAACTGAACAGTGGATAAGAAAAGCAGGTAAATGCACCACACACTGCATGCTAGTCTATATTTTAAAGACACAGAATATTTGGTTTCTGGTTTCAAGTCTGTTGGTAAACTTAGTTTGAACTCATTTAAGTGATTTTTAATGATCCTTTAATGAATGTGATCTGATCCGTTTTGCTTCACCAGGAAACAGAATCGTGTTCCTTCCTGTGCGTACTGCCCAATTCCCAATTCCCAATCTGGATTCACAAATGCATCAGAGGCCCAAACAGATTCAAGAGAAAGCCAGCAAGGAGAGGACAGACGCCGTTAAACTGTAACCCAAAAAACCCGAAACCCAGGAGGCGAACCCTATCCCCAGTGCGCCGGCGCTCTCGTCCCGGGCTGAGGGGGGGGGGGGGGGGTCGTCAGGGCGGTGTGGGGAGGGACGGGGCAGGAGGGGGCGGGACGCGCGAGCCGTACCTCGTTCTGGTCCCGTTTCTTGGTGAAGATGTTGCGGATGAAGGTCTCCTGGACCTGCTCCTGCTTCACCAGGTACTGCCACAGCCTCTTCACGGGCAGCGCCGAGTGGTGGCTGGACCTGCCGGCGGGCATCGTGGGGTTAAACCGGTTCACAGCGCCTCATTGGCTCGCGGCACCGGAGGCACACCAATCAAAACCCAAAGAACGACGAGCCGCCGGTCGTTCCAAAGTCGTAATATAACGGAAACATTCGCCCAAAAACAAGTTCTTTTTACCACCTGCATACAACACAAGCACCAGAGAACACTGATGCACCGGGTTTATAAGACCTGCTCGAGAAAATCCATACAAATTAAACCTGATAAACGGCTCCCACCCCTTAAACTTCACCTTGAAAGACAACGCGAGCGGCCAGTTCAACGGCTCCCTTGCCCGAAGCTCCCAATTAACTGAAAGTTCTTTGTTCATTATGTCAATGGGACTCTGCAGAGATGCTCATCAGCGCTCCTCTAATCAGGCTCTACGGTGGGCAGATTGGGGGTGACGCGTGGGGCGAACTTCTCCCTCTAAACGCGCGTTCGTCCTTCAGGTCTCCGAGCTCGGTGATCAGAATCGGGGGGGGGGGGGGCGTCCTCCGCCCCGCACCCCTCACCTCCCCGCTCCATCTGTTAAGCCGAATCTCATGACACGCGCCTCTCTCGCGGGCCATCGCTAGTCATCGCACGTGCGGGGAGAACGACGCCGTTCACCCCCCCGCTGCTGCAGACCGCTGCTCGCATCCATATAAACATAACTTCAGACGGCGTCACTTTTACAGTTCCTTGTTAGGCTCTACATTCTGACTAAACGAGAAGGGCTTTATCGCTCGTAAGGATAACTGCTAGGCAATGCCTCTGTAGATTTTAGCCTTTCAAGACTTTCAGCCAGTTTACTGTACTTCTCTGTTGTCGTGGTTACTCTTGTGCACTCGTTCTTACAGTGTGTCGTCATATTAGCCTTGTACACTACATGGCCAATAGTGTGTGGACACCTGACATGCTGAAACAGGAAAGGGCCTTCCCCAAACTTTTGGGGCAGAACAGAATCGTCTAGAATGTGATTGCATGCAGTAGTATTAAGATTTGCCTTCACTGGAACTAAGGGGCCTAGCCCAAAACCACAAAAACAGCCCCAGACCAAGGGGTGTCCAGATACTTTTGGGCATGGAGCACTGTGATTGGACGGGGGAGGGAGGGAGGGGGCGGACCTGAAGGGCGTGTTGGACGGCTCGAATAAGGCCTTGTGGCGGAGGAGGGCGGGGCCGGAGGCGAGGCTGTCGTCCAGAGGGTGGGCGGAGATGTACTTGGGCGGAGGCCCCCCGAAAATCTCCAGCCTCTTCAGCAGCACCTGCTCCCAGCGCTGCAGCGTCTTCAGCACCGAGTAGCACAGAGGGGACCCCACCGGCAGGTCTGCGGGACGGCAGCGTTAGGGCGGGACAGGGGCAGCTACACACACTGCATACACTATACACACACTACATACACTATACACACCAAACACACACTACACACACACTGCATACACTATACACACTATACACATTATACACTACACACACTGCATACACTATACACACACTACACACACTGCATACACTATACACACACTACACACACACACTACACACACTGCATACACTATACACACAAAACACACACTACACACACACTGCATACACACTACACACACTGCATGTACTATGCACACACTACACACACTGCACACTATACACACATTATACACTACGCACACTGCATACAATACACACATTATACAGATATTACACATACTGCTCACCCTACACACACTGCACACACTACATACACTGCATATAATATACACATGGCAAACATTACACACATTATACACACTGCACACACACTACACACATTATACAGATATTACACACTGCTCACCCTACACACACTGAACACTCTACGCACACTGCATACACTAGACACACACACACACACACACACACACACATTACGTACTCAACATACATCTTACATAAAGCACGCACGCACAGAGGTGGACATAAGCGCAGTGAGAACGGCTAAAATAGCACAATAAATTATACACCGGTTGCTTAGGAACAGGAAGCAATATATGCGGATGTGCCTCTTCCAGATTAGTCACAGCCCCTCCAACAGCTGTGCACACGCGGCCATGGCAACGCTGAGCCTCCACACCTCCTCAGACGTCCTCTTGAAAGGCTCACTCGAGGATACCCTCAAAACCCATTTCCAATACTCAACCTGGAGAATGTCTCTCTCCCCAGTGTGTGAAGGAAAAAAAAAACTAAATGGAGGGGGCGGAGACGGGGGGGGCGTTCTGACACAAGCGAGACCCAGAAAACAATCAGCATCACCTGCAGAGGACTCGCTGAGGACTGAGGTACTGAGTATGCATCAATGCACACCGCAGGGCCTCTGTTTTTGCCCTCAGGCTGCTCCTGGGCTGTAGAAAAGGCCGGGGGCAAATTCAGCCCAGAGGTATAATGCAGAGAGCATGTGCCAAGGGCAGGGGAGGGGGGGTGGGGGCACAACAATCTCCCTTTGCATGTACAGCCAATTTCCTGGCAATCCAGTCATTACTTTGAGATACTATGTTTGGCCTGATGATGGCACTACAGGAAAGGTCATTGGGTCATTAAGATCAATTGGGTTTTTTCCTCTTCTGAACTTCAAAGAGCACAGTAAATTACAGGGCAATCTGGCCCCTGCTTTTCCAGATATGCCTGTCGCAGATGGCAGGACAAATGGACAGATGTCCTCACATAACCTACTGGACGGAGGTAATAAACCATTTAATTTCAGTCTGGTGGCAATTGGAGGCTTGTGATTAAGGATCCGATCCACAAGGTTGTTCCGCCCATCAAGGAACTTGCAGAATTAATTGGTAATTGGCGCCTGATATTAATCAGCAAATTAAATCCAGTGAAATATATTTTACATGTTGGATAAGTGAGAAGCTTTCGCAGTTGGTGCCAGCTGCATTTGGTAATCAGTGCTGAAAATTAAAGAGGACGTAATCCCGCAGGACTCAGTTTCCAAAAAACTCTCACTAGTCCGACACACACATTCGCCAGTACAAACGAGTAAAAACATCAAACGGCAGTCATTAAAACCGCCTCACAACAGGCTCAGGACGAGCAGTGAAAAGGTCAGTGGGCGTTACCTAAGAGGTCGTGGCCTGCCATTGGGTAGAAGGACTTCAGGTTGGCCAGCACCATCTGGACCATGGCCAGGCGCATCAGACACCAGCTGGGGAAACAGCGGACGGCGCTCGTTAGCATGGACGGCGCTCGTTAGCATGGGCGGTGGTCGTTAGCACCGCTGACGTTTGTGGAAAAAAACCCAGCGCGGCGATTTCTGGGGGGAAGGGGGCCTTGGGGGGGAGCAGAGCGTGCACCTGTAAGAGCTGGGGTTGGCGTGCTCCCGAACGGGCGTGTCGGAGTCCAAAACGCCGCGCTCGCCCTCATCTTCATCATCCTCGTCCTCGCTGCCCTGGCTCTCCTCCGAGTCGTACTCCACCCTGCTCTCCGAGGGCGGCACGAAAGGCTGCGGGAACAGCGCCAAAAAAGAGCGGGAAAATTTAAACTCACAGAGAAAAAACACGGACAACACAGTTACAAACAACGGACATTTAACTAGCCAATACACTGCACAGCTGCGCGCGCATGAACACATGCAGCAGATCACAGTAAATGAATGAAGACAAACAGAAGATTTGGATGAACGCTGGAGTTTTACTGGAGAGGGTGAAACCAAGTCCGGTGAATGGATGATCAATCCTTAAATCAACGCTGAGCAAAACAACATGGTTCTCTGTATACTATAGAAATATTTTGAATTTCTCTCCCGCAGTCATTCTCATACTCTCACAATTAAAAACACACACACACACACACTCACACTCAAACACACTCACACTCACACTCACACTCAAACACACTCACTCACACTCACACTCACACTCACACTCACACTCACACTCACACTCACACTCACACTCAAACACACTCACACTCACACTCAAACACACTCAAACACACACACACTCACACTCAAACATACACACAGAAGGATATAATCATATACATTGTCTTCCTGCGCCCCCCCCCCTCCCCCAAATGCCTAAGCATGAACGTAGACTGCCTGATGACATGTACAATTCAAGCTTAGGTTTCCAGAAAGTTCCTAAAGTGAACAGACAACCAACACTCAACAGCGACTGAATTTTAAAGACCCAGACGGCGGGACCCAACGCCTGCCTTGGCGATGAAGTAGTCCCAGATGCTGAGCTCGGGTGGGACGAACTCCTCTTTAAAGATGGACGGCTCCTGCTGAACGACGGGGCTGGGCGGGGGGGTCAGCGGATCCTCCCTGGACTGGCTCCTGGCGGACGAGGACGGCGGCTTGTTGCGCCTCTGCGTCCGCTCGGACTCTCCTGGGGACGACGCTTAAAGAGACAAAATGGAAGCTGTGAATACCACAGAGATCCACCGCTGCTGCTCAGTCACTGTGCGTACTCCAGCGACCTCTTCTTACTCCACACGTAACAGCAATGGCTGTGAGAAAACAATGAAGTTTTCATAATACAGAAGCAGCATATCATTTTAGATATAGGTCCAATGACATAAATGTTGAAATGACAAATGACAAAATCCTATCGGACAGGAATTACATACACAAACAAAAAAAGGGAGATATCTTTCGTCAGATGAAAATACTGCATGGTTACTAAAATGATGACGTAAAACAGGACTAGAATCACGCGTAAATGCATGACTGTAACGATCCGGGTTCAGAGTGAGTCTGAGGGAGAGGCACACCCACCTGAGGCTTGTTTGACGGGACTGGGTTTCTTCGCGATGGGGGTGCGCGCGCCCCCCCCGAACACGGCCACCCACAGCTTGCTGTTGAGGGGGTGGGCGACGATGCGGAAGAGCTCGTTGCTGGAGTGGGTGGCCAGGCCGTGCACGAAGAGGCTGAGCAGCACCGCCGTCAGGATCTCGCACAGCAGCACCGTCAGGCCCGGCTGGCTCTCCTCCCCGGCCGAGCTCAGCAGCCGCACCAGCGCGCCCATGCCTGCGGGGACACTGGCCAATCAGAGCGGGCTCTGCCTGTCACAGAGCGACACCGGGCCAATCAGAGCGGGCTCTGCCTGTCAGAGCGACACCGGGCCAATCAGAGCGGGTTCTGCCCGTCAGAGCGCGACACCGGGCCAATCAGAGCGGGTTCTGTCTGTCAGAGCGACACCGGGCCAATCAGAGCGGGTTCTGCCTGTCAGAGCGACACCGGGCCAATCAGAGCGGGTTCTGTCTGTCACAGAGCGACACCGGGCCAATCAGAGCGGGTTCTGCCCGTCAGAGCGCGACACCGGGCCAATCAGAGCGGGCTCTGTCTGTCAGAGCGACACCGGGCCAATCAGAGCGGGTTCTGTCTGTCAGAGCGACACCGGGCCAATCAGAGCGGGTTCTGTCTGTCAGAGTGACATCGGGCCAATCAGAGCGGGTTCTGTCTGTCACAGAGCGACACCGGGCCAATCAGAGCGGGTTCTGTCTGTCAGAGCGACACCGAGCCAATCAGAGCGGGTTCTGTCAGTCAAAGCGACACTGGGCCCGTCAAAGCTGGTTTTGCCCGTCTCCAGAGCAACGCTGGAGGTGTTGGGTCAGTTACCTGGCCACAGTACAGGAGAGGTGTTGGGTTGGGTAAGTTACCTGGCCACTGAGCGGGGGAGGTGTTGGGTAGGTTACCTGGCCACTGAGCGGGAGAGGTGTTGGGTAGGTTACCTGGCCACTGAGCGGGGGAGGTGTTGGGTTGGGTAGGTTACCTGGCCACTGAGCGGGGGAGGTGTTGGGTAGGTTACCTGGCCACTGAGCGGGAGAGGTGTTGGGTAGGTTACCTGGCCACTGAGCGGGGGAGGTGTTGGGTAGGTTACCTGGCCACTGAGCGGGAGAGGTGTTGGGTAGGTTACCTGGCCACTGAGCGGGAGAGGTGTTGGGTAGGTTACCTGGCCACTGAGCGGGAGAGGTGTTGGGTAGGACGGTCTCCTCCATGCTGATGGTTCTGACAGGATGTTGTTGGGACAGCAGGGAGCTCTGGTACACTGTCCCGGTGAAGGGGTTCACATGGCTGAGGGAGACAGGAAGCCGCGGTCAGCCATCGAGCGGCGGGATCAGTAACGGAACAGCGGGGACGAAACGGAACAGGGGACCGAGCGGCCGATCGTTTCCCACAATGCCTCCCTGTCCCAAACGTTCACAAATCGCATCAGGCAGCCAGCCCACCCTGACAAACCAATCAGCTTTCAGTCCTGACACAGTGCTGCACACCCTCTGTAACTGTACGCAGTTCAGGGTCTCCACAACAGGAATAGTGTACGAATAAGCGTACAGAGGATGTACGAACAATAATGTACGAGCTTCAATTATCTCTGAAGAGCTGCAAACAAAGCGGCTTTGGGTTAAGAAGCAATGGGTTTACAGAGAAGAGAACTGCGTTTGTATTCTAAACAAACAGCCTCAAATCTCTGTCAAAACCACTGACATTCACTCAATAATTTCACAGCCAGCCTACACTTACTGAAACTGCTACTAATGACCAGGTTGGTGCAGTGGTATCATTCAGGGCTAAACACCAGCAAATGATCGACTTCATGAGTTTTGCCTTTTCACTAAAAGAATGAAAAAATAATATGTGGACAAGGGATACCGTAAAACAGCATTATTATAACATGTATGGATGCATAAGCTGGACCCCATTAATAAAATACTGCAATCAATAACCTGAAACTCAGTATTAAATCAATAGTAGACTCAAGTTCAGTTCCCAACGACACGTACACGCTGCACATCAGGAGCGTCAAACTCCCGTCCTGGAGGGCCGCAGTGTCAGCAAGTATCTGCGGTTTCCTGTCAATCAGCGGCCAATGAAAGCACTGAGAAACAAGGTGAGTGAGCTCATTAGCCAATCGACTTCTTCAGCAAATCAGCGGTGCTGAGGGCGCACTGAAAACCAGCTGACCCAGCGGACCCAGGTAACCCAACTGACCCAGCGGACTCCACGGCCCCCCCGGGGCTGGATTCTGACACCCACGACGTAGCTGAGTGTGTGTGTGTTTGTGTGTGTGTGTGCGTGAGCTCTCACTTCTGAACCTTCCTCATGCATCCGTACAGGACATAATACTTAAAGGCTGTGAAATGTCAGGTGGTATCCTGAAAACTGCCCATGTACCCCCCCCCCCTCCTGGGACTGTAATGTGATCGCTGGGCAGGGTCAGTGGTGTGCAGAGAGGGAACGGAAGCTTTCTGAGCCAGACCGGCCCATTCCAGCCTCACCACCGCCACTGTGACCTCCAGGGTGTCATGTTCTCACCGGACGAGGCCAGAAGCAACGACATGAAAGCACAGGCGGGAGGGTCACGTTTCACAGAGAAAAGCTCCAGAACCATGTACACTTCCTGGAGACATTTCCTTCATGTGCTATCTGAGAGGCCTGGGAAATCCAATGTTCAATGTCACGACCCCGAATTGTGCAATTACACGTATATTCATGTGTGTTCTGGCTAAGGAACAGCGATATGGAGTCCAGTCAGCAGTATGTGAGAGCGATGGACAAGCATTTCTGCATCGTTAGCAGAAACGCAGACTAGCTTTCTAATGACCAGAGGGAGCTCACGGCAGACAGAGAGATGGCAGGCACTCCTGAAAAGAAGCTTCCGGAACGGCACGCACCTGTAGCTGTGACCATCGCAGAGACACTGGTAGATGCAGGCAGACAGCGAAGCCGCCAGCGTGTGCATGACGTAGATCTGGAGCAGCAAGGAATGCACGGTCAGTCAGTGATGTCACAGGATGTTCTCAACATTCTAACGCTGATGATGTCACAATCACTGCTGGCGACTGAAAGCAGCGGAGTTCTAGAACACACTGACTTTAGAATTCTGAAAAAGAAACATTCCAGAACCCTTCAGAAGGGAAGCCCCTGACCTTGTTGTTGACGACGTCCGGGTGAGGGGGCGAGTCCAGGGCGTTGACGGTGTGCAGGATGTCGTGGGTGAGGTTGGTGAGGTGCACTATGGGATTTGTCACCACGGTCTTGCCGCTGGCCGTGCACGCCAGCAGGAGCGGGACGGAGGCCTGGAGCTGCTGCTGGGCGGGGGTGACGGTAGCCTGTGCGTCGTCATCCTGGGACAGCACGCACGCACGCACGCACACACACACACACACACACACAAACACACACACACAAACACAGGCCGGTCAGTTACTCCACACTTCTACCTGCGGTCACAGACCCAACACCAAAGTAGTCTGACAAATTTTTTCCTGACTAACATTAAAATATCCACAGGAACCCCTTGACTTGAAGCCCCCATTGTGCTTGTGATCGTGATAAACTTTCATTCCTGGAGTAAAACTGAAAAACCCACCGGAATAAATTTAGTTAAATACAGAAGGGTCTTGTATTTCTTGGGCCGTGGTAATGTAATGGAAATCTATGAGGGCGAGGAGAATTCAGGAGAGCGAAGAGAATTGAGAAAAATCTCTTGCGCACCTTCCCTCGTTCCCATACAATCACCCTTCGCACCTGCATGACGGTTCAGATTAACGTGCAATTCATCTTCATCACGATGGCCGCGACTAAACTTCATCACTGCCGAGAAGTTAAACGGGGTGATGTCGGACTTAAACTGACGCCCTCGAGTACATCTGTCTTTGTCTGCTAAAATTTGCCGTATAATTTAGAAGTACATGAAAAAAAAAGAAGTGTTTTTATGAAACCACCCTGGCCACCTTTCAAACAGCCCCCGCAGATCACTGGCTGATACTCACACTGTCATTAACGGACAGTCAGAATTTAAAAAGTGGGAGTCTAATTTGTGCCAGCAGTAGCAGCGGGATTTTGACAGGTTATGAGAATTATGAGTAAAAAATGACACAATAGGAGTAAACACAAGCTTAATCAAAAATAGAAAAAGACAATGTCTATGGACACAACCGCAATCTAGCTAATCGACTAGCGCCCTTCATACATTGAGGGACAGTGTCTGGGTTAGGGATGGGGAGACTGAATCTGTGGACAGGAACGCTCGGATGAGGTTGCCTATGTGGAGTGCACGTGCAGCTGCATAACTGCAGTGAAATGCGAGCGGGACTTGCTCTGCTGCGCGCGCATGCATGCATGCGGCTCTCTCACCTGCTGCGACTCCTGCAGCAGCAGGATGAGCTCCATGCGCACGGAGGCCAGGCCGCCGCCGTGCGAGCCGTGCAGGCTGCAGTAGCTCAGGAACATGCGCAGGAGCGGCTGGTTCCGCAGCAGCCACTGCCTGCGCCTGCGCTGCCACTCCCCCCCGCCGGCCCCCGCCCCCGCGCCCCCCGGCCCCGCCCCGCCCGGCGGCGTCTCCGGGTCGATGCCCTCCGCCACCTCCGCCAGGCCGGGCTGGTACCCGCAGCTCCGCTGCAGCGCCGCCACCTCGCGCTCCAGCCAGTGGCACAGCTGGTGCCGCAGCTTCCCGCCGTCCAGCTCGTAGCCCGTGGACAGCGTGCGCAGCTCCGTCGTCAGGATCTTCAGGCAGGCGGCGAACTTGAGCTGCGCGGTCAGGACGTCCTCCGAGGGGCCGACCGTGGCGGCGGCGTCCTCCTCCTCCTCCTCCCCCGGGGCGGGGCCGGGGCTGTCCGACTCCGGCGAGGCGGCGGTGGTGTCCGGCGTGCCCTTGAAGACGCCGTCGTTGTCGGCGCTGAGGTTCTTCATGGCCAGGCCCGACTCCTCGTCCTCGGAGTCGTCCCGGTCGCTCTCCCACTTCAGCTCCAGAGACTCGTCTGGGACGGTGGCCGACGGCTGGCTCCAGTCGAAGCTCAGCACCGAGTCCGACTGGCTGTTGGACAGGCTGTGGCAGGCCGACTCAAACCCGTTCACCACGGGCGTGGACCAGTCCAGGTCGGAGGCCCGGTCCGGCTTGGCCCCGGTGGGGGTGGAGGGCACGGCGCGGCCGTCCTGGCCCGCGTGGAGCCGGGACTTCTTCACCACCCTGGGCATTTTGGAGAGCACCTCCAGGGCCAGCATGGGGCAGCCGGTCTGGAGGTGGGCGTAGGCGGCGGTGAAGAACAGCCTCCGCTCCACCAGGCTGATGGAGTCGGCCAGGCGGCGGCTCTCCGCGGTCAGGCCCGCCTTGCCGGGGGCCTTCTCCGAGGACCCGAAGTGGCGGCGGAGCAGCAGGGGGTGCGTGCGGAGGTAGGTGTAGAAGTTGAAGACCTCGGGGGGGCCGGGGGACGAGGCGGGGGCACCTGTCACAACAGGGCGGGAGAAAAGGACTCAAAGGCCGGACTGTAACATGGACATCAGAAACATGCAATTGGACACTCAGGCCTGGGGCTGGGAGAATGCTATAACGAGCATCGCCGCTTCCTAGCAGCTTTCATGTAACTGACAGAAACCCGTCACATGATCACATGGAAGCTGCAAGTCCTTGCTGTTGATTGGCTGTCTCATCAACATCCAACAGGTAATCGGTTTCCTCAGAAGCATTTCACTGAGCCACTGAAGTTTGGATGTTTACTGCCACTTCAGATATGATTACAAAAGGCTAAAATAAAGCTAATACACCACTTGGCGGCGAAGATCATTACTGCATTTCATAATTACTGTACAGCCCTACACAGGCCTACACAAAATGCACACAGATGTATTTTTACATCACTAAAACAAACCGAGACAGAATGCAGGACTGTGTGGGACCCCTAGGTGGTGATTCGGCGCCCTGCGTACCTGTGTCTGATTCGGGGCTGGGCTGCTCCAGCAGGGTGTCCAGCGCCTGGCTGTAGTCCTCCAGGATCCAGCAGGCCATGCTCCGCAGGAAGGGGTCCTGGTGCGCCGGGGTGTCCCGCCCCAAAACTTGCCTCTGCAGCACGTGCTTGTACGTGGAGGAGGCCTCGAACTCGGACTCGTACAGCCGGGAGATGACCAGGGCCAGCTGGAGGTCCTGCATCTTCTCCAGGCAAACCTGAAGCCAAAGGCCAAACGTGACGCATGCTGTGACTGCACATTCATAACTGAAAACAGCAATCTCTATAGCAGCAACTTCATTAAAATGACAGTTATAACCCTGACTCTATAACATGCACATAGACAGCATCATTATCGGATGTCCAAATTAATCCCTGAAATAAAACCTGTATGATGGAAAGAAAAAGCTGATCAGCATCTATTTTTAATTTGATAAAGGGGGGGGTCTTCCCTGACCTCCACGGCGTCCTTCAGGGACCCTGCCAGCAGGAAGAAGGCGGCGGAGTGGTGGAAGCGCTGCTTCCCCAGGAGGGAGAAGGCGTTCTTCAGCGCCGCCCTCCGCCACCGGTCCTCGCCGAAGTTGTTGTTGAAGAACGCCGTCATCTTCGTGTTGTTCTGGGCCCTGCAGGCGAGGATGTGAGTTAGTGTGAGGCCTCATTCCCCCCCCCGCCCCGCCCCACCCCCTCCCCCCCCAGCGCCGTCATCTTTGCGTTCTTCTGGGCCCTGCAGGCGAGGATCCAAGTTAGTCTGAGGCTTTCTCCCCCCATCCCCTCCTCCCCCCTCCCACGCCGTGTGAACGCTTGAACACTGCGTTTCTCCGGGGGGGGGGGAGGAGCAGACGAGGCTAATTTAAGGTGCGGTGCTCAGAGGGCCCTACCTGTACAGTCCCCAGACCACGGCCTTCTTCCTCATGGCCAGGTAATAGATGGCTGCGTCCAGAGGATCGTTGTTCCTCTGAAAGGCTGCCTTCGCCACCTGAGAGAACAAAACAATCCGAGTATTAAACATAATCGAGTACGACGCATCCAAACTGACCGGCATATAAAACGTGAGCCCTACATGCATCATCGTTTGGACGGGCCGTTTGTAAAATTACAGAAACTCTTTTCAGCGCAACGCAACATCCTGAACCGCGGCTCCTCGATAATACAGTAACCCTGCTCTTAGCTCCTTCAACATTAAGGCAAATGCGATTTAAGGAGAATGGATGCCGTTTTTTAATCTTAAGGACAAGAAATGGCAGTAAATTCACAATAAACGCTGCGTAAATTACATTCCTATTCCCCTGATTTGCATCAGCGCCAAGCAGGGCACTTACGCAGTAAAGCGCTCGGCTCCAGAGTACTGCAAACAGCACGAGGCCCATCCAGTCCCCGTAAAGAGCTCAAATGAAGACAAATATGAGAACGGCATTTTAAAACGAGCCGGCATTACCGAACCGCGACTCTGAACGCTACGCGTGGAAGGGGGCGATGGGGTGAGGAGGAGAGGGGGCAAGGGGACAAGGAGGCAAGCAGGAGAGGGGACGAGGGGGCGAGCGAGGCGAGGGGGGGGCAAGCAGGGGGCGAGTGGGCGAGGGGGGCAAGCGGGGGGCGAGCGGGCGAGGGGGGCAAACGAGCAAGGGGGCGAGGGGGGGTGAGTGGAGACGGGGCGAGCAGACGAGGGGGCGAGCTGGGGGTGTCCCGGCCCGTCTGGCCCACGCACCTTCTCCATGCAGCGGCGCAGCTTGTTGGTGCTGCGCAGCCACCAGCCCAGCCCCATGGCGCGCAGCTCGGCCCAGGACGGGTCGGCCTTCTGCAGCGCTGGCAGCATGTTCAGCAGCTCCTCCTCCGCCTCGGAGTGGAAGGCCCAGGCAAAGTGGCACGTGGAGAGGCCTGGGGGGGGGGGCGAGTCGGGGGGGGGGGGGGGGGGGGTCACAGTCATTGGGTTACAGTGAAATCGCATTCAGAGTCACAGGGTCACAGTGAAATCGCATTCAGAGTCACAGGGTCACAGTGCAGTCACATTCAGAGTCACAGTGCAGTCACATTCATGGGATCACAGTGCAGTCACATTCAGAGTCACAGTGCAGTCACATCCACAGTGCAGTCACATTAAGAGTCACAGGGTCACAGTGCAGTCACATTTATGGAGTCAGAGCAGAGTCACATTCATGGAGTCACAGTGCAGTTGCATTCATGGAGTCACAGTGCAGTCACATTTATAGTCACAGCAGTCACATTCCAGGATCTTAGCAGCAGTCATTATGCATTTGTAAAGATCTCACGGCAGACAGCGAAAGCATACGCCTCCTGCAGACTCAAAAAATCACACCCTCAAACTGCAACCAGTTGCCAGGGAAACCACTCGCCTCAGCAAGCAGGATGTCACAGAACTCGCAGGAGCTAAATGTGTGGTGAATGGGACGTTTAGTTCCAAAGCAGAAGTGCCTTTGACTGCTCTGAATTGATGTCTTTTCACAACCTTGAATTTTCTACATTCAAAAATCGGGCACTTTCTCATTCTCTCAAGGGCCCGTGGGATCCCTGAGAATCAGAGGCGATGGCGGCGCCACCGCTCAAATCACCCATACGGAAATTCCATTCTCCTGAATGCAATTAAATGCGGTTGGAGGCCCCATGTGAACTGCCAGTAACCACAATGCTACGGCGGAATACAGAATCTCATTTTTTTTTTAGAACCCACCCAACCCCATCCATTCACAGAAAATCACATATCGTTGGATTACGCCTCGTTTCTGAGTCTGTCCTCGAGTTACAGACACAAAGTATTACACGTTTCCCATTCTGACGTTTGTATTACCCAACTTTCGATGAAAAGAGAATTCTAGTTGGCTGAAATTGTGGCTACCCTTACAGATAGCCTGTGGAGTGGAACGTCCGCCGTGTCATGTGTGCAGTTTTATTATTATTATTTTACATTTCAGTCACTTAACGGCTCACTGGTGAATTCACATGCAAACGTGAACCTGCCAGTCTGGCTGCTCATCACAGACTAGTGAACGGTTACCAGCACTGCCATTTCCACACAGCTTTAGGGGTACAGATCCGTCTCAGAGCTCAATCTTTTCTCTGCAATGGAACCAGTTTCCTAGAATTCCTCAAAGGACCAGCTAACTCCAAACAAAGCTGGTTAAACAGCAGCAGCTGTAAGTAAACGGTACTTGTGTCAGGTGGTAATAAACCTTGTGTGTCTCTTCCCATTACCTGGCCTGGGGTTCCCTTACCTCAGGGGTATATATGTACATCTACCTTTACATTTACATTGTAAAGCAAATAGCAAATGTAGCAAGACTACATCACCACAATTTTGTAGTGCTACTTCTTAGAGCAAGCACGCCTCTGCAGAATACAGTCAGTTTTCACTTTTTACAAAAACCTCAATTCCATTTGGACTGCTTTTAAAATTCCACATATTCTGTGCGTCAGTCATATTCTGACTTGTACAATGAAAGAGCCTTTCCAGGAAAGGGCTGGTTTGGCAACCATCGTCAAAACACTGTGTAAGTCAGCACGCTTGAGTATTCGGTTACACTGTACAGGCCGACGGCAGATTTAGCTGGACAGCTCAGCTTGTCCTCTGGAGTTCAGCAGTGACTGCATGTACAGGCCGACGGCAGATTTAGCTGGACAGCTCAGCTTGTCCTCTGGAGTTCAGCAGTGACTGCATGTACAGGCCGACGGCAGATTTAGCTGGACAACTCAGCTTGTCCTCTGGAGTTCAGCAGTGACTGCATGTACAGACTGACAGTGAGAAAATGCTGCTCCTCGCAGTAAATATCCTACACGACAGCAGACTACACCACTGCATCGCTGTTTGCTTTGCTAATCTAACAATGCAAATCACAAATTCTCCACTACGGCTGTCAAGCAGGGCTGTGCCCCAGGGTTTGTAATCAGGAAGGTGAGATAGACTCTCAAACTGTAAATATTATAATAATTATAAAATTTTCTTGCTTAATAGAAAGTTTCTTAACAATCTTTTGTTGTGCACTTTGGCCAATGCCGATCATTGTATACTGGTACAATCAATTCCCTGTGTACTCCAGCTAATTTTTGTATTGGCTATTGACAGTTGATAATGCGAATGACTTTACGAAGTCTTATGTCCCAGAACAAGTCCAAAAAAAAAGAAAAACTTCTGAGCACTTTGTAACCTTTGAGAGGACATTACGCAAAACCAGAAAAACTTGTGAAGGTTTTCCCAGCATCCTCAGCGTTTCCCAACTGTGTTTGAGGAGACTGCGGTCAGCCGTGCCGCTCCAGATTCGACAGCTCGCGGCGCGGCCGGGGGGGGGGGGGGGGGGTGCTCTGGTTCACCGGACCCGCCGCGTTCCCCCCTCTTTTTCGCGGAGGCCTACCTTGGCGGAGCAGCTGGGCTCGGTGCGCCGGGGGCAGCGAGGTGGACAGGAAGGTGTGGAGCCGCACGGCGAGCAGGAACTTCAGGCCGCACTCGTCCAGCGTCTCGCCACCTGCTCAGCGGGAGAAAGCGCCGGAAGGGCGTGAGATGAGACAGACAGACCGCCGCGCTCGCGGAAGAAAGTTCCGGAAGGCGTGAGACAGACAGACGGCCGCGCTCGCGGGAGAAAGTTCCGGAAGGCGTGAGACAGACAGACAGACGGCCGCGCTCTGGGAAGGCTCGTGGATCGTCAGGGCGCGTCGCGGGGAGCTTGGCCTGGTCGCTTCGCCCGGCCGCTCTTACCTTGACTCTTGCCCTGGCTCTCGGCGATGTCGGTGCTGGTGGAGGCGATGGTGTCGGCCAGCGCCATCAGGGACATCTGCTCCATGCGGGTCAGGCCGGGCAGGCTGGAGTGCAGGAGGTGGCTGGACAGGACCTGGGCGTGCTCGGGCCCAAAGAAGGCCGGGCCGTACTGGGACAGGTCGATGACCTTGGGGGCCTCGTCCTCCTGGTCGCTGTCCAGGGGGTCGGCCGCCTCCCCGGGGGCGGGGGCCTGGAAGAGCTCGTCGTACGCGTCCGCCTGGCTGGAGCCGTGCCCGCTGTCCCCGCCCACGCTCGCCGTCTTGTCCTTGGCCTTGGGGGCGGAGTCCAGGTCGGCCGCCAGCAGCGCGTAGAGCGGCAGCGGCGGGACGGAGTCGATCTCGGTGTAGTCGGGGTTCTCGGCCCGGCCGAACATCTTGGGGTCGCGGGCGGTGCTGCCGCTGGCGCTGATGGTCAGGGAGCGCAGGCGGCGCTCGTGGCCACCCGCCTCGTCCCGGAGCGCCACGATCTCGCCGGCGATGCACTTGACCAGGTGGGACAGGATGGCCTTCGCCCGCCGCACCTTGCCCAGGTCCATCAGCTCCAGCAGCTGGAAGGGGTGGTACTGCGGCAGGGTGGGGAAGAGCTGGTGCGCGGCCTCGAACAGCCCGGAGTCCTCCATCTCCTCCGGCAGGTCGTACACCGTTCGCTTGCCGCTCAGCTTCTGCGCCAGGCTGGTCATGGAGCGGGTCAGGGCCTTCCGGGACGGCGGCGGCGGCGGCGCCAGGCTCCGCCCGTTCCCCGGCGCCCGCTTCGCCGGGCCGGTCAGCGAGGTGGCGCTGCCGGCGGCGTCCGCGTCCGGCGGCTTGGCGGGCGGCTGCCACTGCGAGTAGACGTGCATCTCGCAGTCCATGCCCACCACCAGGATGCCGTCCCGCACCCAGGACAGCGAGACGGGCACGGGCAGGGCGCCCTCTACTGACGACACCAGGTCGACGGAGCGCAGCAGGACCAGGCGGGACGGGCGCTGCACGCCCCCCTCGCTCAGGCCCAGCTCGGCCGGCTTGCCCGAGAGCGGCCCGAACATCTGCAGCTTGGACCCCACGCCCACCGTCAGGATGTGCGACCCGTCCTCCCTGGAGACCCAGTCCAGGTGCACCGGGGCCCTTGAGCCGGGCTCCACCCACTCCACCGCGGGGGCGGGGCTAATGTCGTCCAGCCCAAGCGTCTGCTCCAGCGTCCACTGGGAGCCGCCGGTGGACTCGCACTGGAACACCGCCACGTGGGTGGACGTGCCCCTCCCGGCCTGCAGGGGGCGCTCCTGCCTGTACACCACTGCCATGCGGCTGGTGTGGCAGCAGCTGAGCTCCTCGGGCCGTCCCGGGACGCTGACGGCGCTGCTGTTGGGCCGCCCCTCCTCCACCAGCAGCGGCCACTCCTCCCAGGCGTACGCCACGTCGCCGGGGGCGACCGACTCAGTCGCCGTCCGGCATCGCCAGAACCGCACCTTCCCGTCAGAACAGGAAGTGGCCAGGAGGTAGGGAGCCCGCCCCGCCGGCTGCAAGGAGGAGGAGCTTAGATGCCCTGTCACAAGAAAAGAGGACTTAAATAAACCCAAAAAATAAAGCCACTCCATTCAACCCATTAACTTTAGAAAGGTCTGTGCTACTACCTGCATTGTGTGTGTTTGGTCTGTAATGCAGCTACATGACATATATAAACAAACATTTTTTTAATATCTTAAACAGTCATTTTAAATTAAAATTAGCTTTAATTTAACCTCGGTGTAAGGAAACCAGAGTAGGCAGTCCTGATAATAATGATGAAGAATGACGATGTGATGGGGCATATGGGATGCTAACGTGCTAACATGCTAACGTGCTAATGCTGACCTGCTGAGGGGGTGACCCGCATGACCTCCACGCCCTCGGGGAGCCCCAGCTCCTGGCTGTACACTCTGTGGGTGGCCAGCGTGAGGCGGCAGGCACTTTGGAGGTTCGAGGTTCGACGTCGGGGCCTCTGTGAGCCCGAGGTGCCGAGGGGCTCGGAGGGGGGGGCGAACTGGGGGCCGTTCTGAGACGCAGACGGGTCCGTCGGGGTTTCATCTGTCGGAGGGTAATAAACAAAAACTAGTTCCTCTCATATTCGCCCGTTTCCACAGCCCTAACCATGTAGCCAGAGATTCCCAACCCATAGGGTGTGAAGTTCTACCTTAAGAGATTAAATGGAAACCAAAGTGAGAAATAAGCTTGTGTTGCCGTGACGATGTGAGGCGGGGCTGTGTCCTAGATTAAGGCCAGGAAGGGCTCGTGCCTGCTCCACTCTGCCGAGCTGGACCTTTAGTGTGTTGTGAGGAGGAGATGTGGGGTAACTACACAGGCTTTCATACACAAAAGGAGACCAACTTGGGGGGCGGCATGACAATGGCTACTTTTTAATGGAAGCTTGACGGCTACGAGTTACACCTTGCAGGTTGTCCACCGTTCTTCTCTAACCCTCACATACGTAACCAGCAGAGCACAGTCAGAGTCTTACACCGGTCATGCTTGTGGCATCGTGTTTGTGTGGGCTGGAGGTACCCACCCACAGTGACCTGGAGCGCAGCCAGCTGCAGGTGCCACATGTGCAGGAGGGACCGCCCAGTCTGCGTGTACTCCAGCACCACCAGGAAGAACCGTGCCGAGAAGTCGCGGTGGTCTGGGGAGGGGCGGAAACATCGAGACAAGTGTTAGCGCCGCGCTAAATGGACACAGCGCGGGGGCTGGGTGGGGGGCGGGGAGGGGAGGGGAGCACGGGGGGGGGGGGGGACAGAATCATCGGGAGAAGCATTAGCGCCGTGCTAAACGGGCACAGTGTGGGGGCCGGGGGGGTGGCAGAGGGCTGGGGGTGGGCTGGGTGGGGCAGCCTACCCGTCTCCGTGGGTGGGACATCCTGTGTGGGGTCCGTCTCGCTCCCTAAGATCAGGTCCTCCTCAAACACATGCAGCAGCTGGGTCTCCTTCCCCTGCTGAAGAGACAGACAAAGAGTGCCGTTATTTCAGTGTGAACCCTGAGTAAATCATGTCTGAGTACTAAAACTTTTATTTTAGCCACAGTTGAAACAACTGAACAGTGGGTGGTAATTTTGTGTAAACTGTATATTAGCAGACACCTGGGGTGGCTCAGAGAGAAAGGAAAGGATTTATTTAGACTTTTCGGCATACATTTTTTAAATAAATTAAACCAATCAGGTGTGTTTTAAATTTCCACTAATGAGAACAGATGAACATCCATCTTAAAATCAATTACCACACCACTGCAAATGGAACAAATTGTACCCATTCGCTTAATGACTTTATAATGTAATAAAAATGGCATTTCTGCAACCTTTAGCATAATGGGCTTTCCACCAAATCATCTGATTCATACTGTGAAGTCGCTCAGAAAAGTGTACATACAAGCTCAGTGATGGCGTCCAGCTCGATGATGCAGCCTGGCCTCGCCGTTGACTGCTGACTGATGATGTTAAATACTTCTCCAACATATTTCTGAAATTCAAGGGGGGGGGGGGGGGGTAAAAAAGACAAATATTATATCTAAATCTTTTCCTTTTTCAACAAGTCTTAAAACATTTTCAGTACATGAAGGGAGAAACACATGTGAATAAGGCCTTTACACAAAAGGCTGCTTCCACGCCAGCCATGGGACAAGCCCCACTAAATCGCAGAAGGCGCGGTCCCTTACTGAGATTTCGGGGTTGGAGAGCTCGCTCAGCAGCTTCTTGGCCTCGATGACGGCCTGGTAGAGCCTCAGCGAGTGGCCGTCGCTCGCCACGAAGCACGCGCTCGGGGAGTTGCCATAGACACCTGGGGAGAGCAAGACAACGCCATGACAACGCTGGTGGCCATTCAGAACGACCGCAACGTGAAATACAATGTGTTTACCGCAGAGATGTTCAGCCCGACGCATTTATCAAGGAAAAGAACATTGCAAAATGAAAATCTGCTCCAGATGGTTCTCATAAGGATAACTAATCTAAAGACAAAATATATATGGCAAGCACACCGGGACATGGACAGAAACATAAACGATTTCTCTCACAGATTGTCTACGCTCGCCAAACCACCAGCTCCCAATTCATAATACTGAAAGCTAATAGCATTACATTTATTTGGCAGACGCTTTTATCCAAAGCGACGTACAATAAGTGCATACCAAAAAATGGATGGGGGAGGGTTAGGGAGGACTTGAGTTTGTGCTGACATCTAGCTCATGGTGAATACTCATAAGGCCGAGTTGAACAGGATAACTAGGACAAAGCCTATCAGAACCAGAACCTCCTCCTACCAGCTGGACCCTGCTAAGGAAGTAAAGCGGAGGCAGACCATCTGGTTTGACTAAAAATTCTGTGTCATTACCAACTGGACCCGCCTACCCTCACGCAGTAGGGAGTAAACACAGAAATCATATTCTGCTCTCTCTAGCAAAGACTGCTGACCCTCCACTCACTCAGGTCTGCGTTCTTAACACTGAAACTTCTGTCGCCCAATTACTGAAGCCAACTGGATGAACCTTATGAATATTTGTGAAGGCACAGGCCCAAGGACAATATTGCAGCCGTGGATGTTCTTTCCTTGGGAACGCCCGCTCATAAACTTCCATAAACTGTGATCGAAGCTGCTTTTGCCAAACCGAATACCCTGCAGCCTGGAAGCCGAGAGGAAGGAAGGGCCACTGGAGATGACCATCTTATTGGTTAACGGGGTCAGTGAGGCTCTTACCCAGGCTTGTGATTGGTTAACATGATCAGTGAGGCTCTTACGCAGGCATGTGATTGGTTAACAGGATCGTGAGGCTCTTAACCCAGGCGTGTGATTGGTTAACAGGGTCAGTGAGGCTCTTACCCAGGCGTGTGATTGGTTAACAGGATCAGTGAGACTCTTACGCAGGCATGTGATTGGTTAACAGGGTCAGTGAGGCTCTTACCCAGGCAGTTGCTGGGGATGAGCGTGGGGAGCCAGGCCACGTTGGAGAAGGCCGAGGCGTGCAGCGAGTTGATCCTGGCCAGCTCCGACACGCCCCCGGAGAAGGACAGCGGCCCCACAGGGTCCACCCGCCACAGGATCAGCTCGCTGTAGATGGCGTTGGGGTCCTGGGACATGGCGCCGGCGGACAGGCGTCCCGGGCGGCCCAGCAGCGGGCCGGGTGTGGCGGCGGCGGTGGCGGCGGCGGGTCGGCCGCGGGCGCAGTCCGTCTCCGGCGTGCGCAGTGCGTTGTGGTGCGAGGTGGTCAGCAGCAGGGGCAGCAGCGGGTGGCAGGCCAGGCCGTTGAGGTGGAAGCGGTGCCCGCAGTAGCGCCACTTGTGCGCCACGCTCAGCACGGTGGAGAAGGCCGACTCCTCGGCGAAGCCCACCGCCCACTGGTTGAGCGAGCCGTCGGCGTGCTTGGAGATCATCAGCACGCTGGGCGTGAAGATGCTGAGCCGCGGGCCGCCGGGCGCCTTGGCGTGGCCGAAGGCGACGGGCGCCGACGGCGAGTGCGCCAGCGCGGCGGGCCGCTGCCGGCCCTGCTGGATGGCCAGCTCCAGGTTCTTGTTGCAGGCGTACATCACCACGCTGCGGCTCAGCGAGTTGGCATCGCCCGTCGGGAAGGCCACGGGGATCCGCGACACAAAGGACACCTGCCAACAGACACCGCATTACCACGGACACCACGTTACCACGGTCACTAAGTTACCACAGATACCGCGTTACCACGGACACCACGTTACTACGGTCACCGCGTTACCACAGACACCACATTACCATGGTCACCAAGTTACCATGGACACCACGTTACCACAGATACCGCGTTACCACGGTCACCACGTTACCACAGACACTGCGTTACTACGGTCACCGCGTTACCACAGTCACATACAATCTCTTCTTTGTAAAGTACTAGGGCTGCTCGACATATCGAATGGCAGTGTAATAAGAACTGTCGGGGCATACAGGCGATCTTTCTTCTTTTTTTCTTTAATCATACCTGATGCACTAGTAAACAACCTAACCTCAAGAGGCCATGTGAAATGCTTCCAGGGAGAAAAAAAAAGCACTGACATATGATTGGGTGTTCATAAGACAGCCAATCAAGCAGCAAGACCTTGCAGCTTTCAAGTGACTGAAAAAAGAAATCGTGATCACATGGAAGCTGTACGACCTTGCTGCTGATTGGCTGTCTTATCAGCACCCAGTAGATATCAGTGATGTAATTTTTTTTTTTTATCCTTGAAGCATTTCACAAGGCCTCAGATTTTTGGCTGTGTAGTACCGCATCAGGTACGATTAAAGGAAAGAGAAAAAAGATCAGCTACATGCCCCATGGCGGCCGTTCTTCTTATTACACTTTAAAAACCTCGATTCAGAATATCGCGCAGCCCTGTAAAGTACAGAAAAAACCAGGGATAATTGGGCTAAAGTGCTTATTTTCATAAAACGACAACATTGAGTGCTTTATTTATACGCCACGGGCGCTGGAACGCAGCAGTAAATAAACACATAAAAATAAATAAATAAAATAAATAAGACTATCTGTATTTACGTTTTACCATCTGCTCCACCGCGGCTCCAGTCTGAATTGGCCCTTACGCTCTAGAGGCAGCCTTGAACGGCACATCAAAACAAACACGGTCTGCTTAATGCTTTACACACCGTTTTTTTATGTACACGAAACTGCCAAAGAGATTTTAATTGATGCGCAATTAAGAGAGCGTCGCGTCCATCAACACAAGCGAGAGTCAGGAGAGCACGGAGAATACAAATAAGGATGAGCCTCTACAGGAACAGGGCCCTTAGAGACATACGGAGGGCAGCTGTGTGTGCGTGTGCGCGTGTGTGTATGCCTGAGTGTGTGCGTGTGTGTGTGTGTGTGTGTGTGTGTGTGTGTATGTGTGTGTGTGCGCGCGTATGTGTGCGTGTGTGTGTGTGTGTGTGCGTGTATGCCTGAGTGTGTGTGTGAGCCTGTGTGTATGCCTGAGTGTGTGTGTGTGTGTGCGTGTGCCTGTGTGTGTGTGAGTGTGTGTGTGTGTGTGTATGCCTGAGTGTGTGTGTGTGTGTGTGTATGCCTGAGTGTGTGTGTGTGTGTGAGTGTGTGTGTGTGTGTGAACGGTGCGCTGGCCCACCTGCACCTGCCGGAACATTCCAGGCTGGTACTCGTCCAGCCAGTCCACGTGCCAGACCAGCAGGGAGCCGTCCATCGGGTGGATGCTGAACAGCATATCGGCGCCTTTGTTCCAGTCCTCCAGCAGCACCTCCACCTGGTGGTCCACTGCAGCCGCGGGGAGAGGGACCCCGCCCGCCTCCGCCCCGCCCCCGCCCCCTCCCGCTCGCCTCCCGGGAGAAGACGGCGGATCTTCCTCGTCGCAGCCGGCTTCTGTCAAACGGTCGACGGAAATGGCGTTTAGAAGCACTTAGAGCAGTGGTTCTTAACCTTGTTGGAGGCACCGAACCCCACCAGTTTCATATGCTCATTCACCGAACCCTTCTTTAGTAAAAAATAAAATATGACTGCAGACTAGACTGAGGGGTGGACCTCTGCGGCGGAGGCTCCACCGAACCCCTGAGACCGACTCACCGAACCCCTAGGGTTCGACCGAACCCAGGTTAAGAACCACTGACTTAGAGGCTCTGCTCTGAGGACATGAAACCCACACACAGTATAGTATGGCTGGACCAAGCGGGCCTGGAATTTATGACTCAGCCTTGTGAGCGCTACAGAGTTAGCATGCCAACCGTGTGCAACCGCATTCAAATATGCTAACCACGTTAGGAACCATGCTCAGCTAAGCTCTCTCCCTGAGGTTCATGTCTAGATGAACAGAATGAGAGGTTCTTCACTAAATTTACTTAGCAAATTCTTTTTTTTTTTTTTAGTTTTTAAGTTAAGCTTTAACACTGTAAAGGTTTTGACAAGTTACAATGCAACTGCGGCAGCCCAAGAAGGCCTTTAACAAACAACCAGCCAATGGCACTGCTGGAAGGGAACGCGAGCCCCGCCCCTACCCTCGTCTGATTGGGCGGCCTGCTCGGGGGTCTGCTGCTCCAGGCTGGCTCGGAGCTGCTGCAGGTAGACCTCCATGGCCAGCGTCAGATGCAGCTCCTTGTTGTTGAGCCAGTGGACGGTGAAGGGTCCCCCGGGCTCCTCGTCGTCCGACCCGTTCAGCGCCGAGATGGAGGGGAGGAGGGGAATGTCTGCAACGCAGAGCGAGCCTGTGAAGCTTAACAGCGCTGTTTCACCGCACAAGCTGAACCACACAAGCTGAACCACACAATGCTCAACTGCACAATGCTTAACCACACAAGCTGAACCACACAAGCTGAACCACACAATGCTCAACTGCACAATGCTTAACCACACAACGCTTAACTGCACAAGCTGAACCGCACAGCAAGCAACAGCACAATGCTTAACCGCACAAGCTTAACCACACAATGCTTAACTGCACAATGCTCAACTTCGCAACACTCAACCTGAATTCAGAGTGATCTGAAATATGATCTGAATCTGAATTCAGAGTGATGTGAAATCTGAAATATGGCATAATCCTCCCCACAGAAAATCTAGAAAGATGACCATAACCGACTCCAGTTCAGAAGGGGAACGGGCGCGGCGCGTGTACCTGTGGCAGGGTTGATGCTGGCGGCGATGTGGAAGTGGCAGAGCGCGTTGGCATGCGGGGCGGCGCTGACCCGGTGGGCCTGGTGCCGGTCCCGCTGGTGCGGCAGGAAGCCTGTGTGCGAGGGCTGGGCCAGGTTCCGCGCCGGGCCTTTCCACGCGTCCTTCAGGTGCAGCTGGCAAAAACCGAAAAAACCAGCACAGTCTCAGAGTTATCGACGGGACGTCTTCGGCTAAACGAACAATGAGCGTGAGCTAGACTACAGGCAGGACACTGGTACTCTGACTCTATGATGTAGGCTTGGGGCTAATGGTTGTTATTTCCACCTTACAATCAGCAACCAGTTCACAGCAAGAAACCAGGTGAGACGAGTTAATTACGTAACTTTATTTTAGCAATGCAGGCCTAAGGTACAGTAAAATCCAGCAGACCCTGCAGCGCTCCAGGACAGGGAGTGAAGATCCTTGCTTTATGAACACTGTTTCAGTGGGTCAACATGACTGTGGGTCACTAAGGTCAGAGGTCAACATGACTGCAAACACATGGGACTTTGAAATGCCAGTGAGATTGTAGGGATCCACCAAATCCAAAATTATGTTCGTAGAAAAAGATTTCCTGTTCCACAGTCTCAGAATTTTGTAATTATGCCCAAAATGTTTTTGTAAAAAATGTAATCCATGATCCCTCCTCCAAACTGATCATGCGACAGTCAGCGCCTACAGCCGCCAGCGAGCCCGCGACCATGTGATCGCCGCTGACCCCCCCCCCCCCCCCCGAACTTTCTCTGACTTTACCCTGCGGATTAATGCCAACATCCTTACACCCCCCCCCCCCACCGCCCCCCCCCCCCCCCCCCCCCCCCCCCCGGAGGCCGAAATCCCGCCGGCCGTCCGCGCGGGCGGGAGCAGCGGCTCAGGCTCGCTCTTTGTCCCCGCGACACAAAGAAGGAAAGTCACATGACCGCGGCGTTCGCATTCCTCGGGCCGCTCTCATCGATAAACAAAACTGCCGCTCGGCTGCCGAGCTGCCGTCGCCCCCGGTAACGGCGAGCGGGGCCTCTCTGCTCCCAGGCAACACGAGCGTGCCGTGGGGAGGGAGGGGGGGGGGTCATTTTGGAGCGGGCATTGATAGGGTTATGCTATGAGCCCCTCTGTCCAGTCATTATCACATCCCTTTTCTTTCCCCCCTAAAAAGCATTCCTTTCTTCGTTTTTTAAGAAGCTAATTGGTCTCGGCATTTTACTTTTACTGTTGCTAACGGACTGAAAGGACACCAGTACGTCATGTGACACGAGCTAACGAGCTTAGGTACGATCTTTGGGAAAATCAGAAGTGGGAGTGCTGTGTTTCTCCCAGTCTTTATTACTCTTTATTTACTTTAGATACACGCTTTAAATTCGTCCTCGGGTCCTGCAAAAGCCAAGGGGGAAGGTGGGGGGGGGGGGGGGCGTCCCACGTTTCGCTCACCTCCTGGGGGGCCCTGCCCGGCGTTTTGGTGACGGAGGGGCACCTCTTGACGTCGGCGGCGGGCCGGAGCACGTCCCCGTTGGCGTGACAACCGCCAAAGCCGGACAGCAGGCTGTCACTCGGGAGAACAGTCTCCGCCCACAACCGGCACACGCTGTCCTTGCAGCACGTCAGCAACACGTTACAGACTGAGCCCCTGGGGGAGAGAGAGAGGAAGAAGAGAGGGAGGAGGAGTAGGAAGAGGAGGAGGGGAAGGGGGAGAAGGAAGAGGAGGAGGACAAGGGGGAGGAGGACAGAGAGGAAGAGGAGGAGGGAAGGAGGAGAGAGAGAGAGAGAGTGAGAGAGGAGGAGGAGGAGGGGGAAGGGCAAAGGCAAGCCAAGGGTGAGCACTACAAACTGCTGACCCACTGAGCACGCTCAGACAAGAGCACCAATCAAGTAATGGGACCGCTAGAGATCGCAACCAAGCCCACACAGCGAGATTATTTCAACAAATTGACAGTTCTGCTTGGGGTAGCATGAAAACCTATTCTTGTTAAAAGATATTAAAAATAAATAAATAAATAATTGAATGGACAACATGTTTGTTATAGTGCATCTTTATGACGACTATCAGTGTGCGAAACACTGTGTGCCCGCCTAAGGGAAGCAGAGAGCGGGAAACAACAATCCCGTGCCAGAGAAAAACCGGGAAACCATTCCCTCACCTCAGGAAAAGGAGGTCGAAAAACACGCATCATAACCGCGGGAAATCAAACACGCCGGATTAAAGCCCACCGAACCCACACGGCCGTCACAGAGCTCCCCGCGCAGCCATGCGCGAACGCTAATCGCTACGCTAAAGCTGCTTTTGAGTATGCGGTGAAAAACCAGGAATTTCGATCACAAATTGTGAGACGAGGCTCAAAGGCAACACGTTGAAATTTGATCCAGTTTCTGTAACCCCTGAGGAGAGCTCGCTGCATTTGCATTAGATTCGAGACTGACAAGCGACAGGAAATGATGTGTCAGCGATAAAGACGCCAAAATTACAGCAGACAAAAGGGTCTGTCGCGGGCCAACGAATCGCCATGGAAACGGGAAGGCGGTTTTGGCGTCATTTTACCCCGGACTCAGCGTGAGGCCTTTCCGCGGGCGAACAGCGGGCTGAACGCCGCGATAATTAGGCCCGAAAGGTAATTAAAGCTGCGAATCGGCGAAGGCCTGGCAAGAACGCCCAGCAGAGCTCATTTTGAGAAATTCCCTCCCGTGCGATAAACTACGGAATGATGAACGAGCGGCGATATATCGTTAGCCGAAGTCGTATTTCAAGATTGGCAAGATAACGACGACGAGGCGCGCTTGCTTAAAAGACACCTTAGCCGAGGTGTGTCTAAGGAGCGGATTACGCATCTGTAAACAGAATTAGGGCTTTGAGAAATGAGCTGGTACTTAAGCACGCGCTCCCTCCCATGCGCCTCCTCCCTCCCTCCTCCACCGCACCTCCTCCCTCCTCCCCCGCGCCTCCTCGTTCCTCTGTCGCGCCTCCTCTCATGCGCGCCTCCTCCTTGCTCCCCTGCACCTCCTCCCTACCGTGGCATGTACTTGCTGGTCTTCCTCCAGGAGAAGCCGGTGACGGCGCGCGGGTGGGCCAGGTAGACGAAGGAGAAGTCCAGCTCCCCCTCGGACGGGCACTCGGGCAGGGTGAGGAGCGCGCTCCCGTCCGACTGCCAGCAATGGGTGCTGTACCACACCTTCACCAGGCAGTCCTCCTGCGGGCGACACCAACACTGTGACTGAGGGGACCATCAACACTGTGACTGAGGGGACCATCAACACTGTGACTGAGGGGACCATCAACACTGTGACTGAGGGGACCATCAACACTGTGACTGAGGGGGACCATCAACACTGTGACTGAGGGGGACCATCAACACTGTGACTGAGGGGGACCACCAACACTGTGACTGAGGGGGACCACCAACACTGACTGAGGGGACCATCAACACTGTGACTGAGGGGACCATCAACACTGTGACTGAGGGGGACCATCAACACTGTGACTGAGGGGGACCATCGACACTGTGACTGAGGGGGACCATCAACACTGTGACTGAGGGGGACCACCAACACTGTGACTGAGGGGACCATCAACACTGTGACTGAGGGGGACCATCAACACTGTGACTGAGGGGGACCATCAACACTGTGACTGAGGGGGACCATCAACACTGTGACTGAGGGGGACCATCAACACTGTGACTGAGGGGACCATCAACACTGTGACTGAGGGGACCATCAACACGGTGACTGAGGGGGACCATCAACACTGTGACTGACGGGGACCATCAACACTGTGACTGAGGGGACCATCAACACGGTGACTGAGGGGGACCATGACTCCAACACCCAACACACGCTTAGAAAGTACAGCAAATGTCCATACACACACACACAAACATACTACTGTAATACTACTCAAACTATGTGCACATTGCATATTATATATCAGTCTTCCTCCTGTGTATATACATATGCACTCACATACATGCAGGAAGACAAAGTTACAAAGTTGAACATCCAAAAATATTTGTACAACATAATACTAATGTAAATTACATATACCAGTCAGTGTGTACACACACACATACGTATATTACACACACACATACACACACACCCATATACACACACCCCTTTTTAATCACTAACCAGCTGCCCAAGTCTGACATCACAGCCATTATTGACTCATTAATGGTACAGTGTGTCATTGTTTGACCAGGAACAGAGTCCTGCTGCCAACACTGTGGCAGTTACTCTGGCTCTCCCTGCCTCACTATACACCACACATGTACCAGCCCGGGCACTGTCACAAGACCGGGGCGACGGCTAATTTGGAAGGTCTGGGTGAGATACGCCCAACTTTGGAACGGCCCCCCTCTCAGGCAGTCCCGAATGTCGGCACGCGCGTTGTTCCCACGGCGATGGCGGCTGACTTTTTTTCCCCCTCCTGGCCAATCGAAGTTGTGGTGACCTGGGCCCTTGCTCTGGTTCAGTTTACAGCTCTGCGGCTTTCGATCTGCACATGACTAGATTATCTTGGTGTTGTATCGAGAGTCTTTGCCCTCTTCACCGGGCGAGTAGACTTTCTTGAAAATGTTTAAGTAACGCCAAGAACTGAAAATGTACTGTTCTTTTTTAATAATACCCTGTACTGAAAACGTACTGTTCTTTCTTAATTATACCATGCTGGTTACTTTTTTTGTGATGACCGGGTGTATTATAAATTATATTTGACAGCAAGTTCCAGAGCAAGATACAATGTAGTTCTACCGACTTTACTTTATGTGCAGGAACGCGCCAATAAACTTTTAGCACAAAGGGGAAAAAAAATGTTTTCCAGCGATCTATTGAATATGAAACGTTTTGGAGAACTGAAAAATTAAAAAGAATAAATTCTTAACGCGCCTCAAAAGAAGAAAAGCAACTAAAACCATAACACGCGGATGAAACGTCAAACGCACGCCTTGGTTCTGAACGCAACGGCTAATGGCTAAGGCAGCGCTTCATGCTAACCGCTAGCCACATCGATATCACCGCGATTGACCCCAGATTGACCCAGGAAGGACCCCACCCGTGAAGCGTGCCCTGCCACACGCGCTTACGCCAAGCTGTCGGCACGCCAAGAAGGCCGTCTCCCCGCCGTAGCCAAAATCACGGGGTTTATAACATATCCGCAAACGAGAAAACGCAAAGCCGTCATACTATCTGTTTGAGTCTAATCCTCTAAAAGTGATCCGAGAGAAGTGGTGAGACACTTCGCATGAGCCAACGAATCCCCTGATGCGTGGAAGGGGAGACTTATCTCATTACACAGCCCATAATACAGATCTCAGACGCCTGGGGAACGAAAATCACTTTTTAAAAGCTGATCTATAGCTCTGCGCCAAGTGCAGAAATGCATCTTCACTAACAGGCAGCAAAATTCAATTTCACAAAAAATGAATAGGTTTCCTTTATTTAGATTATATACATATTTTAAATCTTCTTTTGTCATTTTACCTCATACATTTATCATAACATGCATATGCATAAGGGAGCAAAGTCGCATATTTTAAGTACATATTTTTACAGTTTGTGTCCGCACGCCAGTTTAACAAATGCCTCTTCTCAACGAGCAGCCAGAAGTATAAAGCATAGGTCGAATTAAGTCTTGCCATGAGCAGTATAAAAAAAAGAGAAACTGTTATTCAAATTATGCATGTATATGAGCAGTTTGCCTCTGTGCAGTTCGCCAGTGTTTGATGTACAGTTACATGGAGATGAATGGGTTTTGCAGGTTTGCATATGTTCACACGCACCGTGCAGAGGCAGCGTTTTGTTAACATTTGTTAACATCCTGTAAAAGTGGGTCTGAAAGGGGGGGGGGGGTTAAATGAGACGGAAGAAGACCGACCTGCCCGGCCGTGGCAAAAAACTCGCCCCCCGGGGAGAACTTCATCAGGTGTGTCGAGGACGCGGTTCTGCAAACACAGAGACAGAAACGGGGACAGATCTTATCTCCTGCTCCTTGGCCGAAGCGTTTGAGTGTTTGAGCTGGTGTGGCTCACATGAGGTGACGGCCCGCTATACTGAAACAGACAGACAACAGAAGATCCAGCTACAGGTCATTAAGACAGCAGTAGCTCTATGAATAGATTTCCAAAGCTTATGAAGTGCACGTCTTCTCTCTTCTGGATTCGGTTTCCCCGGAGACTACTTCCAACCCCCCCCCCCCCCAATTTCAAAAATGGTGCAAACAGAGCAAACATTTTCCATGTTCTATTTATAAAACAATACGTGGATAAGATATATAGAACAAAGATGACTACATAAAATATGCATAGGATTACTTATTATTCTGTCACTCGTTACTTCAGTGGAGGTGATGATGGTGATACTCATACGATTTTTTGCCTTACAGCTGAATGTGTACCAGCGGATGGTTGCACCACTGGTTTGTCGGAAGACTAATAGATTAAGAATGAAGAATGTTACATCACTACATTATCACCATTTAGCTCTTATCCTGAGCGACATACGCAACTTTTGGACCCATTTAAACAACTGGACATGTACTGAAGCAATGTGGGTTAAGTACCTTGCTCAAGGGTACAACGGCACAGTCTGACCCAGGAATCAAACCTGCAGCCTTTAGGTTACAAGAGCAGTTCCATACCCGTTATACTACACTGCCGCCTGTTAGACCAGACCATTCACATAAAAAACAATAGGGGGGGTGGTGGAGGGTGGGTAGCAATTTTAGCAAATTTAGCATGAAACATGAAACTACAGAAAACTGTCCAAGGTATGCAAAGCAGTCGAGGATGCGCACATGTAAAGTGTGTCTCCATAGTCTCAAGCAGGTAAAAAATATAAATAAATAATTTTTTTTTTTTAAATAAGTAGCTGTAATAAGTCTCCTCTTGGTCTTAAGACTACAGCAAATTTCACTTCTAAAATAGGAGCCTAACTTAAGAATCAGCTTCTTCATTGGTTTTTAAACGCAAACTGGGCCTCATAGTGGACCCAGGCCCGTCGGGCCTGTCTAGCTCGTTCAGCAGCTTTCACAGCACAGCTCTTCCAGAACCTTACTTGCATTCCCAGACACATCTCCATGACGACGGGGGCGCTCGGATGGGCGCGTCGGCCTGCTCGTCCTCGGGGTCCGAACCGGAGCCGGACCACAACTGCAGACTGGAGGACCCGGTCAGGAGACGGCGCCCTGGTCAAAGACAAGCGCAAGCGTTAGCGTCAGCTAGCTGTCTCAGGTCAAAGGTTACCCGTTGGTTTTGAACAGAAGGAATATGGAACGGATTTGACTGTTCGGTGGTAAGCTAGCAATGTGCGGAGGCTCGGGCTTTAGATGATTTCGGCGGTAAGGGGTCGAAATCGTGACTCGGCCGCACCTGTGGGGTCCCACGCCAGGTTGTGCGCGACCGACTGCAAAACAAACTGCCCACTCTTCTGCCACTGGTAGCTCAATTTCTGCAAACAAACATCAATTAAACAAAAATTCAGAAAACAAAGCAACACTAAAATGGTACAAGAGTATAATAAGCACACGTATCCCGACTGTAAAGGACACAAGCAAACTGTACACGTGTGCAGAGACACAAAGATTCAGGAGAACTCACCGCAGACGTCTTTCCCTTCGGACTGAGGAGGCGAACGGGTTCGAACACACACACGACGTTCCCGTAGGAGGCCGCCACCTGCCACAACAGAGAGAGAGGCGTCAGCGAGGAGTGACAGCGACACAAAGGCTCACCCCCCCCCCCCTTTTCGAATCTGAAAGCGAAAGCGAGAATGAAAGGCAGACATCGCGCATTTGCGGTTTCAGACATGACCTCGAACGCAGTCTCAACGGAGGTCGAGCAGCTCTCACACCGGGGTGAATATTCAGCAGCGCTGGGAAACCCAATAACGTGACCCGTTTATGGTGGATGAATGTTCCGGAAGAAGAGACAGACAGAAGCTGTGATGGCTCTATGGGCATTTCTGCCCTTGATCACCCCTCCCCCCTTCACCACCCACCCCTCCTCCCTTCACCACCGTCACCACCACAGCAGCAGCACCACACTGTAAGACTCTCTCTACAGAAGCAGAACACTACGCAGAGGAAGAATAAGAGATCGAAGTGATAAGCGCCTGACAGATGACTACTGTGGGGGGGGGGGTTGGGTGGAAGGGACCGTGTAAAGAAATTACAGACTGCAGAGTCCAAATTAGAGATGCGTGGAGGAGGCTCGGCCTTGGTCGTTTGCAGGTACTAAAGAGGACCCAGAAGAAAATGGGGGGGGGGGTGCATTAGCGGTGATTACGGCAGGACAACTCCAGGACTTGCGATGCGTGTTATATGCGTGTTATATGCGTGTTACATGCAATGAGAGGAAAGTGTTCTGCAGCAGGGAAGAGGGCCCTCCTGGTACGCTGGCAGCTGGTGTGCTAACGCTGCGCGGCGCAGAAGCACGGAGAGAGAGGGGCCGTTTGTGTCCCCGGGGGGGCCCTACAACTCAGACCTGGAAACAGCGGAGGCCGTGAGCTCAGAAAAACTGTTCCGAGGCAGGAGCTCGCAGGGGAAGCTGTAATTTCCTGCTGGGATAACGAGTCGAGGAGAAGGACCACACGGGCCATTTTAATCTCTGTGATAAACTGGCACTGAAACCATCCGTTTGCGAGTTCAGAAGTAAACTTGTAAACAACACGGTCTGGGCTTCCGAACAGACCGAGGGAGGGGAAGCACGATTTCGGCTGACCGGGGGAGGAAATAGACTCGCCTCTCGCAAACTGACAATCGACAACAGTGAGGACCTCAAACACTCTAGCGCGATCCAAAATAGCGTGGTCTTTATCATAATCGTGGCGTCGGTGTAGAAGAGGACACTTATGACGGGTGGCTTTCTTATTTACACCGCCCCATTCTCACCCAAATACGCTCGCTGGCAGCGGTGCCCATCTCATCAGCCGGGTCAATTACGTTTTTTGCCGCGTTTCGTTCGCCGAATTTTAACAGAGACGAATCGTTCTGTGTACGTCTGCAACGTTTCCGGCATCATTGCTGACGGAATTATTGGGACAATGCACCACCACTTGCTTTCCTTTGAGTGGTTATTACGTAGGCTACCGCTTTCTCAAACACCATGAAATTGCCTGCAATTTTCCGTGCGTCATTTTGTGGCTTAAACAAAAGGGGGGGAAAAAATGCAGAAAAGCCATTCCACACTCGCTCAGCATTACGACAACAATAACTTGCATAACTGCTCCATGGAGGTTTCATTTTTTAACGCATGCATATGTGCAGCCACATCTTCATACAGCGTTACGTACACAGACCATTATAAGAAAGGTATTTTCTTTTGAATTCTCTGCTCCAGCTGCTCATGGTTTTGGGTGGAAAGCAGAGAACTGAGTCATACTGATTGAGCTCATCTACGCAAGTGACTGTCTGCTGCAGTGACTAAATTTCCAAGGCTCGTGGAATGACAGATTACCACAAGGCACTACTTCTGCTTTGGCATTGGTCAGCTGTGAGTCTTCAGCCAAGCTGTGTTGTAGATCACCTGATCTCCAGCGCTAGCATGTTCATCGCTAGTCACTGCTAGCATGTTCAGCACTAGTCGCTGCTAGCATGTCTAGCGCTAGTCACAGCTAGCATGTTCAGTGATAGCATGTACAGCGCTAGTCACTGCAGGTATGTTCACTGCTAGCATGTCCAGCGCTAGTCACCGCTGTGTGTCCAGCGCACAACGAATACGGGAAGCGAAGCCTGGGAAATGCAGTGATGCTTGGAAGGCCTTGCAACAAACGCGAGACTGTTTCTCCCACAGACATTAGAAAAGGTAACCGCGACAGCAAAAACAAAATGGCTCTCCAGAGAACGCCCCCCCAATTTCAGCACCATGCTGAAGTCAACTGGGATTTGAGTTCAAAAAGGAAAACTAGTTGCTCCACAGATGAGGATTCATGCGAAAGAAATTTATGCAGAAGAGGATTAAGATCAAGATTTTATTCCTTGGACACTTGTAACGGAAATACAAGTGACTTAACTGACAGAAAATGTTTGCCCTTGAGAAAACAGAACAAACTGAGCGACTACATTTTAGTCTTGTGTAAAGCTAAATTAAAAAGACTTCAGAATTTTGATATTTCAGTCAGACAGTAATGATGAAAACAATCGCTCTACGCACTGGCAGCAGGCCTTAACCCCTACATGAAAACTGCAAAATCGTCTGAAATAACATCAGACTGCAGACACTGAAATGTAACAGAAGCCTGAGGTTTGAATAACACAAATAACTCTTTCTTGCATGTTCCCCGCTAGTTTGCCTTCAAGTGAAACCTGACAAAGCTACATTTGGCTTTCACTAGTGCCACAATATTTCCAGTGATGAACTGATTAGCTGTGTTCTTATTTTCACCGTCGAGTTTTAGAGATGTCATAGAAATACTTTGCAATCATACCTATTGGTGAAGTCTAAAAAAAGAAATCAATTCCAATGACTGCAAGATGCATACATGTAACTATGTGCTAGTTACATGTAACCTCTATGCAGATCTCAGGCAACTTAAAACAATCCCCTGCAGCCAGTGTGCTAGATTTCACATGGGTAGCTGAAAAGCTTTAGGGCAATAAGCAGTTTACAATCAACCCTCATCAACTAGGGCAAATCATTCAAAGCCCTATTTCTGATCACCCGCTTCATTCAGATTTCAGAAACACAGGCCTATATTTCATAGCTATATTTCATAACCTGCAGATTTCAGAACCTCCCAAGTACCCAGACTTTGCAAAGGCAACCCAAAATGCTCAAAAAAAAAAAAAAAAAAAAAAAGAAAAAAAAAAAAATTTGATTTAAGCCAAAGGAGACTTAATTGATCAAACCAAGCTTTTGCAAGCCTGTGCGCTAAGAGGAGCACTGCAACGAGAGGACTGTCGCTGTGGAGATTAAGAAGAGAGAGTAGACGGGTAAGAGGGGATGAAGAGGACAGCAAGCGGGACGGTCTCCTACCTGGCCCCCCAGCAGCGAGCAGTCCACACAGCCCACTTGGATGTTCCCATGTTTCGCCCCCGGAATGATCTGCAGCCTCTGAAAGTCGCTGCCCAGGATCACGATGTCGCAGCCAGAAGCATAGGCCTGCAAGACGAGAGAGAGAGCAGAGAAAGTGCATCAATTAGACCACGGCCACATCCAGGCATTCACAGTTTTCTGGGTGTGTACCAACATAGGCTATTCTGCTGCCTGTTATTTTGGCTTGCCAATTCTCAGTTCTGCATCTTCTATAGCTGTGAAATTCCCATTTTTTCAGAGCTGGAGCCAAGCTAACTCACCAAGTACTGGTTCCAAATCCTCTTCCTATTACCTGTATCCGAGCCGCAGTTGCAAACGACCGTCAGCTGAGCTCAACTTACCTAGTGTCGGCCAGGTTTGGCCAGCAAAACTGCGTGGAGAGATTTTGTGACGCATCGGCAAAACTATTGGGCAAGACAAGATGCACTGGGATGTATCTGGCAAAATTGCAGAGCTACTTAATAAAGTAGCTGTCCAATAGACTGTGTGCAATGACCGTGCATATCCAAATTGGCCTGTAATGTGTTGGTCTTAGCCTGTAACGTCAGGATAATTACTGTGCTCTCTAACAAAACAAGCGCAATATCCACTAGCATTAATGTTAACTTTACATTCGCCACAGAAGGCATGAGTAGACAAAACAGTTGGTTCTCATACATAGACCACATTAACAAGGATAATATCAAGTCAGCTGGCAATATATTTTTTCATGTTTGTTCAGCAGAAACTTAACTCCCAAAATTCATTTTTTCCCCCACCAGTTCATAAGTTTTAGACTTCTAATTTCTTCTCCTATGCCAGTTCAGGTGACTGAATATATCCCGGTACCAAAATAGAAAACCAGTTGATCATCAGTTCCATATTATCTGCAATAGACTCCCGCAGACAAAGGCATTTGTAATCACCTCATGCACGACACAGCATGCAGTCTGTCAGCACAGAAAGAAAGGCAGAATACAGAGGACATATTGTTGGACACAGGAGTTAACTAAAGGTCATTTTGAATCAGCAATGTTTTTACCTTGCCAACACAAGGCAGGGCAGGCGCAGAAATAGTCTGCCATTGATCTTTACTGAGGGAAGATCTGGCTCGCCAGGGTATTGAATTCTTTGCCCTAGAGTGTACAGCAGGATTTCTGAAGGATGGTAGACCTCATACGAGTTCACATGACTCAGAGATACGTGGGTATCAATGTACTAAAAAATATTTTGGATTCATTCCCAAAAAAAAAACAACAAAATGGGCACATGAATTTCGCTGTATGTTACAAGTTTTTACTGGTGTTCCACAAGCAGATTCTGCACGTGGATTTGCTTGCCAGTCACAAACACGGGAATGCAAAGTCACTTTAATGAACATGGCCAACACCTTACTTGGAAAAGCGATTAGATGAACTTCCTTACCGTGAAAGGCTCGTCGTTTATGTTGCCTACAGCGAAACAGTTGTCACCGGGGTTGACGGCCCCCGTGAGGACTTGGTGTAGATTCATGGCGCTTAATGCTGTACGTCCCTCTTTCTCACCCTCCCTTTCTCAGCGTGGCATCACACTAGGAGCTGCACCCAGGACAGGACAGCACGATGAAGCCAATGACATTATAATTTCGGGTCTGTGCTTCCAGCAGATATGTCGTGGCGGGGTTGAAACGTGTTCCTGGGTTCGCCGTCTAGTTAATCCAAACCAAGATAACGCCATTAACCAATCGGCAAACACTATATTTTGCTAGCATTGCCAGAAAAGCCATCTACTATGCCGGCATACCTGTATTCAAATTCTAAAGTAAAAATAATTAAATGAAAGCGCATAATATCACGTTATTTACTTACACGGATTTCTCGTAGAAATAAATCCATACAATAAGCTTCACACGAGAGAACTTTCCTGAGCTTTTAAACTAAAGAAACAGCTAGCGTCATTCACACAGGATTCACAAAATTCATGTAAATGAAACAGCCTACCTGCACAATGATATACAGCTTGCTGGTAGTTACAGTTAACTCAAGTTGCAGTTGAATAACGTTACTGTAGGTTTGCCAGTGAACCACGAAACTACATAAGTTATTGTAGACGTCAAGAGAATTGATAGTCAACACTTTTACGCGGTGTCCAACTAGTTGTCCTTCTAGTTTGCTAGTCAAGTTAATACAGTTGGTTCAGTTATGTCATTGTCATTTACCAAAACCTGTTAATGAGTGAAATAGCTAACGCTAGCAAAGCTACGGAACACGTTTTTCATATTTGGCCAAGTGGACTCTTTTCGCCTCCAAATGACCCAGTTCATTGCTTACGGGCCTCCAGGCGTGTGACCAAACATTAGCAATCTAGCTAGCTAGCTAATTAGCTAGCAAGACACTACTTCAACTAGTTCCATGTATCTAATCACGTGATCTACTTCGTCGGAAAGAAGTGAAAATAAACTATTTGACAGTGACACGTATGACTTATCACTTCATACAGGCCAAGACAGTGGGACCCGAGTCAGTGGTTATAACGTTAACGACAAAAAAAAGAAAGACCTTGTTTTGAGCATCTAACGTTAGCTACCAAATGGCGGGGAGTGCCAAGTGCTCAAGGAATTAACACCGACATGCAGGTTCACTCTCTCGCTTACCTGGCCTTATTAACTGACTTGGAAACTCGATATATCTCGAGCTGTCTTGCTTTGCATGTCGTGTCAGCTTCCCTGCAATCTAGTTTGCCGGAACGTAACTAGCTAGCTTCTGTAAGTATATAGCTGTAGCGTGGCTATATCGCGAACTAGATAGGTTCGGTATCATAACAAACTTGCTACTTACCTTCCGCTCTGTGTTCATGTCCCGTTTTCTTGGACAATACGTCGTAGCTATGTAGCTAGCAGGCTACCCAGCGATTGCTAATATAGCCTGCTAGCTTGATAAGATTTAACATTTCAACACGAACCGCCAGTTAGCGAGCTAGTTGGTTAGCAAGCTGAACGTTACTGTGCTGCTTAATGTGAGGCACAAAAAAGAGTGCTTATTATAAGCTACCATTCGAACCGACACATGTCACGAGACATTTAACATAAATTACATGTAGAATTTATCAGTTAAATAATTTCAGACGTGGGATACATGTTTGGCTGGGCTGTATAAGGCAGTGCACTATGGTCGCTGTAGTCCACAAAAACTACTACGCTGACGTCATGTATGCTCTTACTTGACATGCCATAACCTGAGCCCTTGTTTTCAGTTTGAAACGTAAGTTAGTTTACATGTAATCTCTTAAACGTTAACACGTACAACTTTATAACACATGACTTCAACCAGCTACCAGAAGCTCAAACACTTACAGTGCACTGCAAAATACTTCCTGCAGAGTTACTCCAAGTTTTTTACTTCCGGTTTTTGTCTTGCACGGGTTGCAGTCATTCATTCAGACCAATGAACAGTGGTTCAGCCACATTTTATGCAGAAAGTAAGCAGGAGCTTTCCAAAGTTGTAATTGTCTCATGAATATGGAATTTGTCACGAATATGGAAAATTATGTTTTATGACTGGCGTATCCTCCTGCGCAGATGTAGTTCACTGGCAGATTTTTTTCAATGAGCATGCCACATTGCTATAAAAGGCTTTTTCTTTTTCTTTTTCCTCTGCTATAGAACCATTTCTCCAAAGAAACAAAAACCTGGCAAAAAGATAAAGGCTAAATAGGTGCGGTGTGTAAATTGTTTAAAATAAAAAATACATTTTTCGTAAACAAGGTGGCTCAGAAAGAATGTGTGCAAATTGAAGGTGTGGGGGGGCTGCCATATTTTCCTGCTACATGGGACGTTCCACACTTTAGCCCAAAATGGTTTTACCCATATTCCCTTTCATCTGTAGTAACCTCTGTCCTGCATATTTTATATATGAAGTAAGTGCAATTAAATACACATTGATCAGAACTGTTTATAGCCTACCAAATTCAGGTTGCCAGGTTACAATTAATGTACAATTCTCACATATTGGTGGTATTAAATTGCAGTTGTGTTTATTATGCTTGGTAATTTCATTTCAGGAATTTACGCCCAAGGAGGTATATTTTCTAATTAATGCTGGCCTAAAATTTTCCAGACAAGAAATAATAAAACCTTAAATCACCTGGATATTGTCGCTGTCTTACAGGTCATATATTTGATGCGTTTGCTTAACTGCGCAATGAATGAAGTGGAAGTTGGAGGGCCCCGGTTGGCAGTATTTGGCTGTGGATTTACTGGAGCAGCAATGAGGCTAGGAGAAGTGCTCCTGTCGGTGGGGGGGGTTACGAGGCCTGAACCCCTAAAAGTGCTCGGTGCCTGCAGCGCCGTACGAAGCTCGGTGAAGCAAAGGTTGTGCGTCTCCGGGCGCCTCCGGCTGCCAGTACGCAATGTGTCACGCGAGATCTCGCCTTGCGCCTGACGGGATTCTCGCACCGAGCCTCTGGTGCGTCCCGCCGGCGGCAGAGAGAGCCTTCGGCGACTGGGGGAGGACGCGCTGAGACTGGGGGAGGACGCGCTGAGACTGGGGGAGGACGTGCTGAGATTGCGTCCCACATCGGCGCTGACCCTGTCTGTGGCTATCACAGCATTACCCCCGAGCTCGAATCCCGTCGGCCGCTACGGCTCCCGGGGCCAATCTTACAAGCCCCTGTATTATCGGCGATGACAGCATCCACCTGAGCTGCGGGTCTCTTGTCCGTCTCTTGCCTGCCTGCTTCACTCCCTGTAGAGGCGTTGTGGAGACAGAGTTTTTTTTTTTTTGCAGTAGTGAAGACAGTCTTCACTTCAGCATAGCTCTCTGTGGCTGTCTTCTGGCTTAGAACGGGCCACAATTCACTCAAATGGCTGCCCAGCTTCACAAAGCCAGAGCAGCCGAATGAATGGTCATTTATTTTTTTATTTTTTTTACCAGGCACATTGCATGTGGTTGCTGTGTTTGGGGGAAAAAAGCCTGCTATGTGAAATAAATGAACATGTGTATAAAAAATCATGTTTTAGGCTAAAATGGTTAAAATTGTAGAAGCACCCAACACAACAGGCCAGCTCACTGATTATCACAAATTTAGCCAATCACAGTTTTCATCTGGATTATAAATCACCTCAAATCATGTTCCCTCAATCTACATGTCTACACTAATGTGTCTGTGTGTGTCTGTGTGTGTTTTGTGTACATATTTTGATTAATTCTTTGTTTTAGTTATTTGTAGTTGTTACATTAATCTGTTATTGTCTCTCATTGCATAAGTGGATACTTGCCTATCTGGTTTTTCAGTTTTTTTTTTCTTTTTTTGTTGCCTTAGATGTCTTCATGAACTTTGTTTTACTGTCAAATATTTAGATTGTAAAGGAAATATAATAGAAGTGGCCTTAAAAGCTTGATCCAGAGCGGAAGTGTTGTGATTTAGAATAACAATCTACGACAGCAGGTTCTGTCAAGGCTTTTGCTGGAATTATCATAAAATATTTAACCCTTCATTTCCGAAGACTTCAGCAGTTCCACTGGACCATGAACCTTGTACACCCATCTGGTTGGGGTTCAGCTGGCATGTCACATGCTGGTTGTCTGTATAACTCTTCGTATACATGGAGCTCACACAGATGTGCCAGTCACCTGTTTGGGGTCAGAGGCGTTCCCTTAATTTTGTGTGATGTGAGTGCTCCAGGTTGTGGCTTTGGAACCGGAGTGGATCACATGATCGCAGGTGCGTTTTGGACAACACCCGCTTGTTAGTCTATATTGTCTGCCAGAACATTTGACACAGGGAAAGTGCAGGAAGGGCATTTCAAGCACAATTAAGAGTAGAAGAGATAAGTAGGACAGACCGACTCCCTGTGAATAATTAAAAGCCTTTACATGTCATTGACATTAAGATGGTTTAAGGACATTTTTATTTATTTATTTTTTTGCTGCAAAGGCAGTTGGCGAAAACGGTTTACAGTGCTCCACGGAAGTAGGTCACAGAGCTATTAAAGATGCAGTTTATGCCACACACTAAATATTGCATTGCTCTAAAAAGCACAGTCGCTTCCAATCCCCCCCCACCACCACCACTCCGCCCCCCCCCCCCTGAAAATATGTCACATTGACTCGAGTCATGACAGCAACATCATGGAGGCTCTTTGTAGTTTCTTTTGTGTTTTTTGAAACTTCCCCTGACTGTGCGCGAGAAATCTTTAAAAGGCAATTTCTGGAAGCCGTCACTCTCGGCGCTGTGTCACTTCTGGGGGTCAACGCCAGAGATGGGTTTTTTTTTAGGGTAACTGTAAAAGCCACGGAATTGGCTGAGTGTCTGCCTCTACATGTGCGTAACAGCTCGCATGGAAAATGGCATTTTTCCTCGACTGTGCTGATGCGCCGGGACGTTTCGTCGCTGCCGCCTCCCCGATCACCGCAGAATCTAGTTTGTCTTTCTCAGTGCGATTCGAGCCGTCCGAGAGCAGGCAATTACAGGGAACGGGGAGCCCAATCTGCAGGAGGGGATGCAGACCAATCTCCTCGCAAATTTAAATGCAATTCATACATTATTTGTCAACAAAACCCGTCACAGACTGAATGGTTTGATAAATGCCATGTACCACGTACCCAATTTTTAACACCCCACCCCCCCTGCAAATTCATGTCTTTGTTCCAACATATGTGCCACACACACACATACAGAGAGAGAGAGAAACTACTTGTCATCCGAACAGTACTAATATCTAACATTGATCTACTTTTGTAGTTACTGGGTGGTTTTAATGCCATATTGCTGTATAAGGCCCTTATTAAATATATCTATTATTTGTAGTCAGCCTTTGTTTGTTAGGTATAAGGTGATGAGGTCATGAGTATTCTGTGTTTTGCACCTGAGGGACCTGAGGTTTTTATTTCCAGGTGTGATGTTCAGCCTTGACCAAGTTACTTTAGAGTGAGTGGTTAAACACAAAAGACACAAACGAAGAGGTAACATAGACTTATAATGTGTTTATGTTTATGATCATTATGGGATACTAGAATACAGTTTTAATTGATAGGAATGCTTATTCATCTTCATTGCTATGAACGGGCATCTGTTGGATGAAGTACCATTAATCACCGTAAAATCGTGATTGTTCCAAGAAGAAGCAGTATAAATTGGTAACAGTATACGTAAAATTGTAAGCATATGGACATGACAGTTTGCCAAGCAGATACAGAGTGTAAAGCAGTGGCCACAAGGGGGCAGTGTTGAAGCGTTAAACCGGACTGCATGGTGGCTGCTGCGTTTCAGAACCTCTACAGGTGATACCTGGTTTTTGTCTCCAGCGTTGATGTTCCTCTGGCTCCTCCTTTTTCAGTAGGGAGGAGGGGTTTGGGCAGGTGAGGCTGTCGAGATGTAATCACGCTCCTGCCTGGCTTTGCGCAAGTCAACTGCCTGAATGCATCTGCTTTAAAATGTTATGCTATTTCTTCGACGCCATCCATATGTTTGTCATTATTTCCTCCCTTTTAAACTTGAGACCTCCTGATATTTCTGCAGCCTTATTATATCCTGTCCTGAAAGCGGAGTAATTGTGATATCCGTTGGCATTATCCTTTCAAGCCATGATTACAGGGTCTGAGGCAAATGGGTGGTGCCAGAGAGCGTCGGAAGTCGCCCTGCTGCAAATCCGTTCGGCTGTTGGCGAACGTTTCAAACGCAGGCGCAGGCAGTCATCAGCAGAGCGTCGGTGACAGGATTACGCTGAGAGCGGTGTGTGGCGAGAATAACGCGTTATGACATCTGCGCAGGGGATCCGAAGTGCCCCCGTCTTTGTTGCGTGAGGCTCCGTGGTAGTGTGACACCGTGAAAGGCTTAAAGATGGCCGTGTCGGGGCGCTGGTTTTAATTTTCGCAGCTATCGGGCGCAGATGTGTCGCTGTGGTGCTCTTGCGGCGCTCCGAGCAGCACATTCAGGAGAGCTCAGAGGCCAGGGCTGAGAGACAGCGCTGAGCAGCACATTCAGGAGAGCTCAGAGGGCAGGGTTGAGAGACAGCGCTTGGGGCAGCACATTCAGGAGGTGCTCGGAGGGCAGGGCTGAGAGACAGCACTGAGCAGCACACACATAGGGCTCGGAGGCCAGGGCTGAGGGGAGAGCTGGCTATGATGGGACAGCGCTGAGCGGTCGTTACCCGTCCAGCTGTTGTTTTGTCCTCAGGTAGTGATGGCGTTTCCTCTGCCCTGTGGCCCCAATGCCACCCCAACGCGCCCGTCCCTCATCTCATCACCCTGCCATCGTCAGCGAGAGAGTGTCCCACGCTCGCGCTGGGGGGGGGGGGCCGTGACGTCAACAATCCCCCCCCCTCTCCATTCCCCCCCAGCCCCCGAGGCCCCGCCCTGGCACATGGTACAGGTCCAGCACCGCTCGGCATCCTGCGCGGGTGACTCGGGCTGTGGGAACAGCGGCGAGGGGCAGCGAGGGACGGGGGCGAGGGACGGGGTGGGCGTGGCAGCCAGGATATCCCGGAGCATTAGCCGTGCGCTGTTCCCCCAGCGCTTCCCAGAGTCCTCCAGGAAGAGGTCGGGAGAGGTCGTCCGGCTGGGAGGGAGGCCCCCCCCACCCCCACCTCCTCGTCTGGCCCCCGTTTCTCGTCCATCACCTGCCGTCGTTGTGCTGACAGCAGAACTTTCTCCCCCGCCAAACCCCCCCTCCCCCCCCCCCCCAAAGGCTCGCTCGGGGTCCCTGAGCCCGCTCCAGCTCTTATTATAGCCCGTCATCAGGGGACATTATACCTGTTACGCAGACGGCCAATGAAAACCGAAGACCGGCAGTGTTTAATAGTGGCTCAGTGGCTCGGTTTCCGCGGGGCGCACCGATCGGTGCATGACTGAGAAATGAATAATCTCCGCTGGATTTTTTTTTTTTTCAGGCCACGGGGTAGCCATTGGAAAAAGAAAAAAAAAATTAATATAAAATTGAATTGGAGATGAAAATGATTCGGTTAAGCGAGCCGGGCAATCAGATGCACCGAGACGAGAGGAGCATGAGCTGCTTCGCCGCGCCTAGGCCCAGGCTGCATTCTGTAAAATATTGATATGCGAAGAAAAAGCCAGTCAATGACCTGATTCAGTCAGTAACCTTGACAGCGACGACTACCCGAGATTTTGCTCTGTTTACCAGAAATAATTGCACTGCTGGCAGGGGCCCCCTTTCCAAACGCAGCACATACACAAGCTCTTTTTGATGAGCATGTTCGATTCTTTATCCATTTGTTTTGTTGTTTTTTTTTTTTTTTTGCCCCTGGCTAAATGAATGAAAGCGCGATCATTTGGACCCTCTTTTTTCACTCTTAAGTATAAGCAGTGATGTCTCATGCTTATATTGATTTACTTATGGGGGTGTGTATCGACTTTCCCTTTAGGAGAGCTGAATGCTTTGCACTGGTCCTTATCTGGATGCCTGTCTTGGCCTGGAGAAATGTGAAGCCCGGAGGGAGAGCCGGTTTAATGAGCGAAGCAGAATATTTCTCCATTTTGTCACCGTTTAAATCAGCAGCCGCGCTGACGACCATGCTCAGTCAGGGCTAGTGCTTGCATAAAATATCCGGGAGCTGGTTGAGAATGAATAATGGGCGGGGGGGGGGGGGGTATTTGTTTACGCAGATCCTCTTAAAATGTTTCTAGCTCGTCTATTTTCCCCCTTAACACTTATTTTTGTAGGGCACGCTGCCACAGCATAAACAGTAGCCTACTTCCAATCAACGCGCATACTGGATGCAGTTGCGAACGTCAAGTTAGCATGCGAACGTTAGCACGTGAGGGCGGCGGATGCTAAATACCACGAGCTGAAAAAAAAAACCCACAGGACAGGCACACACCTCACAGGCCTCCCTGTCACTTCTGTTGTATTACACCCAATATAGGATCGAGGCACGGCGTTCTGCTCGATTAGACCGCGCGAGCTTGGCGGCCTTGTCAAAACATAAAATAGTATGCCTAACGTGGCTCTCTCCTTCACAGCTCGGCTCTGCGAACTCTGAACCAATATCTTATTGCCGCCTATCCAGAATGGATTTTGACAGCTTTATGACAACGTGACTTTATTGATATTGTCCTTATCTTTGCTGCAATTTGCCGCTCCCGAATGTTGACTTCTCTTTTCTGCCAAGTAGCCTACTTAAGCTGAGTTGTTGTTTAATTAACCGTGCATTCAAAAAAGAAACGCAACGCAAAGAAAATGGCATTGAGCTGGTAGACAGTTGTAAGTCCACGCGACTATCTTCTTAATGGAATCAATTCACCATCACTCTGCATAACCGAAGCAATCGCAAAAATTGTTTACTTTAGATTAACAAGTTGCTCCTCTGCTGCAAACAGCAGTATTGCGGATTCAGCAGTCCTTTAATCAATTAAAAATAACACACTTAAAAATAGCATATCACCATGATCAAGGGAAATCTACAAGATCTGATATAACAGGCTGATTCTGGTACTTATTATTCTGACAATTATTAACCCTTTAGTGATCCACTGGAGCAAGTGAAATGATGATTTTTCATAGTATGTCAGTTTAAAAAATTGACTTTTAATTTTTTTTAGCTGTTGTTGAACCTCAGATACATACCATAGGTGGCATCCCATTGCATCAGCTTTGGTTCAAATATAGCCTATAGCACAGAAATGGTGTTCTTAGAAGACAAATTTTATGTACAGCATCCACCAAATGCCTTTAGTAAATGAAATAATGCAGTACTCATATTGATAGCAAGGTAAATTTACCCTTTCTTTTGCATTATTTTACCGAAGAGCAATTCTAATGAGCAGTTTTGTATTCAACAGCCAACTTGGCATCAGGTAAGAAACTATTCAGCAACTGATACTTTCACCTTGAGGTGACAACTCTAGTCTTGTTTCCTATATCAGTACCATGTGAATTTTTATCTTGCTTCACAAACATGTCTAAAGGAGGGGGGTGGGGTGCTGATATAGTATTTGTCTAAAATGTTTCATTGCTGAATCACTCTTTATCACATATGTTTATAAGTCAGACCTACAGCACAGGATAGAGTTGGAACAAGTCTCTGGGTTCACTTACCACAGCAAGTTTAATTACAAAAACACGTTCAGGTTGGAAACGTTTTATTACACTCAAAAGAGCAGATACTCTTGCACTCTAATCTGAAAATGTGTGCTTACTTGGAAAAAAGGCAATTAAAAATGTATCACAGCACAGACTGTAATTAATTAAACTCGGATCCAAGCAGCTTGGATGAACTGTACATTAATTAATGACTGTGCTGGACAGTATTTTTAGGACAGGACTGGATAGTGAACTTCAGGAGGATATGTTTGTGTCCCTAGCTAGAAAACCTTGTTGTGAGGAAGGTATTTTACCTGAACTGATCCACTAAAAGAAATCGTACAGCATTAATCGGTCAAAGCATCTGTGTAAGGTCGACATTGCTAGCATTGTAAGTGGGTTATTTGAACCCACAGCAGAGCGTTTATCTTTCAAGCTATCATCCAATATTATGGGCTGAGTTTCCCTTTGTGTGCATCAGCACAATTCATACCTGACTCCAAGGGCAACTAGATAGGTTTTCAACATCGCAACACAAAAAAAGGTATATTTGTGCCGTGGTAAAGGAAGCAGACTTAAAATGTGTTGCCTTCCTGTACCCTGCCTGTCATTTTCTGCTCATCTGGGAGGTCAAAAAGGGTACTGCCAAACAAACCGTAACTCAGGTAACACAACACACGGGTAGCACACCGTCATAATTTCTCTGTAAAATACCAAAAATGCTCCTGTTTCAGGGGAACTTCGCGCTTATTGCTGATCTTGGAGCCAGAATGCCTGCAGGTTAACTCCGCCTCCTGGACGTTCGAGGACCTGATTCGCTTAAGTGCGTCATTATTGTCTCAAAGCTCTATTGAAAATAATGGCTATTCATATTCGTTCATGCGTTGATTTTTCTCCTGATAATAATATGTTGAAAAGGGGTAAAACAAGGATACTTACTTATTTCCAGTTTATTGAGAAAGATTAAGCACAAAAGTGCATTCAGGACTCGAGGGGACGGAAGGAACATGGTATATTGTGTTAGAAATAAAAAATGTGACAGCTCCCAGGCCTCTAGTTTATGGATTTTAGTCAAAATCGTATATTTCTCTTTACATACAAAGTATGTTCTCTGGTCACATACCTCTTCTCTTCAGTGATGTCTCCAACAACTGTAAACACTATCTGAATAAATGTTTTCTCATGAATATTTGTGTAATACGTCTAATTAATCAAAGATGCGGTTGTTTTCCGTTTCAGTAATTAAGTGCGTTGTCTCTCGTTAAACAATTTAGCATTTCAGGCAGTTTGTGACTAAGTAAGATGCATTAATTATTTTCAGAGTAAAATTAAAAAGGCTGCACGTCCTAGAGGCTTGCACAGGGATCATATTGCGCAAGTTCAGGAATTAGCATTTTAGCTAATGTGGAAAAACACAAAATGACAACCTGACTCTATAATCACATGGCAGGCTTCAGAAATGAATGGTAGAAATAACTCCTGAAATCTTGCCTGCAGAAAATGCCATGACATTTTCAGTTTGGATTAGCTGATCATTTTAGCACATTATTATCTGCTCTTTTGGTTTATGTAGAAAGATTATAAATGTGTCAGAGACGTTTGCAGGAAATCTAGGCTTGACAATGACAGGCCTGCAAATGATAATTGAATTGTGATCCTTGCCCATGCTTTTACCATTTTCAGAACTGTTTTATTTATGTTGCCGGCGACCCTCTGCCAAGGTGACCTATTTTACTTAAATTAAATATTTAATCGTCTATACAGCTAAGTCTAAACTGAAGCCATTCCAGCTGCATTACTTTATAATTAATGTATAACTGATATGCACTAATTGCTTTGTAGAAATGAGAGAGAGAGAGAGAGAGAGAGGGAGAGAGAAAGAGAGGGAGAGAGAGAGAGAGACAGAACACATCTGTGTTAGCTCAAGTTTATTGCTCTTCTCTTTATATTTACAAATTATTACCTGCCAATAAAGATTAGTGAATTTGAAATGAGTGTCATAATGGGTGGCATTGTGATGCAGTCAGTAGTGATGTCACCTCACAGCAGAAAGGTACCGAGTTTGAATCCCAGCCAAGAGCCTTTTTGTGTACCGTTTGCATGTTACACCGTGTCCGCATGGGTTTCCTCCCACAGTCCAAAGACATGCAGGTTAGGTCTTCTGGGGAGTCCAAATTGTCCTTGGGGTATGAGCGTGTGAGTGAATGTTGTGTGCGCCCTGCTATGGTTGGTGACCTGTCCAGGATGTATTCCTGCCTTTCACCCCAACGCATGCTGGGGCAGTCATCCTGACTCAAATACACTGCAAAAACACGTCATAACAAGTAATGCAGGCTTGTAATGACACTTAAAATCTTATCTTTTTCTCTCAAGTAGAAAATAGTAGCTTGTTTTTAAGTTACTTCTTTGCTTGACAAGTGAAATTGTCATACCCCGTTGATAAATCTTGAAATTAGTAAAACTGTCTCACCTCACTGTCGATCAGTTTTATTTCGCATAAGAATAACAGAAATACAAATTTTAGACTTAAATATCAGCCTTAAATTCTTGTTGAGATGGACTTTTTTTTGTTTTTGCAGTGTAAGCCCGATGTTATTAACAGCTGTGTGAGAGAGAGAGAAAAAACAGGACTGCCCTGACCGAGGGCACAGCTCAGTCAGAGCTGAGAGTGAAACTCTCTTCCTTCCTCTCTCGCCATGAGCCATAATTTCTGTTCCAACCTCGTCGCCCTCTGGCCCGGGTTTCCTCTCCCAATACTGCGTGCCGTGTTTGCCTGTTTTTGTATGTTGATAATTGGCCTACGCACAATGTTGCGTAGTATCATAATTTCAATGTTGTGTGTTGTGTATCATGTGGCATACAGTGACATTGCATTACTTTGCTCGACATTGCACGCCTCTGTAATGCACTCTGTTGTGTGCACACCATGCATACTCTTTCCTTTTGTCTTGGTCGCTACTTTGCGTGTTTTGTGATCTGTTCTGGAGCAGTTGGTGTTTTGGCACTCCTGGGCATTCCCAGCAGTCTGCAACGTGCGCAGCGCCATGTGCTCACTATACGAACGGCGAACAGCCTCCCAATCCATCTTCGCCAGCTACCCCACGCACTGCAAAAGAAAAAAAAAGAAAAAAAAAAACAGGAGAAACGAGCTCTGGGATGAAGTCGCAGTACGAAAACAAGCACTCCGCGCAGCACTCAGGGAAAGATGAATGGCTGGAATGGGAAATTCAGAGCATGAAAAATATAAGAGTGGAATCGGCGGAAAACAGCCCTTCCGCATGCACGCGGCGCGTAAGCGAAAATGCAGGGGCTGAAAAATTAATGAGCGCTACGGTGTGCGCTGGCGCTGGCGCTGGGATTATTTATTCAGCAGCGGCCGCGCGGCTGTTATTAAATCAGCTGGTTTACACACAGCGAGCATCCCGAGTCGGGGCAGGAAAGGGGGGTGGGGGGGGGGGGCGGAGGGGTGACTCCTCCGCGCGCGTGACGCACAGACCGGCGGTAGTGCGTGGCCTCGGCTCCCCGACGTCCGAAACGGGGGGGGCGGGGGCGGCGGCTTTTCTGTTTAATTGTTTTTCTTCGCGAGAGGCCCGCTTGCTGTGACAGTGACGTCGGCGGCTGCTCCCGTCTAAAAAGGCTCACGCCGGCCGGTTCTTAAAACGGCCCGCCCGTCTTCGTCAGGGGGACGGGGGCGCTGATTTTAACACGTGGCCTGACGCTAGCCTCTGTCCGCGCCGCCTACCCGGCTCAAGGTGATCGCTTAAGTCCCCAAAACATCAGGCGTGGATACGGTGAAGGAGCAGATGCCTCTTCTCTGCAGGCATCGGCGACGGGTTCGCCGCCGCCCGGTCAGGACCCCGCGGAGAAGGTCAGATCATCCGAAGGGCTGATCTAAGCAAATCTGGCCTTAAAAGAGCAATTAACTCGTCTCGAAAGCGCATTTCTTCGATACTGCAGTCGTCTTGTTTGGCTGGCAGCAGCATCAGGACACAAGGGGGGGGAATGTATGCAGTGATTTACCATAACAAGTGGATTATAAAGAACGGCGATTAGAACGGCATCAGCAGTTTTGACTGTGGATTAAGGTCCCCGCTTAAATGAGGCTTTCGGGGGACGCTGGCTGCAGTTTTACAGTGGGAGTGATGTGGTGAAGTAATGATCAGGCACGGCCATAGGGCTTCAGAGGTGAAGCCACTCCATTAGAAAAGTAGTTGAATGTGACAGGACTTTACAATTATACAACACCTTGACTGGTCACACGCGGTGTGCTTAGATGGTTCGATACATTATCGGCAGTCTCAAGGAACGTTCTGGAATTATAGAATTGGAATTCCCAGAGGCATCTGTTGACTCCACTCATTGCTGCAATGTCCTTCACAGTCTTGGTCTGGTCAGGGTCAAGATTTAATACCAGATAGCAGAGTGTGCCACTACACTTTTTTCAACTGGATGACTTTCCCCCAACAGCCCCTTCGATCCCACATAACATGATTCATCTCTCTCCAAAGTTTGATTTCCTGATCATATTTATAGTCTTGTCCCATCACTGCCACACTGTATTGGTAAGGATTGCATTCTATGGGTCACTGTTTTAATGACTCCTGCTGTATGTGGATCCACCACTCAGAAAAGCTCTAGAATCGCCATTTTTCCATATCTACCTGGGCCATTTTGAACTGGTGCCATAGCACTGAAGTCTCATATTTTACTTTGCTTGCATGCGATTTAAAACAAAACTCACTGGGTATATTAAGAATTGTGTTCTCCTGTAGAGAGCAAGTATATAAACTGAGAAATGAGGTGTAAAAATAAGCATAGAGACACATATATTTTAAGGTCTTATGTGTGGATTCTGTAGTTGTACACTCTCTCTTGCCATTAATTAAAATATCATCAAGGTAGAGAGAGCGATAACTCTTTTTTTCCCTCTGAAGTATCTCACCCATTCACTCACCAATTAACCACATCCATGAGTAAGAAAGCGGACGTGCTTATTAGCTTTACTGTTTACTTCCGTCGGGATTTGAAAAGTGGATCGCGCCAAGGAAGGGTTTCAGCGTTCTTCAAAAGTCAATGAGGGGTTGCACCACTTGCTTTGCTTGTGCGAGCCCCTTCTCATTATTGTCATTATTTCTCTCAAACTTCACTCAAGTTTTAAAACGTACATCTGAGGCTAAACAATGAGATGATTGCAGGGGCTGCCAAAGTCGTTTCCTGACCAGCCCGACTTTTTAAAAAAAAAAAACAACTAGATCCTACATGTCCTGTGCCCCCGTTCGAAAAGATGACGGAATTTCCAGTGCGAGAACACTTTAAGTTTTCTTCTTCTCTCCTTAGAAACTTTTTTCAACAGAGGGTAAAATAAATAGTTCCAGTCATTACCGGTTTCGTGGGCAGGTCTGTCAGACTGTCGACAGCCTTTCATGAACACACACACACCGGTGTTTCTTGACAGGGAACACGCAACCCGTTCCCTTTTGTCTACGACCCGATATTCTCGGATGCGATTAGCCGTGGCAAAAATCAATGTGTTATGAATGTGTCTGGAGTCGCTCAAAAGGTGTGCTGCCTTGATATCCTGTTAAAACGAGAAACAGGTTTTTTCGCTGCAACCCTCCGAGAGACCAATTAAGCGGGCGCGAAACCCGCCATACGAAGAGAGTGAAATGTTGTAAAAGACAGGCCGCATGTTGCAGGTGGAGACGCCCCCTCCCCCAACCCCGCCAGCCCCCCACAGCCCAACCCAACCCCAACCCCCCCCCCCCCCCACTCAGAATATGACCTGAGTAGTCTATCAAGAATTGCGTTTCGACTCCAGCGGCTCTTGCTGAATAATGGAGAGGAATCAAATCATACGTGAAAAGGGTAGGAAGTATCGTGAACACGCTAACAGTATGTGCACGGGCGGCTGCTTTTGTGTGTGTGTGTGTGTGTGTGTGCACTGTTAGCATGTAGCCTGTAGGAAGTATCGTAAACACGCTAACAGTATAAGCACGGGCGGCTGCTTTTGTGTGTGTGTGTGTGTGTGTGTGCACTGTTAGCATGTAGCCTGTTGGAAGTATCGTAAACACGCTAACAGTATGTGCACGGGTGGCTGCTTTTGTGTGTGTGTGTGTGTGTGTATGTGTGTGCACTGTTAGCATGTAGCCTGTAGGAAGTATCGTAAACACGCTAACAGTATGTGCACGGGTGGCTGCTTTTGTGTGTGTGTGTGTGTGTGTATGTGTGTGCACTGTTAGCATGTAGCCTGTAGGAAGTATCGTAAACACGCTAACAGTATGTGCACGGGCGGCTGCTTTTGTGTGTGTGTGTGTGCACTGTTAGCATGTAGCCTGCTCACGCCAACGCTTTACCTGTTGAATGCCAAGTTAGGTTGACTGAGCAATTGGACAGCGGCCTAACTGAATCGTCGAAGGTCCAAAATGGCCGCCTGTGCGTGAACCGCTATAAGTGAATGGCAACTTGGACATCCAGGGGCGTGGTGCGTACCTGATAAAGGAAGCGAATTGAGTTCTAATCTACACATTGTGTATGATCCTGAAATGTATTGTGTGGCAGTCACAACAATGGCGCTCTCTCTCCACCCTTTTGTTCAAAGGTAAAGGAACTGAATAGCTGTTCAAGGGAAACTCCCAGCTTACCGCCATAGCGCAATAATAGTAATACAACTCTGTTCCAAGAATCTCATGTGTTTCACGAGCCCACAGGGATTTTGGATCTCTTTGATAATTAAAGAGAGAACAGGTAGGAGGTGGTTTCGTTTGCTCTTTGAAACAACACCTTTTTTTAAAACCGTGTGAGCTTATGCTAACTCGGGTTCAACAAAATGTGTTAAATCCTGGTGATCGTAATGTTTATGATCTTTTTCTCATCCACATCCACAGCCATAGTTCATTTCCTCAGTTAAAGCAGAGGTCTATGAGTCTGGGCCAACAACACATTTGTGGTGCATTGGGAATCTGATTTTTTTTTTTTTTTTTTAACTTTTCCCATGGTCATCAAAAAGAAAACAGCTGATTTATTTTGTTTGAACATGCCAAAGCTGCAATCTTGGGGAATAGATCAATACTGACAGGTATCTTGTGGCTGACTGTTGTGTGCCAAGAAACAGGTTTTCAAGTAGCCCAGACCCATCCCTTGATAGACTTCCAAGTTGGAATATGGAACTCAAACTGAACTCCAAGAATCTTTTATCCTTTTCCCCTCTGAGATTTGAGTAACTGCCATTTTTCTGCACAGAGTTGCAAAATTAAGTCGGTCACATCTACCACCAAAAGTTTATCACTGTAAAATGACCACACAAGAGCAGATCTTCTAATGAGTGCCCCCCCCCCCCCCCCCGCCAACCCAACCCACCCCCAACACCAACCTCACTCATCATCTCTGACAGAAATATCAGCGTACAGTTTATGACACAGGTCTGTGGAATCTCGTGTTGAACAAAGGTTAGCCTTCATCGCCAGGAGACAAGGAAGCATCAACAAATCTGAAATCCCCACGGGTGGAGACGCATCTGTCACTAGCAAATAAAGACTTCGATCGGCCAATGCGGTGGCTTGTAAAGCGAACATCATAAACACCTGCCTCTTTACGAGAGCCAATCAACAGCGGGGTGAGGAATTTTGAGACTAAATGACAAACCAAAAGGTTGGAAACAGTGTCGAAGGCTGCTTCCCACCCTGCTTCACCACACCGAAGCCTCCAGGATTATAATTCCAGCGAGATTACCCCACAAAGTGCAGGTGTACTGCATGAATGACATCAAAATTAACTAAATAATTCAACAACAAATATATGTAAACAACAGTCTAACTGGTTTAAGACAATAGTTCATACAGACAGTAGTTTGGACTGTTTCTATTCAATGTGGTTTTTTCACATGTACTTGTGGTGAAAGGCTACAAGTGAGACTTAAACTTATGTTCATTATGTCAAGACTACTTTATCCAGCTTGTCAACCCAAGGAGGGTAAGTCAGTTTTCTTCAATGATCGTTTATTTCTGTTTCTGTCTTGAGTCCGAAAGTTCCTTTCTTTATGATTCTAATTTCCAGACAAATCCAGTCTTTGTTTAGTGTTAGCCTTTTCAAACCAGACAAATGCCAGGTCTCAGATGCAGCTCAGACATTTATGAAGAGCCAGATCTGGGTTCCCACTGCGGGAATCCTCCGGTCACAGCGTTGGCCAGGGAGGGAGGGAGCCGGTCAGAAGTGTAATCCCCCCCCCATCCCGTTATCAGGCCTATTGGGGGCCAGAAGGCGGGGCTGGGAATTTGGTTTGGGGAGTGGGAGAGGAATGACTACTTCAACTGTCTCCCCAGTAATGAGCTTTTAGCCTCTGTTTTGATATCGGGGACATCCACATTCTTCGTGATCAGCTTGGACATTTTACACATATCTTTGGCATTGCTGGGCGGTGGTGGGGGTGGGGGAGTGTCGGTTTGACCCCCCCCCCCCCCCCCCCCCCCATATCTGTGTCTCTGGGTACCAGTGACCTGACACCACTCATAAACTGCATTAGCTGTGCAGTGCTCCCGCTAGCAGCATTAGCTGCAGTAGCACAGCTGGTTGATTACAGAGTGAGAATAGGCAGCTTCCTACCCCCCCTACCCCCTTCCCCTCCTCAAATCGACAAACAACCTACAATCATGGTCATACATTTTAGATAGTGGTTTTAAAGAGAGAGAGACAGAGAAGCAAACTGCATTTTAATATTTTAATGTTTTGTTATATGCTTATGATAGCTATATTCGATTTGTTATGAGGATTACAAACCTATCTAAAAAGTCTAAAAAGTTTTTCTGAAGGTACAGCTTTCTTCCAACCCCATTCTCTCTCTTTTTTGTTTCCTTTGTTTATCTGTCGGTTAAAATTGTATTATTGAACTTATATGAATTGAACAGATATGAATCCCACGTTTTAGTAAGATATTTGAAAATAATTGGTATCTCTATTTTCCTACTTTACATTGGTAATTGACTTGGGAACCTGCATTTATAGCAGCATTTCATTAAATCGTTATGAGTTTGAATCCCATCCATACAGACAGCTTCTGTTCGAGGTTAACACATCCTTGCGGGTATATGGCTAATGATGTCTGATTCAGTTGTTGAAAAAGCAGGCTGCGCTTCTGAGTTTAATTTACTGTCATTTTGAGAGAAAGAATCATCTTATTTCAACATAATACGCTTTTTATTAAGACCTGCTGAAGTTAAATTCGCTGTGGTATCAACTTACTGTTTAAATCATTTCATTTTCTAAATCCGTTTAGAGTGAGGTCTTTTGGGGAAAGGTAGCTGCTCACAGACACTTTGTGATCAATGCGCGCGCAGAACAAGTGTAATAACATACTGTAATGGTAGGGGGAGAGTGTCAGAACGGGACGCAAATACACAACAGCGTGGCCAGTAGCGGAGAGGCTCAAAATGCAGCCATCCGCCCGGAGAGTAAATCACACGGGGTGTGCATTTGATAAACATAAACGTTAATTCATGGAGGTATAACATAACCGTGCGGGGTGAAGTTGAGTTGTCTTTAAATGCTCCCTGTGTGCATATGAACACACGTACAATAATAATACATCTCTTATGGCACCTGAAACCTCGCCCTGTGAGACGTTCGCGTAGCTCGCCATACTGCGTGAGCGAATACGCTTAGAACTGCATATACAACGTAACTGGATTTATTAGGAGTAGCCTAAAATCTAACTAAACAAATTACTAACGGCAACTTTGAAAGGATTTGCTTTTCTGTTTATTTTTTTGAACTGATTGGCTATTGTAAGGATCAAAATTAAGGGCGATTATAAACCCTGTGCCTGGAGAAGACGGGACCACCGGAGTAGGGTTTCCTTTTGACAAAGAAAAGCTTTGAACTGGCTCCGTCCCGTTTGTTTTTGTTCTTCGTGGAGACTCAAAAGCAATTGCGGTTGCCTTCATCAGTTACTGCAACCATTCTCATCCTTAAACTGTAGAGTAGAAATAACTCCGTGGGCATGGGAGTCTAACTCGGTGATGTTAGTGTACTTTCTTTGGAAAAAAAAATACAAAGGAAAACATAGTATAAAATAGAATTTATTAACCAAAATAAAACGCAAACATAAAACAAATTTGACTACACGCTCGTATTCTGCGGAGTGTCTTTTTTTTTTGTCCGTCTCGGAATTCTACTTCTGGTCAACAAGGCAAATGACCGATCGGCCGTCGAATTCTGAAAATACAGTAGCGCGTTCATAATACGCTCCCTGTGAAACAAAAGATCCAATTCCACACCATCGCGCTCCAGTCTCGAGCTTAGCTCCTCCCTGCGTGTAGCGGGTGACAGCTGGGATCGCTGTGCACTAGTAAAGGAGGCTTCATCTCCAAATAGGATGACTAGCAGCTTTTGTGGGAGAACTGCGTTCGGTAGCTGCGAATGGTTCGGGACCGCTCCACTGTTAGTTCTTGGACGCCTTCTCGGTTCCGATAAGGGATTTATTAAGAATTGGGTTTAAAGTGGATTCCACATGGATTTTTTCCATACGAAGACCAAAAGTGCGTGCAGGCACGGTCTGTAAGGGAAAAGCGTATATTCTTCAGAGATCTCCGAAAGTACCCCTACGCATTTTCTTGCTGAACATTTATTTAAATTGCTGCTCATAGTTAGAACTGCCACAAAGCCGAATCGTAAATGGATTACTAACAGGAAGACCTGCTGCTCTTCCTCGTATTCCCGAGCGCTGTCCATTCATGATCTGAAGGTAGAGTATTAGTGGATTTTTCTGAAGTTACTTTGCATGCGCTCATGAGACTCTTGGTTTAATGTACATGTGCTGTGCCTCTGATTGGTTTGACAATAAGTGCACAACTAACTTCTGCTTTGTAACGGTGCTGAACCTTTTCTTAAATAAGAAGTTTTCATGTTTTCGATTTCTTAGATTTATCTTCTGCGCAACGTATCGTATATAGCTTCAGATTAATCGTGAAAACATGTCACATTTAATTTCTTTGTTTGAAAGCTAAAATTCACACAGCGCCTTTTGCTGTCAGTAAGTATAAAGTAGCCTGTAATTTTGTTTGGATTGTGTGAATTTGTTTAGCGTCTCGATTCATACCCAGTAAAAAAAAATACTTTACAGCTCGATACCTTTTAAAATGTTGCTTTGAGGGCGCAATTACTTCATGTTAGACCACAAAAAGGAAATTATATTTCCTGACATCTTTAAAGGGGCGTTGTTGATCTAATTAAACACTTTATTTTTCTGTGTACAAGAATAGCTCAGCAGTGAATTCCGGCGAACACTTGTGCATAGCTAAGAGCCCTATGGTTGCCCGATTACTGGGGCCCTGGTTGGTAACACAATTGAAACGATAACATTCTCGCGTCTGGAGAAGGCAAATAGCCGGCGGAGTGTAAGCTTTCAGACCGCGGACCTCAGAAACAGCATCTGTGACACAGTGCATCGGCACGGTTGTTTGTGTCCATGTGCCCCAATAACAGTGTGATCTCAGATTTAAAAAGAATATTTAGGAAATATCCGTGACAATAGCCGCGATGCTGAAATTCGTGAAGATATCCAGCGTTTCTTTAGAATAGGGCATTTTTAGCATTTACGCGTAGTTGGATAGGGTACTCGCCTATGTTGTCTAAATGAATAGCATTTGTTTGTAAATTTAGACTGTGATTTAAAATTTTGTGTGAAGTTAACCTCTTCTGCAGTTCCTGAAATGCTTGATGGTCATAAAGGCACATGATTAAGATACGCGTATTATTGTTTTTTTCTTTACATTGATATTAGCAAATGTATAATTTTGTATCTATCAGCAGGCTACTGAAGATTAAAGAAAATTCAGGACCTCCTACTTTAGTAATGTGAATAAAAGCGTATACTTGTCACGGTGGTTGCGTTTTAAAAACAATAAGTTACAGGTCATTATCCTGTCAATTTCCAACTAGATGTATAGGGACATACACACACGCACACAGACGCGCGCGCCCGCGCGCGCACAGATCTGGGCGCAAATGGTCAATTAAGACAGCTCAGGGGAAACAGTGTTAACGAGAAGTCCCTAAAATTGTGATTTTGTTTCAATAATGACAAAAGAGAGATCACGGATTAATATACTTGTAGGCTAGATTTAAACCAAAAAAAAGAAAAGAAAAAAAAAAACGTCTGTTTAAATTTGTTATTTATGTATACCGGTGAAACCGAACCACTTGCCTCAACTGTGGGTGTGGCTGAAAACACTGGGTGGAGATAAGGTCAAATTTATACCAATATGTGAAAGGAAAACTGTGAAGCCAGACATTTCCATTATACTTCCACTTGTATACAGAATAAAACTAGTTTCTCAATGTGGACACCTGCAATCTCTCTTCGCGAAAATATGTGCCGATATAAATATCTGGCAGATGCACTGCACCGTGATGTAAGGAGCCAAGTCCATTTCTGGAAGCTCACGAGACGTCCGTGCAGGCAGGCGTTATTCGGGGCAGGGGGATTAGGGGCGCGCGGGTCTGCTTTAGTGGTGGTCGCTTCCCCTATACAGTCCGACGGGGCCCCCAAAAGCAGCTGGACGTTGCGCGGTGAGAAAATGTAGGGGTCTGAAAAGACAATGTGGTCTTTTAGGGTAAGACTGCCGTTTCAGGCTTCGCGTTGCATTGCCTCTGTGCTGAAAGGGTGAAGGAAAACCACATTGTTACATCGCCATATGGCGGTGATCTTTGACACCATATTTCAGTGCCTCGCGGCAGTTAATAGCCTGCAGGCCCATACTTGCGCCAAACTGGCAGCTTGGTTCCTACCAAACTGATTCCAATTTGTGATCATTTGCATGAACTTAACTTTTCTTCCAATTTCCCCTGTAAATGTTTACTTATATAAGCGCCATCATGCAATATACATTAAACAGATTTATTTTTGCAATTAAAACTCATACAGGAATTATGCATAATATAAACCTTGCCCATTTTAACACATAGTTGGCTTGTAAAGAAATTTCTTGTTTAACATTCATCAACTTGAGGAAGATAATGGTCACATACAACTGCATTCTCACAATATGCATTTGTGCTATAAATATAATTATGCAAAACCTTTTACAGTGACATAGAGATTTGTTTCATTCATTAATTCTATGCATTCTTATTTTGAATGAACAATATTATAGGGAGAAAGATTCTGATAGAATATCCTTTATGTACATTTTCAGTCCACAAAAAATGCATGCATAACAACCAAAGTACAAAATGGCCACTGTATCGTCTTGGAAACAATTTGTGATTTGGATGGTGTGACAGATCTGATAAGGGTGCGGAAAACAGACCCTTGTAACAGCTGATGGCTCTTTGAGATTTAGTATGTGCCCTGAATAATATCAAATCATTCACAAGCTACAGAACCACAGTGAAACATGCCTACTGAGGACGGTGCTGTTGATTCCTGAATAGAAAGTGGAGGCTCCTCTTACCCTTTGCGATTTCCGTAAAAAAAATAAATAAATAAACAAAGCGCATTCTTCATCCTGGTATTATGAGCAGAAAAAAAACCCAGAGCATCAGTATGCTTTGTGGCATTTCTGTTTGGAGCAACGCACTGTGGAGCATTTGATCTGCAGTTGGTAACAATAGCAATAAGGTTGCCATTGTGTGTGACTGATAGGGATTGGTCACACTGGTGTGTTGGGGTGGCTGCTCTGTGCTGTGTTTACATTTCTCCGTCAAGGTCCCTCGGATTTGCTCAGTCTGAATAATTGATAAGTAGGTAGCCTATGTTCAAATGAATCATGCTCAATTAAGCTAAGTGAGTCAGTTTTAATCACTGTTTTTATAAAGAGTGCCAATATACCGGAGGTATTTGCATATTTGTGCACCATTTATTACTATACCTTATTAGTGTTATGATATGTGTCCTTGTAAACGACTGAGTGCATCTGATGTGATTGCATGTGTAAGATATGCAAATGCAAAGAGATATTCAAAAGTATTAAAACATAAAAGGGGGATGTCTTGGTCTTTGGTTTGCAAGCAAAATATGGCCGCAAGTTTACATTTACATTGTCCACATTCATTCTGACCAGCCTACACCAAAATATTGAGGCTTTTCCCCATGAAGTCTTCTTAAATTCTATTTGATTTCGCAATCATATTTGACTATGGTTTATGCATATAGTATATTAGTCTACTGCAGTCCAATGTTTTCATTGAAAAGCACATCGTATTATTGCTATGCAACCCTCATTAGCATCAGTCAACCAATTGGCATCGTGATAATAAATTCTTTTAGAATGTGTTAAAATACAGTGAAATGGGAGTGACTGTTGTCACTGATTTGCACAGTAATGGTGCAGATGCATACTGTGCATTCAGGAGAACTGTGTGTTATAACCTCAGTACACTGCCAAGGTACATAGTGCCAATCAGTCAAAAGAGCTTTGTATTGGCATAACATGACAGATCTCTGATTACCCTTACTGGTGCAATACCGTCTGATCATCGCAACCTGGTTTGCCTGTCCATCTATCTATCTATTTATCTATCTATCCATCGCAATGTGAAAAAATGAAAAGGAGGGAGGGAGGAAGATGGAGGAAGAGGGTTAAGCCCCCAGCCCCCCCCCCCCCCCCAACACCACCCCCCCCCCCTCTATTTCACAAGACTAGTTAAGGACAACGCTGTGGAGCATTGCATTTGCAAGTATCTGAATGGACACCGGAATTATACAGTTATGGATGACTTGCCCCTGGAATCATTGTTTTGTTCTTTGTCTTTTTTTGCAGAATGGTTAACCAGATATCCCCCAAAAGGGAATTTTCGTAATATCTTTTTGATCCATACTTCTCCATTTGAGAGCATGCAAGCGGCATGAGACAAATAACAAGCTGATTGGCTAAGGCATCAAGAAGGAATGTTGCAATGGTACATACAGTACCAAAGCAAGCTAACATCAACAGCTGACGATAGGTCAGTGTAATGGAAGGGCACGCATTAATGAAATGGGGCCCTTCATTAATGAAATGGAGCACTCCAGTTTTCATTCCTGTTTCATTGGACAGGGAGAGAGAAAAAAACTCGACAACCAGAACACATCTTACAGTGCTGGGTACTGCACGGCAGAAGTGATAATTTCATCGCACGTCAACTATCTGAAGTGTTGTGTTAGGTACAGAGATGCTGGCTTTGTCAATAAGACAAAATGCACTGCCAGGAGGAAAGACATTTGTCCAAATATTGGACCGTGTTGGCTGCTACTGTCAACTCTAAACAAATAGGAACTGTAGCTGTCTGCGCTAAACAAATAGGGAAGTATAGCTGTCTACTGTAAACAAATAGGAAGTATAGCTGTCTACTGTAAACACCTGCTGTCTAAAACAAACAGAAAACCAAACGCTCTCAGTAATGCTCAGTTTTTTCCCCCACAGTTATTTTCTAGACTATTATTATGCTATTATTATGCATGTATCTTAATTTTGTAATGTGAATTTTGTTTGTGCCAAGAAAAGATGCCCGGGTGGCAGTTAATTACTTTTGTTTACTCTTATTTAACAAAGTAGGTCAACTGAGAACTCATTTCTCTTTTGTAGTGGCAGCCAGGGGAGTCAAGGTGGGGGTGGGGTACAAGGGTTTATATTGCCAATCAACATTAGGGGGGGATTAGGTGGCCAGATTGAGAGAGCCGGGTTCTGGAATTTGGCCAGGGCAACAAGGAACAGGAGGGCTGACATACCCTTGCTCTGTCGAAGAGGCGCCTCAGGCCCTTCGGCGAACGCACTTCGAAGAAGTCGAAACCTCGGCATCTCGTCTCGTTCGAGAGGCTTTAAAAAACCCCGTAAAATTCACATAATTTAGCAAAATTGGAGCAGCTGTAACAGCCAGAGACCGAGAGAGACAAACGCTCTCTAGTCAGCCGCGCAACGTTTCTCTCGCATGTGCATCGGACCACAAGGGCTAATGAAGTTAAAGATTATTCTCCTCTCCTCGGTTGGGAATTTTCCAGCTAGATGAGTCTGCAAATGAAACAATTAACCCTTTGAAGAGTAGGTTTTTTTGGAATTTTGCTTTTTTTCAATATTCTAAGTCAGTGTTCTAGAACTCCAGTGCTTTCTATTACCAGTAGGGATTGTTACATCAGCATTAGAATGTTCAGTTACGAACATTCTAATCTCATGCTCATGATCCTGCACCTTTAAATGTTAATGATACCGCTTACTTTTAGAAATCTAAGACTTGGTGGTTGAATGTGTATTTATAATAAAATAGGCATATTACAGCTACTGTGTATGCATGCACATGGATTTATGTTTTCATGTGTACATAGTGGTGGTCTAGACTTAGGGTACCAACAGCAAAGATATATCTAGTTTTCCCTTTCACTTGCTAACATATTTACAAACATAAATACGATGGTGATTACTCATGTTCCAGAAATGCTATAGGGTAAATAACCAGAGAGGCATAAGCAGATTTATTAATATTTTATCAGGGTTGCACTTTGGCCAACTGCTCTCTAGGGGGTCCAAAATGAAGTAGTCTTCCTTGAAGAAGCATCATTAAATCCCCTTAGGGAATTGTTTGCTTGGCGTGTGCATTTAAAGCCAAACAACCTAATATCTAATTCATTTTATATCTAATATGTTTTATCTTTCTACACTAGCGCCAGAAGATAAATTTTTATATATATATCGGGTGGAGCACCTTCACCTTTATGAGTTATAAGAGTGAAGTGTCGCTGTGGTATTGTTTTCCACTGCTATTAAAAATAATAATATCGTAGCAATAAATGTGTACGATGGGCCCGTTGTGTTGTTTGACCTGGTGTAGTGTATCTTGGCTAATACGCTGTCTCTGTTACGTGTTTGGAAAGGGATCATAAAGAAGGCACTATGAAGTTACTTCTGCGGATGCGCATTAAAAAAAGAATAACAAATCATTTCACTAACTGACACCGGACAGCACATAGGAGCTCTGCGATTTCCAGTGTGAAGATGTTGACGGGTTTGGCAATGGAAATACAGTCTTGATTTAAATAATATCTTAACTGTGTTGCCAGGCATTGGATAAAGGAGAATTAAACCGTTTAAAAAATCATTGGGAGCGTCTGGTGGCTAAAGATAAGGTTAATGGGTATATACAATCGCGCACATGTGTGTGTGTGTGTGTGTGTGTCATTGTGTGTCTGTAATGTTTCTATACTTGTAGCATTATTAGTTATTCCCATTTGAAGTTTTGGGTGGATTATTGATTATAAATGAAAAAATCATAAATGTAAGTTGATTATGTTTAGTATTTATAGTACTAATATAATATGGATTGTAAAATGTATAAAGTCCATTTGTTCTGTTCATACTGATGGTTTTATTTCAAGACTGATGACTGGCAACATTCCTCATATGCAATCTCTGGTAAAGGGTTCGTTTGTCAAATCTAATATTGACATTTCAAGCAATAAGATAATCAGGCGATATCGACTGGAAGTTCCCATGTGCCGTTCAATGCAGCTGTCAGCGCATGAAATCCTACCCATGCATTCTGTGTTGCTCCTGGAGAAAGGGAGCCAGTTCTTTAACAACCACTAATTGTGCAGAAAATTGCTGTGCAAGAAAGTGTGCAGGAAAATCGTAATTAAAGCACGAATCTCCCGTTAAATCCGACTGAAACCGGAAGACGGAGCTTGAAGGTGTGGCCAGGTTTTTGGAAGTCGGAGGCGTGACCGTAACCAGAACCCCTGAATGTGTTATTTCGGAAGGCCTTCGTCTAAAGCTCAGCTTGCACGAAGTGTCTGCTGATCCTAAGCAGGCCGTACCGCACTCCACTCCTGTTTGCATACCCGCGCACCGATACGCCCCATCTCAGACCGCATTTCTCAGCGCGTGTTTATAAAATCTGAATTCCTCTCGAGCGTAACCGCGTTTCCAGCGCCGTTTCCAGCGGCGTTTTAACGGGTCACCGGCTGACGATTTGCCCACCGGTGGCCTCTTTTCGAAGAGCTCTTCACCTTGAGTCCCTCCTTTTCCAAGCGTCGATTTCATGCCTGTAATTTCCGCTCTGAGGAAACGGCGGCGAAATGAGAATTGGTTGAAGGGGGAATCGATATCTGGACTGGGGGGGGGGGGGGGGCTGGAGGTGGATCTCCCCCCGGCTGGGGGACGGAGAGAGCGGCGTTTGCCCGGTGTGAGGTGCTGCGAGCCGATTGGCTGTTAGCGGGAGCGCGTGTCAGGGACCCCCCGCGAGAGCAGGGTTGTGCGTTTTTTTGCGTGTTCTGCGATGGCGGTATAAGATCTGGACACGGAGGGGCGATGGGGTGGGATGTCGGAGGACCCCATCGCCCCATCACCCCCCCCCCCCCCCCCCGATTTCCGTTCCGCGACTGGCCTAGCGCGAGGGCTGCCTCTGTCCCCCCGTCCTCTGGCCCTGCGGAGATCGGTGATCGCGAGTCTCATCTATTAATCATGGAGGCTGCTTTCTTATTCCGTTGCCATAGTTTCAGGGCCTGAGACGGCGTTGGGGCCTCGCGGCGCAGGGGCTGGAGAGGGAACGCGCTGCCAGGCCACGCTTTTTCGGAGCTGCCGCCTCCACTGGGCGGGGACTCGAAGAGGCCTCACAGCCCCACAGAGAGGCTTATTACACACGGGGGGAGGGGGAGGGGCCCGGGGGGGGTGGGGGGGGGCAGGGGGAGGAGCCGCAGATAGAGGTACCGCACTTGGATCATCGCTCCGATCTAATCCAGGCTGGTCAGCCGGCCGTGGAGCAGAAATCAAAGCCTGCTGCTAAAAACACTGAAAGGAAAGGAAAGCTGATTCTGTAGTAGTGATTATTTGAGAAATTTAACCAGAGAATCATGCACATATATTATATGCAGATGGTCTGCTGACATCTTATTGAAGGTTGTAATTTCACATATAGATTAAAAGCCTGTCTAAGGAAACTGTTAAGTAGCCTATGTTCTTCTTCTATGTTCTTCTTCTTCTTCTTCTTCTTCTTCTTCTTTGAGTTTCTAGTTTTCCAGTTTGTTGTGAAGACTGTGTCTGAGAGAAATGAAGGCATTAGCTTTCATCGACCGTACCATTTCAGGTTGCTGATCTGATATCGGCATTTATTTTCTCACATTAATCAGCCGCAGCATGAAGAAGAGAGAGAGAGAGAGAAAAATAATGTTGTTCACTTTTTTTCTTCAGTTCAGTTCATGTTTAGAATTTTTTTTCCAGTTTCCTGCCATGTTTTCAGAAACGCAGAGGAGGAGGCGCAGTACGGCTGTTTCTAAACTCCTCTGCCGCGATGCTGCCCCCCCCCCCGGTGCATTCATAATCACCGGTATTATTGTTGACGCACGGTCGCCGCGAGCGCGGCCGCACTCTTGCCGCGCCGCGGCTGGTGGGCGCACTGATGGGAAAGATTTCGGCGCGGAGGTGAGCGCCTCTGATCGCCACGGAGACGTTCTCTCTTCTCCGCGGCCCTTTCGTACGCCGCCGGATCTGTTAAGTGGCGGAGAAGCTCGTCGTTTGTCGGTGCCGCGGGGCTGAAACCGGAGCCTCTCCGATGACTCAGATCCTGGCGTTTCCGCCGTCGGCCGTGACCTCCCCCCCCCACCCCCCCTTCCCCGCCGCCGAGCCGCGGAAAAAGCCCAAAGTGGGCTGTTTGGACCGACCTGATCTGCGGGCCACTTTTTTTTTTTTTTCCCCTGAAAGTCTTTGAAGTGATATGATTGCAGGGGTTTTGATGACATCACTTCTCTCTCTCTCTCTCTCTCTCTCGGGCGCAGGTGAGGTGAGTGCTGCGGGTGAGTGAGGGATGCTGGGTAGTGCGGTCACCGCGGTCGCTGCTCCCGGCCTTTCATCTGTCCGTGTGGATTGCTCGCGAAAAGAGATACAGGGTGGGGTGGGGGGGAGGGGGGGGTTGGAGGTGGAGAATGGAGTGGGATCTGTGAGGCACTTCCTTTTTTAGTTTCAAGTCAAGTTTAAAGATACTTTGGAGATCAATTTGGGGCTGCTGTTTCAGTTTTTAAGCGGTCTTCTTCTTCAAAAACAGTCAAGTCAAATAAAAGTCAGTAAGCCCTTGTCTCCTTTCCATTGATGCTACACTATTTCCAACCTTTGCTTATGAAACATGTACTTAAGTCAGTTTCGTGGGATTGCCACAGCCCTGTACTATCACCGATGCAAGGTTACCACAAACCCGACACCGGTATTTTATTTCGGAAAATGAGATGCTTACAGCGTTTCTAATACAAAAGAAAACATAATAAAACACGTAAACCGTTACCCAGCAACGCTAAAAAATCATTTGTAAAGAGTTACTGTGTCACTAACCCCCCCCCCCCCCCCCCCACAGAAGCTGGTGTTTTACATCACCGTTAATGAGGAAGTGCCATGCGAAGCCTTTGGGATTTTCATCTTAACTATTTTTGTCAGTAGGAATGTCTAACCATAACACCACTTTTGTGTACGTTTATTATGTCGCTAATGAGCCCAAATTGTGGCCATGTGGTGCCGTGTGCCCCTGCAACGCCGTGGCGACCACAAGGCCCCAGTGTTCCGCCCGGGCCCCCCCTCCTGTGCGCGGGCGGGGCGGTAGCGCTCAGCGTCGCCCTCAGAAGGGGCCATCGCAGGCCGCGCCGGTCGAATTTCACAACGGCGGGAGATCGACCTCCGTTAAAACCGCCGCTGTTGCGTTTTTAAATCGTAGCAGATGCTACCCCCCCCCCCCCCCCCCCCGTGTTGTCCGCGACCCGCGTGCGAGGTTCCTGAAAAAAAGAAAAAAAACAACAGTCGTACTTTTTTCTCTCTTTTTGTATTTTGCGTGTGTATTCCGAGTGCTCCGTCTCTCTCTCGCGTGCATGAAATGAACGAACGAACGAACGAACGAACGAACGAACGAAATGCGCCGACTTGTTTGTTTGCGAGCGCGTTCGCTGACATGCCGAACTGCGAACTGTGTGGTTTTTGGCGAAGCGTACGCTCGAAGTGTGGCCAGAAAGTTTCGGCAGCGTAGTGCTTATGTCAAAAAAATAGTGCCGGTGCGACTGTTTACTACACATCAGTGCTGCTGCAGAGCAGAATGATATTTTGAGCAAAAAGGAAAAAACATAATGAGGTGGCGACTTTGAAAATGGATTTTTGACCTATGTCTCGATGCTTTGTGCTGAGTGTGGCTTTGAGTCTAATGTACCTGCTCTGTTCTGCTCTCTAAACACACAATGCAATGCATTTTCTTGATCTCATTTGGCGTGTAGGCCTATTTTTAAGCTTAGTACTACAGTTATCTTGACATATAAAATGTTCAAGATGCCAAGAGACAGTATCTCTTTATACAAGTGGACTCACAAGGGTAATAAAAATCAAATTGCTCTTGCAATCACTTTGTCTTTAGCCTACAAATTAAGCTATTGTTGTTGTTATTTTATATATTTTTTAAGTTTAGAGGTTAAGTCCACCATCCCCTATGGTAGCATCAAACAACAATGGAGATGACCATAGAAGGCGATGCTCTAAATGCGATTTTAGTCGACATGGAAACAAAGAAGCGAATGGTTCTAATTCTATCAAAGTTCTAATACAGGATACCTCCTTCTCTTCCCTTTGTGGCATGCAGTCTCTGCTTAAGGGGGGGGAGGGGGGGGCAAAGCCTCCGCTATTGGTGGTCCTGCATCACTCCAGCAGCTGGGCCCGCTTGTGAACTCAAGCAGAATCCTGCCAGTTGCTGGGATGGTGCCTGTTCAGACAGGTCTAATGCAGGCGTTTGTGGCTTCTGCCAAGTGCATCTATCAGCCTAGCATCTGCTGTGCAGACACCAGAAACTCTGGACCGCACACTGGATCATTGCACATCATTTCCTGTAGTTATTTATGGACGCATGCATCCATTTTATGCACTGTATCATGGAGTGCATTATTTTATGCTATTTTTGTGCGGATGGGTATTATTTTGGGCCGTGCCATTTTCAGGAAGTGATGGATGAAATGCCAAGGAATTGGTGCACGACAATGCCCGATTGTGCATGCGACTACTGTTTTTTTTTTTCTTTCTTCATTTTGAAAAGTTGATATGATACAGACAGCGTGTTAGTTGACCTTTGCAATAATCTCATTACCCTAGTCAACAGCAGGATGGATGCTTTCTCATTTCTTCCACGTACTGCCAATCAGACGAAAAAAAAAAAAATAACAAGCTGCTTTCTCTGCAACTGCCCATCAAAGCATTTTTGTTGATTTGGAAAAAATTACCATCCGCAATTAATTAGTCGTCGGCCATCTTAGGTTTCCCTTCTGTGGTTTGGCTCGGCAGCCCGTTAGCTTGGCAGCCCGTTAGCTTGGTGTGCGAGCTAGCGCACAGTAACCAGATAGGAAGGCGCAGGAAACAATACCCTGACGAGCAGCTTCTGTTCAACATCTGACCTACATAAGAGCGGGATCCTCTCGCATTGTGGCTGAAACATTTTCTCTACCTGGCTTTGATCTCCTCTTCCCTCAGGGTGCCTGTGGATTTATGTTCTCCTCTATCCCCGGCGAGGTGGAGCCGTCCAAGGGCCTGGCCGAATTCCCCTACACGTCTAATGTAGAGAGAGAGAGAGAGAGAGAGAGAGACGCTATCTTGAGCAAACACGACTGCATACAGTGTGGCCGATAAGACCGGTAGCGTCCGTGTAGCATTGGCGCCATAGCGCAATCATTCAGTTCATTAGCTAACAGGTAGACGACTGAACACGCCTCTCTGTTATTCAGGGTTGAGGTCTGAGAGGCTGGCTAGACGTTTACAAATGAATTGCCAAAGATTATTTCAAGTGGCTGTTGATTCATGTTGTGTGAAAGCTGGTGAGGTTTTAGGTATCAAAGCAGGATTGATTTGCTTAATGGGTCCTGTCTCATCTCTTGAGTTCTTTTGTTTTTTCTTCTTAAGCTGAACAAACGGTTTTAACTGCGGCTCCATTCACTGTTACTGTACGCGTAACAAACACTATCACGGTGACAGGTGACAAAGCCCTTTAGAAATTTAAAATAAATTATGCAACGAGAGCGAGGAGTGCCAAAAATTGCAGCCGAAAATGACATCCAGCCAAATCAGCTCTAAAATAATGTGTCTATTAGAGGTATTGTAATTATAGCCATTGTTATGAATGCTGTCTCAGTAGCTGGGCTCTCTCTTTTGTTGTCTGACAGAGTGAGCCCTCAGCTATTTTTTAAATTTAGGACCCATCTGTTCTTTTTCGAGGCTCTCCATATACCCTAGGCCTGCTGAGATGCATCTGTGATTGGCTGAGAGCGGCAGTCATCGAGGACGAGGTCAATTACCTGAGCACCGCAATTTTTCTGATCTCCACCCAGATTATTATGAGCGCCGACTTTGGCGTTTGACTGCTCGTTGCTCTCCCCCCCGCGGCAGCGGAGACTGTAATTACTGCATCCATGTCATTTTCACCGCTGCATCCGCTAAAGTAACTGCTACCTCCGCCATCGCCGCCGCCGCCGCCGCCGCCGCTCGAGCCCGGCTTTGCGTTGTCTGCACACGCCGATTAGACGTACAGGAAGTGCGCGACGCACACACGTTTTCGCTCGTATCTGATTTACGAAGTTCGCGGCGTCGCCATCCTGAAGCCTGAAGCGCTTTCACGCCGATGTTTTGACAGCGAATTAAAAAAAAAAAAAAAAAATGTGACGAGTTAAAATAAAGGCTCGACAAGATACCGGTATTAAGAATTAATGAGGCAATCTGCCACGCCACCTCCCCCCACCCCCCCCCCCCCCCCCCCCCCCCCCGATTTCGCACGGCTACAGAGTTTCAGGCCCTACGGTACAGCGGGTTACTGTCAACATGACTACAAGTCCCCTGTTAGGACGGGGCGAACTGAAATAAAACAAAACATTAACAAAATATTGATTTTGGGGAGATAAAATATTTGCGGCACTTTACGAGCCATTTATAGCGGGTGGCCTCTGTCTGCGCGGACGCGGACGCGTCGGGTTACGTATTTTCGGATTATCGAGCGACGCTGAAACCGCAGTCAGGGACGACGCGGATGTTTCGTCTGTCCTAGATTCCCAGCCCCCGACATCTCCCAGCATGCCCTGGGGCTCTGGCAAGCGAGAGGCACAGATTCGCTGAAACGGTGCCAGATAATTACTTGCGATTAGCAGGTGAGTTGAATTTTAATATAACACCCGGCACTGTGAGCGGGTCCGGGTGTCATTAGCAATGCCCCGTGTTGCCTTTGTGTGTGAATGAAAAGCACTCTGGATGTGAATGGAGACTCAAAAGTTAATTGTATTTTGCCAATCGTATAATTTAAACTCAAGATTGAGGCTCGACTAAAAAAAAACCAGAGTGGATTCTGACTCACCCGCTAGTCATATTTTAAACACAGACCTGAGGGCTGTGCCTTTGGATCGGAATAAATGCAATAATAATGGACTACGCTTGAATTTTGTGTACCTCTTTAAACATAATCATTAGCAACCAGTACCTTTTATTTACTTCCACTGTATTTAGCGTTTGTATTAAATGCGCTGGATAATCTATGGGTTTGTGGCGTTTGGGTGCAGGGCTGTGTGCGGTATGGAACAGGTCGGGCGTGTGATAGGCCTGCTATCCGAATGGGTTGGGTGTCTGGTCGGATCGGGTGTCCAGTGGGCATGTGCTGAGGGTCAGATGTCCCAGCTGGGAGATGAGTGATGAATTGGGTGTCTGAGCTGGGTGTCAGATTGGGTGGGTGTCTCCTGTTTGGTCTTCGATGGGGCAACTGTACGGTGGATCAAGTGCTTGATTGCCTGTGGGCCCGAGTGGTCAGCTGTTGGATGGCTTGGGCATTCTCAGGATTTACTGTATTGACATAAGGTTATGCGTATGTGTGTGTGTGTGTGTGTGTGTGTGCGTGTGCGTGCATGTGTGTATGTGTGTGTGTCTGTGTGTGCATGTGTGTGTGTGCGTGTGTATGTGTGTGTGTGTGTGTGTTTGCGTGCATGTGGTGCATGTGTCTGCACGTGTGCCTGTATGTATGTGTGTGTGTGTGTGTGTGTGTGTGTGTGTGCGTGTGCGTGCATGTGTGTATGTGTGTGTGTCTGTGTGTGCATGTGTGTGTGTGCGTGTGTATGTGTGTGTGTGTGTGTGTTTGCGTGCATGTGGTGCGTGTGTCTGCACGTGTGCCTGTATGTATGTATGTGTGTGTGTGTATGTGTGTGCATGCGCATGTGTGTGTGCACATATATATATATATAGATGTATAGATACACATAGCACTATGTAGAATAATGGAGTAATGCAATAGCACTCATCCGGGATTTTGCAGATTATATTACCTCCCGTCCCGAAGGCTGCGAATGTATGCGGGAGGTTCATCTCTATGACTTATCCCCCTCTCCTCCCAGCCCAGACAGATTATGTGAATAGATGGGAAAAACAGGCCCATGTTACATATTGTACAAACAAAGTGATATTTCCTGTCTGGGGATTCAAGTCAATACCCGTGGTTCTGAACGAACGTGCATCAAAGTATCAGGTCCTCCCATAGTTACAACATCGAGAAAAAAAATAAAAATAAAAAATCGTCCTTTTTCGAGGCGCAATGCTCAACCCCCCCCCCTGTCCTCTGGTCAGGAGGTGGAAGACAATGTTAAAAATGCAAGCTCTGCCCGATGCAGGCCCCCTTCTCACAATGGGCAAGTTGGCAGCGCGGGGAGATGTGTGTGCAAGCCCCTGCGAAGCCAATGTGCTCGAACCCTGAGAACGGATCTGAGAGAGCGACACAAACGCTCATTGTACGCTTTTCGAATAACCCCCATCCCCCCCCCCTCCCCGCTCTCCAGGCACACGGACAGTTTGAGAGCCCGGTGGAGAACTGTCAAGGTTATAAATTATTCTGTAGTTTTCATATGGTAATCGGCTTTTTCCCGAACTTGTTTTTCAGAAACCGGGTCGGGTTTTTAATGAAAGTCGTCATTGATTGTGCGCTCCCGTATGGAATGTGACAGCGGTGGCTTAATTGACCGCTCTTCTGAACGGGCGAAGGGACGGGAGGGCGGGATCGAGCTTCATTACAGCGGGCGCAGCGGGCTTCGCTGACATCTCTCGTTAACGTTAAGGCCACTCCGCTATTGGTAAACAGACGAGAGACATGAAACGTGTCCCCCGCTCTTTTAACGAACGGCCGATCGGAAAAAAAAAAAAATATCTGGAAATGTGCTTTTGGATGAGTGACTTGGAGGAGAAGGACAAGTTCCCCTATTAACGGAACTGAGAGTGTGTTTTACATTCAAGTGTAACCGATTCATTTGGGGGGAAAAACTGTGATCTTTCTTGATTTAAAGTATAAGGAAGGTGGTTTGTTTGGGCAGATGGCTTTCTCTCCTGTGCATGACAGTGTATCGCTGATTTGAATTTAGAGTCTGGTTGCAGTTGGATAGGACTAAACGAGAGGCTCGGCTCGAAGATGGAGCACTAGTTTTCCCTCATTTTTCTTCATTCTCCTCCGGGCGAGAAAACGAGAATCTGCGATCCTGGCGAAGTTTGTGAATGTGTTTATCTGTCCCGGCGCGAACGCGATCAGGATGGTTTTGCATATCCCCGTTGAGGATGACCGTGTGTCCGTGTGTGTGTGTCTGCGGGTGTAGGTCCTTATCGCTGCGGCAGCTAAGCTAAAGGCCACGCTGCAAGGCCACAGGAACACGGCGACTGCTCCCTGGCCCCGCAGAGAGGAGGCGACCCCGGAAATGGCAGATAGCCGGGACCTTCGCGGTCTCGGCCGAGCAGCAAGGCTCCCTGATATTTGGGTTAGCTCCCAACCTTCGCCCGATGATGTCTGTGTTTGGGGTGCCGTGAACTTCCCCTTCCTTTTCGGAAGACCGAGCCGCTAATCGCTACCTGACACCTTGGGAGACAAAAGACACCCCGTCTGGAAGTTCGGGGACTGAAGGCTGAAAGTGTCTTTTTTCCCTTTTTCTCCTTGGATTAAACGCTGCATTAATGTGATAAGATAGCACATTGTAGTATGAGGACAATGCCTTCGATGATGCTCACAGCTGCGAGAAATAACCTTTCCCTCTACAAAAAAAAAAAAAAACCTACAGAACTGGTGTGAAGTAAATGCCTGTATCAGAAGGTTAGATGGACCGCATCAGGTTGTCATCCAAGTTATGAGGAATGTGTTTTTTTAGGGGCGTGGGGGGGTGGGGTGGGTGGGAATTTTGCACCGTCTATCCAATGCCATCCTCTGACATTTGTGACACAACACAAGTTGTTTGGATTTTTCACAGGGATCACACGGCAAGATCATGGCAGAACTTGTTAGCCTAAAGGAAATATGTGGGGTTATCTGTTTATACTTGTTACTGGGTCTTCTTTTGATATTTAGCACAGCTCATAATGTATCTGCACTTGGAGTCCCTTACAAAGTCGGGACTGACTGAACCAACACCACGGAAGATGACTTCATCTGCGAGCATCCCGATTTCCCTCTGAACCACTCAGCTGCATAAACGTTCTTGTGAATTTACTTAAAATAGACAATTAACAGGAACAAAATGCGGGTTGGAATGAGATCATTTTACAGCCCTATCTGACATGGAAGTGATGCAGTGAGATATATTATTCATTTGCTTCTGTGTGCGTGCGGCGGGTGCCCGGTGCTTTACGGTAGGAGTGTTATGAGAGTGGCGTGTTTTGTCATCTGTCCGCTGTGCGAGCTTAGCAACACCATGCCAGCCGATGGAACAGTGGGAAGCTGGTTCTGGTGGAGAGGCCTCATGTTCAGATCTGCCCCACATTCCACAGACTCCCCTCTCAGCCAATAGAGAACCTCGGCCATTCTGATAAAGAGTAAATGAGGAAATCAAGGTCAATTTGTCGGTCCGATTGTGTACACACACACACACACACACACACACACACTCTCTCTCTCTCTCTCTCACACACACACACACACACACACACACACTCTCTCTCTCTCTCTCTCTCTCTCACACACACACACACACTCTCTCTCTCTCTCTCTCTCTCTCTCACACACACACACACACACTCTCTCTCTCTCTCTCACACACACACACACACACTCACGTTCTACATTATGACCGAACAGATGAATGGAGGGAGGAGCACAGTATCTGAGTGAAGGAAGGGTCTTCCGTGACAGGGTGCGCTGTTTGAACGAAACGTGATTCCACGACATTCCGCAGAAGGAGATTTTTTTCGGGAGTGAAAACACAATTTGTGGAGGTTCAGGTGGGGACATAAATGGAAATTAACAAAAGGTAAATTCCTTACAGGGTTTTTTTCACGCAGAGAGTGGTCAGTGTGTGGAATAGCCAGCCAGGTCACGTAGTAGAGGCTGAAACTCAGGTTCCATACTCTGAGGATGATTGTCAAGACCAGGCTTGATGTGGTGTTAGATACTACCTAGTCTGTAGGTAATCAGAGCACAAGGTACAATGGCAAGCATTGTTGGGCTGAATGGCCTGTTCTTGTCATTATGTTACGTTATATTATATTGTTGTTATGCTATGTTATGTTATATTGTTATGTTATGTTAAAAAAAGCTTTTCGTCATGTCTTCTAAATAGAAATGATGGTGTGTGCATGTGGGTGTTTGTGCTGACATGCTGCTTGGGGACAATCTATGCATCGTTGCTCTTTGTTTATCTCAGATGATTAGTTATTAATTACCAAAAGACTGATTAATTAGAGCAAACTGATCCTGTCACTAAACGAAGGACCCCCCGGCTCTGCATTGCCCCCTCATGTTTGGTGGAGATTATTTACATTAATTAGGCCTGAGCGTACGAGTTTGGATTGTGGCAAATGGGCCGTGTCTGTGAACGTGCGACGCCTGTAAGAAGAAGGAGGAGGAGGTTCGTTAAAAGTCAAACAGGTACAAACGGGCTTCACCATAATCCCCCCCCCCCCCCGCCCCCCCAAACCAACCCCCTCAAATGGTTCTCTGGGTTTCAACAAAATAGAAAATTATGAGTCATGCAGGATCAAGCTATTATAAGATTTAGCAGCAGGGGGAGAAGGGCTTCAGATCGCACATAGCGGTGAACGGTACGGAGAGAGAGAGAGAGAGAACCCTACAGCGGCGATGATGTCATTGATTTCGCCGTCGAGGAGGCGACGGGCAACGAATCAATGAAGCGGCCAGCGGGACGGGCGCAGTCCATCGCCTCTCCGGCCGTAATTCTTCCGCTAAAATGGCAACCGGTGGCCAGCGGGCTGAATCCGGCATCATCGCCCGGGATCGTTCCTCCCGTGAACGGCATGAGAGACTGTGGAGTTGGCGGTGGTCGTCGTCACGGTAGCCGGTTTTAAACAGTCACGACATGGCCGCTCTTTCGAGTCGTGTCATCTATCGCGGAAAATACAGTCACTGTGTTTCATTAAACTGTGCTTTCAGCAGTCAAATTCCATAAACACGGTTATGTAATGTTGACTAAATGTGGTCGCATTTTAATGAGGGGTTCTTCAGTAGTATAGCTTTCTCTTTTTTTTTTACCTGAACTTCAAGCATGCACATGAAGAGACAAGTAGTAGCTGCGCCAGTTGGGTGTGGACCCTGTAACAGTAATGGTTAATGAAGGGCACTAAATACCGCCTGCATCCATCGCTGCCATTCTGCACATTATTTATTGAAGCTACAGAGAGCAGCTTCTAAAACGTTCGATGGCTAAAAACTTCTATGATGTTAAAAAGTGCAGAGCTTCCACCTGCTTCCAACAAGGGCCAGTATCAATATAAATACGTCAGAAAGCCGGTGGCATTTTCAGGCCTTAGAATCCAATTAGGAGATGATTGATTCTTAGTACACAGTTGTACTTTTGTGATCGAACCTAGTTATTAACAGAAAAAGGAAAAAAAAAATTCCATCTTAAATCTTGAGGAAGTACTTCAGTCCGAAAGACAGAGGGGATGATGGGAAATCTTGTGCCGTGGACACTGCTGCTTTCTCATCGTGCTCCCCGTGGGGGGGGAGGGGTGGTTATGTTGTGTGTGTGTAACAGTCTTGTTTTGGGAGGAGACAGGCCCCTATCTCAGTGTGTGCCCCTCACTTATGCCTCTCTAAGTGCGTGCTCACTATTTGGACCGTTCCCTCTAAAGAGTATAAGGAAGTTAGGTTTGCGTGGGCATTCTGGGGGTGGAGGGTGTTGGCGGGGGTGGGGGGTTTGTTCTATTGACAAACCATGTCACCCCATGGGGCTCGACTAATTGGTTGCAGTGGCTGGCCCCCCTTTTGGTTAAGCTTCTTCACAAAGGCGTCGGTTTGGATCACGTGACCCGGGAGTTAAAGCAGGGGAGCGTGGTGGGGGGGCGATGGGGAGGCGCACGAGGGGGGGTGGGGGCGGGTGTTGGGTGAGGGGTGGAAGGAATGGGGCCACTAGGTTTGCAAAACAAAGCTGGACTGGGAAGGGGATGAGGGGGAGCTCTTAGCTGACAACAGGAACAAATCCAGCCAGTCTTTGGCCTCCCCAAAGTTATAAGTGACCCACATAGCCACCCATGTGTGAGCCCCCTCTTTTTCCTCTTTCACTGTCGAATGCGACGACCAATCAGAGAATGGAATGTGTTCCGAAAACTTTTTTTTTTTTGTTTTAATTTGGGAGAGATATCATGATCCAGTCTTAAAGGGCTCCTGTACGGTGTACGTTGTCTTCAGCTGTTGCTTTTCCTGTGCAGAAAGCGCTGCCCCGGACCAAAGTATTGATTATTCTGCCCTGGATGTCTTCAGCTGTGGCTAAAGGTCATTATTGCTCTCCAGTCACGAGCATCAGCGGTCCTTAACTTGGTCAATATTGATTGCACTTTGGTGAGAATGTTATTTTTCTGAAGGTAACCTTTTTTTTAAAAAACAGAATTACTGCCTGTCTTTTTGAAGTATAATCACGCACAAGGAAATGAGCAAATGATGTGATTATTGATGTCGGCTGCGACGCACGTACGGCTTTGAAAATAAACACTTTTTACTAGGTTTATTACTTCGCTTGAATTCTGTCGATTTTTGTGTGTTTTTAAAGATGATCCCGTGTCACATTCTATCAAAGGTAATATTTATTATGAATATGGCTGAAGAGAAGGCAAGTCAGTTAAACGTTTCCGGTGGACAGCTTTTGTTGGCCTTCCCCTTCTATGAATGAAATGTTTTCTCAGCACACTGACCAGAACCCTTGGGTGATAGCTTTTTTTTTTTTTTTTTTTTCTTTTTCTTTACAACTCCGGAAACGGCATATCTCTGTATTTGATTAAGCTTGCCTTAAAAGACGCTGCGTTCCCTCCGAAGGCCGTCACTGTGTGATATATTAGTGGTTTGTGGACTCCTGCGGGTGTCGGAGAGCACATTTAAAAAAAAAAAACACATTCAAATCCAATTTTAAAGTTATTGTTGGAAGCTTCATAGCACGGACAAAACCAATTTTTTTGCCTGGGATGAATGAAATATAAAGAGCCCTCTGAGACGCATGGGCCTTCTTGATTGCCCAGCCCGGGGAATGCTTGTATAGGATTTTCATCCTTCACCTGTTCCCGTTTTTCTACAAAAAGACAGATAAGAGATGAGAATGCGGCTGGTCCTGCATCAGGAGAAAGGGCCCAGGCTACCAGAGCTGCAACATGTGGCTGAGCCGACTGAAGACGATACGTTTTCCTGTGGAATTCAGTACGCGTCCAACCTGTGTCAAATACGTGCTTGTTTTGGACTCAAATACTTTTCTGTGCTCTGTTGATCTTGCCTGGTGTAACTGAGCCTGCCAGTATGACCAGAAGGTGGGGGTTTGCACTTTTTTTTTTTAGAGTATTTCATTGGTACCAATACACCAGACAAGATCAGCAAAGTGTAGAAAAGTATTTGAATCCAAAACAAAATACGCATTTGACCCAGGTCTGGTATGCACACTTATCTGTGCATAGCATCCTATTCGTGAATACGAACTTTGCATTCCCGCATATTTTGTGCATTGCTTTTTTTTTTCTTTTCCTTTTTTGAGCGACCTCCATGACAACAGAGTGGAGTGCTGGGTGTCCCAGGTGTTTGGCTGCTCAGATTTGTTGTGTTTAGGCATCTTCGGCTGCGAACGCGCTCGATCCCGTGCGGCTCTTGGCGCTGTTTGGGGGGGACGGATCCGCCGCCCGCTTTTTTATGATGACATGTGCACCGCGCTGTGAACGCAGTGTCGAAAACAGACGGCTGTGTTAAGACACGGCATTGAGCCGCTCCGTGGAATGCAGAGGTGCAAAGGCGGCCCAACGGATTGTTCCGGAAAAGGACGACGTCAACCTCACTGGTGTCACTGCTCCGATATTTTAAAAGTCTCACAGATCTCTGTGTAAAATGACTTCCCACTTTGCACGCGCCCCTAAATATAGTGTAGTGCGGGGGTAGATTTGTTTCCTGTGCCTCACCTCGAGGCTTATGGGTAATCTTTGAAAAATAGAGCTGTTCGTCCTACTGTACCTTTTTGTTCACAAAATATTGAACATTACTATATGCCGATGGTAGTTCCCTTTGTCGACTTTAGTTGGCTTTATTGCAAGCCATTTCCCCCTTTTCCTCGAGTCACATTGTCAACGTAGGAGTTATCATAAGAGCCGACGCCCGAGTTTAGGCCCTTCCAGACGAATTCCTGCCGGAGAATGGGGTTTCTGCTGAATTGATTGTTCCCCGATTCATCCGATAGGACTGACAACTGCTGACTTGTGCCTGTCCAATGTGCTTTAGCTCGCTTTACAGTCTGACAACCGGAGAGAAAGAAAGTGCCTCACAGCTGGATGAAGAACGGTGTTATTCTGAGCAGGAACGCATGACGGCCATAGGCTGAGCCTCTCTGCTACCGCAACCTTTGAAAATGCATCTCAGAGCCGGAAGAGGAATTGAGTGGCGTGGTAATTCACAGCAGAACAATAGCAGAAATACGTTTGCCGTTAGCCTTGCTGGAATATTTTGTCTTGAAATATCTTGTCTGAAAATATTAGTGAAATTTTTTTACTTTTGTGAAAAATTAGTTTAAAAAAGAAGTACTGTGAAGTACTGCATAGTGTAGCGGCCCGGAACAGAACGTTTGATTGGCGGTAGTGTTTGGCGTCGTGCTCCCCCCGTGCGGTCATCGTGTGGTTCAGACGATTTCGGCGAACCTCGTGGTCGCTGGGCTTCTCCGTGGCTCGGTCAGGGAAGCAGGCCTGTGTGAGAGCACACAGGGCCCTGTAGCCTTAGCATTGCACTTGCCTGTGCTGTAGAATGTGAGCCGCCATTGGCTGGACGTAGTTCTCTTTGAAAGTCGAGCTTCCTCTAGTGCTGGCCTGTGCTGTGGAACGAGAGCCTCCATTGGCTGGACACGGTTCTCTTTGACAGCCAAGCTTCCTTAAGTTACCTGTGAGTTAGCTCCTCCCCAGTGATGTGCCAGGTACTTAAAGGCTATTGCCTGCAACACCTGTCTAGCCTTTGGCAGGTGCAATGGAGGAAGTAAGTGCATGGAAGAAAATTAACTCCACGCAACACTGCAATGGCAAGAGTACTCAAAGGGTACCAGTTTTCATTAGTAAGAGATACGCCACTGGCGTGGAAAGTACACACTGGCTCATGGGTAAGGGTGTTTTAGGAGAATACACACCCTTCAGCCGCGAGATCCGCAGTGACTACAGAGGCACAAATGAGGATTCCAAGCCGGGGCAAAAAAAAGGGGAGAAGAATTTTATGGCCAGTGGTCCCAAACATAGCAGAAAATGTCAAAGAAAATGCCTTCTGAAATGCCATCTCTTGGTGGTGTGTAGCCTGCTGTGCAGCAACATGACCAAGATATGAAGCAGGAATTTCAGACTGTGGGGTCCGCATTGTCTGAGCACTGGCCTGTCACTTTTTCAGTTGCCCCAATTAAGTGTGGTATTTCTGAAACCCCATGAGAAAACTATAATTTTTATAAAGACATCTCAACATTGTTATAAATGTTCATGTATCAGGTTTATGTGGAGCTTGCCATTAAGTATAGATGAGTTTACTATTACTACTAGTGTTATTACCATTAATACTAGTATTAAACTGTTGAGGAGTTTAGCCCATAAGGTTTACTTTTCACTGTAATCACCTATGATGGAATGTTTTGAAGGCTGATAAATAGTTGTCATTGAAAACATCACCTAATTAAATAACTGGAAAAGCAGCGAAGACGTGTTGTCAAGTGCAAAGCAAATTGTTGAAATGTTCTGCTTGTGTCTTTCAGGAAACAAGAAGAAAATAATGCTGGGTTCCTTATCCGAAAGTCTCATGCCAGCACATTCCGAATCTTAAGGTAACTCACTTCTTATTGGTTGGTACAACCTTCATCACACGCCTCCATGTGTATGACCATGCGATACTTAATAGCCATAAAAAAGTTGCTAAAAGGTTTCAAGATGAAACACGGTCCAGCCTCCTAATGGAGAAAACTCTGCAAATTCCATTTACAACTTGTACTTGTTGTGACCCCATAAAGGCGAGTATGATGTAGACCTAATGAGTTGGGATATCCAAATTCAATGAGTTCTTCTGATCTGAGGAATGTTCTCTACTAAGTTTGCATTTTTGAGTCGTGGATTCCCTCGTCAGATTTCCAATGCTTCAAGATCGACGGTTGAGATATTAATGGGTGTAAGTTATCTCGTAGAACAAAACGTGAACCCCTCTTATAGGCTTACGTTAACCAGAGACCTTATTTTCGGCATAAAAAGACATTCTTATGGGAAAAAAAGCATCTGCAGAAAAGCAGAAAATCTGCAGAGGGAACCCATGACGGAAGAAACGTCCAGGTTGGCCTACAAAAATACGCCACCACTGTAACACTCTATTGGTGAAAGGTCTCCACCTCTAATGGGGAGGACTCTCCAACTCTAAAGAGAAGATTTCTGTAAGGAGAGAACAAGGCCAAAGGGGGGGAATTCTCCAGTTCTAATGGGGGAGAGTTTTCAAACATCTAACGAGGAAAGTCCTCCAACACTGAATGGGAGAGTGTTCCACCTCTAATGGGGAATATTATCTATCTCTGGTCGGAAATGTTTTTTTTTTAGGGGGGTGGGGACCAATCACAGGCGAAATACTGAAACATGAACGGGAATTCAGCTGCATGCAGTGCAGCCATATTTTGAGTGCTCCCGGAAGCACAGCCTGGAGCGATGAATGGATTTCTATGAGCAAGACTGTGACACTGGGTATGTTCCCTCCCTCCCTCTCTCAGTACAATGTCAGTAACGCCGAATGGAATGCCAAAATGGCCTTGGATAGCCCAAAAAATTTGTGAAATGAAATATAGCTCGATGATAAGTCATGAGTGGGAAGACTTAATTATGCCAAGTCAAGAGAGACCAGCTGACGGCTGAATAGGTTTGTCTGTTGAGGAGGAGTGTAGTGGGACGTGAGGAAAGGATCCAGTCAATGGATGATTGTGGGTTCTGAGTTCTGAGGATATCTTTACAGACAATAGGGGCAAGGAAAATACGGAAACTTCTGGAAAAGTTGGAGCTCCCTAAACTGGAAATAATATTTGTGTTTAGAGGACTTTACAAGGATCTGGAAGGCCCAGATTATGGTATCCCTAGTTAAGTTAAAGCACAAACATTTAAATACTTTTTTGTAGGGGGGGGGGGGGGGGGCTGGGGGTATGCGGTGAGTTGTTTTATTACAAAAAAAAAAAGAACTCTGCTGGTTAGTTGTTTGGTTCTGAAATTGAATATCCTGTCTTCCTTCTAGAAAAAAAGTATAAATTCAGAACGAATGCTTATATTTTATTTTCCGGCTCCCTCCTCCTTCCTCGTGCTGTACATTCTCCCGGGTTCTCTTTCGCAGTAAATGTCAGCTCCCTCAGTGGTGGTCAGTGGCCACATTCCCGAGCCGCTCATTCACTGCGTTCGGGAGCCGCATAATGAGCTTTAATCAGCGGCAGGTCCGGTCACGGTGTTTCATTACAGCTTGGTGCCCCCCCCCCTGCCCCCAGTCCCCCCCCCCACTCCGGACTGCGGGCGGTTTGACTGCGCTCAATGCGCTTATGTCAGGCCTTGATTAGACGGGGGGGGGGGGGGGGGGTGCTTGCGAGCAGCAACAGACGTCACCTTTTTTTAAAATAGTTAATCTGTTCCCGGGGACAATGTCTCCTTTAACTCTCTTCCACCCCCCGCCCCCCGCACTCCGCCTGCACTACCCCCCCTCCACGACTGCTCCAGTGTTTCCCTCCCTCACATGCTTTTCGGCTGTCTCCTGTCAGCCCCTGCCACTGGATATACCCATAATGCAACGCTCCGCTTCCCAGTGTGGGTTTCATGCCTCTCGCCATAGTTACGGGCTCTTAGTTTTTAATCGCCAGGCTACGTCTCGGAATACGCGGCTATTTGGCTCATATTCTTTGCTCATTTAGCCACCGACCGACCAATCGACCGGTTGCGAATCAGTTAACGTGTGTAAAAAAAAAAAAAAAAAAAAAATTAAGAGTTTGGATGGTGCTCTCGCTAACCGGCAGCACCGCTCTTCCAAATTGAAAATGTTAATTAATTCTGCCGTTATGGAGGTGGCCTAATCTTGTTGAGAAGGAATAAAGAGCCGCTGCTTTGATTTGTAGTGCTGGCTGGAGGGGGGCTCTGTTCCCACCAGATACAGTCGTATCTTTAGGCCTCTGGAGCGCGGCTCTCGCTAATCCGCTCAATGAGCCACTCCAAGGCGGATTTACCTGAACACTGTAACCCTAACTGCTTTACATGTTAATGTGCCGCTCGGCAGCACTGGGGGAGAAGCCTTCTCAAATGAGCACAGTTATCACATCATATAAATTGCTGCCAGGGCGCTTGCCAGGACTGTTTTAATGCCTACTCCCGCACTCCCACCCACCCCCTACCCCCCTACCCCCCCCCACCCCCCACCCCCCCACCCCCCCCCCCCGCCCCTTTTAACAATTTTTTTTTTCATATTTGAAAATCTAATCCATATTTATTTTTCCCAGCGTTAATAAGGTAAACCCTTTTGGAATTAACCATGTGGTGATTTAATTGAAGAATGCATTTTGAAATACTGCGTATGTGCCAAAACGGGTGATTACTGAGTCTTGAAGATTAAAGTAAAGCAACCCCACCCAAGCCATAATATGTCCCACGCTCTGCCATAAAAGCTTGTGAATTATGTTTGGGGGCGGAACCTCTGTGTCTCTTCAATACTGGAGACATTTTGAGACTCAAATTATTTATTTATCTCTAAAAGCTCCCTTTATTTATTATATTTTAAAATATGCAAGGTAACTACTAGTTCAGCTGAACTTTGAGAATTGATTATTTTTGTTGGAATCCACTTTATTTGAAGTGGCCGAATGAGGCAGTTGTAATGTGTAACTGAAGTTGTGCAGGTTTAGTATTACTTTGGTTTATTAAACCCTGCAAATGCTCTGATTGACACGATATCAGAAGAAATTTGGTTGTGAAAAAATCTGGTCCCGAATACTGACATTTTATTTTAGCCTTTGGTCAAGTCTAAATGTTTTGGGGTTTTTGTATGCCACAATACTACTGCACGATAAAAAGGTCGAAAATAGACCCTGGCACAATACTAAATGAGCCACACCATTGGTGGGCTGACACAAGCTGCCATTTTCTGATTGGTTTATTTAACTAATTGGCAAATTCATTCACTGAGTGCTTTGAGGGGTGCAGCAGTTGGCGGGATCGTCAGTTGGATGTCAGTTGAGGTGAGCTCTATTGTAAGACAGGGAGCCCATTTGTTTACCCACTACCCGGATCAACAGCGCCTGTTTACTTTTGAACAACTGCATTTGCCTGAGCCGGAGTCTCCGCCATTTAACGGTTAACTGGCTTTAGGGAGAGAGGATGAGCGGGTCTCATCTTCTTACGTCTTAAAGACTGGCACCGACGGTAAACAGGCAGGATTTCTTTTTTATTTTTATTTTTTTTTTGCAGTCAGTAATTGCTGAGTGAGTTCCTGGATGCTGCCGTTGTCCTTGGATTAACCGCGGCGGCGGCGGCTTTGGGGGGGATGGCGCGGTTTCGAAAGGACGGGTCTCGCCCGGAGACTCGCTGGGGAAGGGGAGAATGTCGTCTTCCCGCCGCCCGGCGTGGTGCTGGGATAGCAGCGTGCGGAAACCTCCCCTCCCCTCCGTCATTAGTTAAGTGGATATCTGAGCCTAATCAGCCTCAAAGAGGCCGGTCACCCGGTCTTCAATTCCATTACGTTAATTTACATTATTCAGCGAGCTCGTTAATCACATTTTCCGGCGGGTTTCGACTCAACGCGGACGCGACGTCCCTTAAAAAACGTGGAGCAAACAGACGGAAAGAGAGCCGGCGTCCGGCGGACGGAACACCGCGAGGCCGGGCGAGTTCTCTCGGGCCGAGCGCGTCTTTGTTTTTTTTTTTTCGATATCGTTTTCCGCGCGAGCGGACTCGGGCCCGGCGTGTTTATCGGCGAAGCGGACCGCGCTGCGGGACCCCGGATTCGGCCCGCCCGATGATGAATTGCGTCGACAAGAGGAATTGAAATGAATTGTTAATGGGAGTCTAGGAGTAGACACACCGACGGGGGAAAGGGACGGGAGGGTTTTCCACTGGGGAGAAAGCAATTTATTCACGAAAATAGAATCCATATTTGTTTCTCGTATCGGATTTTGACATGTATAAGTGTGAAATTTGGGACCCCTGTCTGTAGTCGGTAAAACGGTCCTTTCTGCACTGATAACTGTACCTGAAGGTTTTTGTTTCTGTGGTTTCATAGTGCCAATGGTGTGTTCATACATGCAAGTACTGTATGTTTTAATATTCTGTTTATGATTATTTCTTGACTCAAGCTTGAGAGACAGTTAGAAAAGTTAGTTTGTGTTTACATGCAAACAGGAGCATTGTTTATATTTTCAAGGTCTTCACAGAAGCTCTTAGAAGATGAAAAGTAGGGAAGCAGAGTTAATGAACAGCATCATTGCACAGACGTGTTGTATTAATTAAAGAGAGTAAATATATTAATTATTCCGTCCTCTTAAAACTTTAACAGATCCTGTCAAGATGTTCCTGCCTCGTATTTATCACAAAAAAAAAGGACAACCAGAGCCTCTGAGTGTGAAGGCTGGTAACGGCATTATGAATAATCTGTCAATGAATAATTTGTCAAACGCTCAAGAGGAGTTCTTCAGAAGGGAACATCGCCCGAGGATTATTTTTTCTTCGCGAATCCACTTGAAGGGCTTCGGCGAACGGCGAGCGCGCACACACACACACACACACACACACTTCAGAGGCGTGTTTACAATCTCGATGGAGCGGAGCCTTCCTCTCGTTTGAACTTTCGAGACTCCGGCCCGCCTCTGTGGCGGGGTATCGGGGCGCACCGCGCGTTTCGCGAGGCTGGGCTTAAGCTCCCTTAGTCCCGATGTTTATTCGCCGGCAGGCCGGGGGGAGGGTTTTTTTTTTCCGGCTGAATGGGGTCGTAAATCCTGCCGTTAGGCAAACAGTACTGGGACCCCGGCTGAAACCTTGACGTTTCTGCGCTTCTCCGGAGTGACAGGTGGGGGCTCCAGGTATAAGCACCCCCCCCCCCCCACCCCACCCCCAAGCTCCACTCTTTTCACGGGAGATCTGCCGTCATCCCACCCGTCCTCACCTCCGTTCCCCCCCCCCCCCCCGCGGCTGAAAAGATCTGGCGTCAGATTGGCACTCCAGGGCCTCTGTTTGGCCTAATGCTAAATTTGAAAGCCTAGCGTGGAGAGCTGATTGTTGAAAATAGGAAAAAAAAAATGGGGTGGGTGGGAAAGGGTCAAAGTAAAGGTCACAGGAAGTGGAGCTACATTGGGCTGTGAAAGGAAAAGAAAATCTGACTCTATATTTAGCGGTTTGTAGCTTTCCATCAACAATTTCTTTTCTCTTTTTTTCTTTCCATAACTGGATGCTAGCTCAGTGCTGTAAATGGCAAACTGCACATAGGGTCTTTTAAATGATGAATTATGAATACAGTGATCATTGTAGTGAGCGGTGTGTGTTGTGGAGATTCTTGAAAATGTTTTTGGTTTGTTGTCCTGCAACCTGAGGTCCTGATGGTTTGCGTGTCATGGAGTAAAATGCCTCCAATCTGCGCCATTATGCCTGGTGAATGCCTGCAATGCCATCAGGAGATTTAATCTGGGGGTCGGCCCACTCTCAATAAACTGATGTCATCCTCTCTCACAAAGCAAAAGAAAAAAAAAATCCCCCAGTTCTTTGAGCTTCTGAAATCAAATAGCGCATATTAACAGTTGATTTTCATCTTATGTTCTTTACCTCAGGCAGTTTGCTGCAGCAAAAAAAAACCAAAAAAAAAAAACCCAGTGGTTCAACGTTCAATGAGTTCCTCCCGTTTGCTAGAGAGGGAGAGGGAATTGATGCCCATGATCTATCGCCCCCGGTAACAAGATTAATGAAACATTTCCATTAGAAAAATTGCATGACACAGCTAATATAAGGAGCTGGTAATCAAGGACCGCCAGTGACTCAGGGTGGAAAATTACCTATCGAACAGCCGTCGTGTGTTCTGAGGTTAAACACCGCGTGCTGGGGGAGAAAAATTAGTCTCCAGCCCCTCCAGAGAACGCAGTCAGTGCCACCGAGACCGTCTTTCGGCACTTCAGCAGAGGCGCATCGAGCTGCGGATATTACACTGGCGCTTTTTAAGTCGGTATTAATTATCTTGTACTGTAAATACTGTTGGGTTTGTTGCCGCAGATTCAAAAGCATCCTGTAGCAGTGTAGTCATAATGGGTAAGGAACTGGGCTTGTAACCTAAAGGTCGCAGGTTCGATTCCCAGGTAGGACACTGCCGTTGTACCCTTGAACAAGGTACTTAACCTGCATTGCTTCAGTATAAGTCCAGTTGTATGAATGGATGCAGTGTAAACGTTGGGGTAAGTCGCTCTGGATAAGAGCGTCAGCTAAATGCCTGTAATGTAATCCTGAGTGTATGTAGTGTCATGTTAAACCCTGGTCTTTGTCGGTATTGTTCTTGATTAGTGCACCGGCTCATTAGTCATTACTTCGCAATTATCTTGTGATACATCTAGCGGGTTGATGTATCTGTGGCAGTTGAGTGTCCCTGTTATTCGCCGATAAAAAGTGAGATCTGTCAATTCAGCGGTTCGGGGGAGAAACGGGGAGCGTAGACAACCGGTTGCTTTTGCGCGGCGGCGACGCAAGGAGGAACACAAATCACCGAATCGGCGAATCGAGTCCCGCGAAAAAAAAGAAGAAGAAGAAGAAGAAGAAGAAGAAGATTGATTCGGCTCATCGCCCCTGTGTTTTCTCGGCGTGTTGCATCTCAAACGGGGGGGGGGGGGCGGGGGGCGGGCGGGTGCGTCGTGCTGTCATCGCTTTTCATCGTAAATGGGGCGACACAAATTGCCTGGAAAAACAGAATTATACCTGAGCGCGGTACGAAAAAGCGAAAAAAAAAAAAACTAACAAAAAAACAAAACCAGAGCTGCAGGATGAATGAAAACAAACGAGGCTGTCACTCGGGGAAAGCTCCAAGGCCTCGGCCGGCCCTGCGCCGTGGTTCGACTCCATCAGCGAGGTACTTGGGAGAAACCGCGGTGATCGGTATTGCGTGCGTCTCCTCTGTCCCCTTCGGGCTCTGCAACGTTCGGTCCCTTTGACCCGATTGGTTGTCATGCGGCGCAAAAAAAATCGGATGGGAGGTTTTACGATCATCCTTGGCTCCTCGGAAGGTTCCGGAGGCAAACCGGGGAAACCCTTCACGGCCGGAGTTTTTTTAAGTGATGGATGCGCACCAGTAAAAAACGCACCGCTGTACTTGCTGATGCAGGCGCTGCCGGCGAAGCCGGCTTGCTGATTGGCTGGCGGCGTAAACGATTACCCGTAGCATAGCGTTAGTTCAGTGTCGGAGCCCGCTGGACAGCAAAGCGGGATATCCAATTAGGGCGGGGTCGGACCGAGGCACGCTGCAGGTTGAGGGACGTCTGCTTTATTCTTGGCGGTAATCCTTGGCGGTTATTCTTGGCCTCCTTCGCACGGCCTGAACCACACGCGCCGTTGAGTATGACCACACTTGTACGGTCAGAGTGAATGCTTATGCTGTCTGTGCCGCAGGGTCAGAGGGGAGGATTCTGGGTACAGGTAAGCCTACGTCACAGTGCAGTTAAAGTGCAGCGTATTAGGTGGACGGGCTGAGATGGATCACGGTTTGCACACACCGGCAGTTTACAATGGTGGCTGTTTACAGAGGAAGCACGTTCACGGTGAGCAGCAGTGTTCCACCTCGGATTCCCAAAAAAAAATTAAAAAGTTGCCAAGTGCTCTGGTCGGTGATCTAATCGCCGTGCCGCACGGCTGCCCTAAATCGGGAAGGCGCGGTGTCATCAAAGGATCGTAAAGAAATTACGCCGCCGTTATATTTGATTTATAACTGCCATTCTGCGTCCGGCAGAGGAGCGTAACGTCTGCTGCGGGAGCCATCTTGGCTTGTTTACGTTGCTCAGGCTCCATTAACAGATTAGCGTCCCGCTCGCGCGGAGCAGATTGTCTTCCCCTCGGCTGCCGTGTCACGTGTCAGGTGTACGTACTCATGTGTAAAGGGGAGGGGGGGGGGGGGGGGGAGCCGGGAATCAGGCGCAGAGTCAGATTTGGCTTCCCCCCCCCCCCCCCCCCCCCCGACTCGCAGACCAGAGGGATAGGGCTAGGCTAATACAGCCTTCCATCATCCCATTATTTTCAACTGAAGTGGAATCTGGTGTTTTTACTGCTACTTCACTGCATTTCATGGAGAAAAAAAAGGAAACCGTTGGAGAAAAAAGCGTATTTACATTTCCTGCTATCAGGTGCAATGGTGTCTAACTGCAAGATACATTAGGCGTCATTCATGATTGATAATGACTCATGTTTATATAAATATTCATTATGAATGAAAAGGATGCTAATTTCTGGCCAGCTCTAATGAAGTCTTAAGTCAATGACACTGTATTCCTTGAGAACGATCCAACTTTTAAAATAACAACACAGTAATTTAAAGACCACTTTTCTTCAGGGGTTTGCCAGAGAAATAATATACTTTCTGTTTTCATAAGAGTAAAACTGTTGTTTGCCTTTCAGTGTAATATGCACTTTACACTGTATTATTACATTTTTATTTGTTTTTTGTTCCATTGTACCGTACATGAGTATCACTTATATGTTTAACCGCAGCAGGTGTTGTCACACTTAATGGGCTGTGCACAGCATGGACCTTTTTCGCAGAACGGTGTTCGTTTCGTTTTTTTTTTTGTTTTTATCGAGCCATTTTCTCTTTTTCTTCCGGGACGCTGTAAAGTCAGTTATTTGCGACGGTTTTGTAGCACTTGCCCAAGCGTGCTCGCCCGAGCGTCTGAAGAACTCACGCCTGCGACAGATGGGGTTGAAGACACTCTGTGCGGTCGTAGATTATCCTCTCTGAAGGACTTCCCTCTCCTTCCTGTGGGTATAAATTGTGTGTTAGAAATGATTCAAGGTGGGAACACACCACTATTTTTGTGAAGTGATCAATCGCGCCATTCGGTGATGGAGGGGACAGTCGCAAAAGTGACTCAGTGACGTCTCTGCCAGGGCCTTGGACCGAAAGGCCCATGTGTTGTTGTCAGTGGGAGGATATTTCCTACCGTTAAGTGTAAATTAAGTCACATCTTTACAACTGGGAATGAATAAGAGCTTGTAATTGCAGGGTTTTTACCAAATTTTTAAAAAGCAACTCTGTTATTAATGTAAGACCTCTCTTTGTTGTGTCTTTCTTTTTTTGTAGAGCAGGTTAAACAATGAAAAAAGAACACTATAATTCAAAGCTTGTGAAAATGAAAAAAAAAAGAACTGGCAAAAGTCATTGTATGTAGGCTACAGATCTGAGGAGGAAGTCATGTTGGAGGTCTTCTGTTTTGCAAATATGACACATTTTTATTTAATGCGCAGAACGTCAAAGGCTGAAAACCGGCCTTTGTTCATCTTGTTTGCCTCGGCTTTCGCTGCGATGCCTGTGTTTATCTCGACGGTAGTGCTTTAATCAGAAGCATAAGGGTCTGGCCTTTGCTTTTTTTTTGTCAACAAAAACCTAAGCCCACCTCTTCCTTTCTGGTACTTTCCCGGCATGAAAGGAAAGTGCCATTAAAGTTACGACAAAAAAAAGTGGCTGCCTTTTTTTTTGTCACAAGAGAAATTAAGCCCAGACAGCTTAGATTTGAATTATCCTCAAAGATGTGTTTTTCTCTCTGCTTGCCTTCAGTCTGCTGCTGAGATTGAATTTGATGTGGTAGATTTGGAGGTTTTGGCTCAGATATCTGGTTAGAAGTTTGAGACTAACAAGGACAAAGAGGCCATAACTCCTCTGTGGAAAGTGCTCGGTCACTTTTGTGTTTTATACTGTTGCCTCGTTTAGAGTTATAGCTGGTTTGTTGACGTCTGAGTGTGTGTGTGTGTGTGTGTGTGTGTGTGTGTGGGGCAGGGGATGAGGGGGGGAGGAGGGTGTGGAGAAGAATGAACAGCTGAATCTTCAGCCCAGTAAAAGCAGACAGATTTAACGCGAGCCTCACCGCAGTTGGCCTCGGGGTGGTTTGTGGTCTACCTGTTATTGCCGCATTAATTCCTGTGTCTCTGTGTCCTGCTTAAAGCCAGTGTTTTCAAATGCTGCAGTCCAACATAGGGGTCAGCGAGCAATTTTACTGAACATGAGTACCGTGCACAGTATGGTCCTGAACCAATACAATTCAGAAAGGTTAAATGTTCTTCTAATTCAGTAACCAGAGAGAATCGTTACCAATGTACAAGTAATGGAATAAGTGGTGAGTACATGATGTAATGCACTGAGTCAGTTCGATTGATAAGTGTCATTTTTCAGCAAATACATGAAGGCATTTAGAAATGGTAAATTATTCAAATCCTGCCAAATCTCTGGTAAATTATCTGTCAAGGCTCCCCATTGCAGTGTTCATCATTTCCTGGCTTGAGATTGCTTGCATCTTCCTTGATTGACAGGTGTGGAAAAGGTTGTTATTTAAATCTGTAACCTCATTCTCTTTGGGGGTCACAGTCTTTTAAGCACTCGCTGGGGGGTTAGGGGGAGGTGGTGGGGGGTGGTGGGGGAGGGTGAGGGCTGGGGGGGTTTCTCATATAATTTCCCAGTCAAAGCCATTAAGAATGGCTGTACTGTAGCACCATAGAGCGCCCCGTCCTATTCAGTGAGCGCTTCAGAAATGAGGCCCGGGTTCTCGCAAGGCATGTTCTCACCGAGCGGGTTCTAAAAGAGCGAGTTCTCACAGAGCGGGTTCTAAAAGAGCGAGTTCTCACAGAGCGGGTTCTAAAAGAGCGAGTTCTCACAGAGCGGGTTCTAAAAGAGCGAGTTCTCGCAGAGCGGGTTCTAAAAGGGCGAGTTCTCACAGAGCGGGTTCTCACAGAGCGGGTTCTAAAAGAGCGAGGTTCTCACAGAACAGGTTCTCACCGAGCGGGTTCTAAAAGAGCGGGTTCTCACAGAGCAGGTTCTAAAAGAGTGGGTTCTCACAGAGCGGGTTCTAAAAGAGCGGGTTCTCACAGAGCAGGTTCTCACGAAAGCGCGGTTCTCCCCCGAAGACGTCGCGCAGCGTCGGAGTCGTGCGGACAGTAATCGCCATGGCACTGTCTGGCCTTTGTCTCGGGTCTGTTTACCTTGGCGACGTTCTCGCTGAAAAACAAAAAAAAAAAAAAAAAAAACGCCCCGACGTTTCCCGCTTATGATCTGGAGAGCCGTCACAGGAAAGGCTTCGCACGAAACGGGCAGCGGTTTTCAAGATGGCCGACGAGTTGCCAGGGTGTGGATGTTTCTCCTCGTGCCTTTTTCACTTCACACACCCGCATCCGCATCCTGCTGGCTGTTACTTAGCCAAAGTCCTGTGAAGTGAAAAGATAATTTAGTTGGCCGCGGTGAGGTGTCACTTGAGGTTTATTGCCTCCGTTTAATTAAGTTACCCCAATAAACGCACAGATGCCCCGCACTTTAATATCCCTCTCTGCATAATGCAGAGGGGTTTTTATTTTATAAGAAATTGTAAAAACAAAAAGGGAACCTAAGGAATAATTGTGATTGCAGATATATAAATGTTTTTATTTACAATGAACACATGATGTGTAATCAGGAGCAGAAAAGGCAGAGACTTTATGAGAGCGTGTTTTCCATAGGCCTACTAATAGGCCTACTCTGTTCTTGTTGGAGACAGCATATGTGGGTGAGATATCAGTGTAGACCTCCATTTACGGCAAGAAGGGATGCAGGATGTATTTTGTCTTTTGAATAGGATGTAATTTGATGTATATTTCACAGGGAAATGAACAGTGACCGAATTATATGCAGTACATGTGAATCGTTAACTCAAAAGGAGATTGAGGAGAACGGAGAGCAGTAAATTCACGTTCATAAACCAACGACAAAAAAAAAAAAAAACACACGACACGATCCTCCGACAGTGGAGCCACGGTAATTACGTCGCTAATTGTTTCGCGAATCGTTAATTTTGGAATGGCCCCCCCCCCCGGCGGCTGAACTGAACCCACGGCCGTGCGCTGGGCCTGAACGTTTGGAGCTCTCCGGAGACGCCAGACCGCCGCGGATTCACAGGGAAGGTTCCAGAAGCGCCTCGGCGATGCGTCTCTCATACGCTCGCTTCGGAAACCGCGCCATCGCTCCCGATGGCGCCCGTCGCCACGCCTCTCCGCTCCGCTCTCGATGGCGGGCGCGTGTGCCCGCCCGGCCCCAGCCCCGCCCCGCCCGCGCGGGTTCGCACCTCCGCGAGAGGAACATGTTCGGGCCCTGACACTGCCGCCCGCGCCAGGTTATTTCCGACCCGCCCCCAGCCCCCCCCCCGTAACCGCGGGAGATGGTGCAAATTACCGCCCTGCCAGTCATCATTGCGCGCGGCTCTGACCCCACCCCCCACCGACCCGCCCCCCGCCCCCCCCGTCGGTGGCCTCCGGGCAGCAAACGGTTAAAGGGGCGCTATGACAGCGGCACCCCGAGCCCGTAGTTATTTAATTAAACCTCTTGCCGTCTCTCCCTCGTTGCGTGGAGTGGATGGATGGGCAGGGCACGCGGATAAATTATTCCCTCTGTAATGATGTACAACTCCCTGGGATTCAGAAACTCACTGTGCACGGGAGAGCCAGAGTCAGAGGCCTCCCCCCGACCCCCTCCTCTCCCCAATCCACCCCCCCGCCCCCCACCCACCCACCCACACACCTGCACACACACACACACACCCAGCACTCTTCTGCCTACTACCGCTAACCATGTTGATGAAATACACCGCTCTATTTTTACATGCCATTTCCCTAAATGCCTTTAGATAACATGTTGATGCAACAGAGCAGGCGATGTAATTAGGATGTTAATGTGTTTATCGATAAGGCCCGAGCCTGTCCCGCTCCTTCGTTCAGTGGCTCTCTATCGCGGCGCAGTGAGCCCGTAATGGGGCCTCGCGGTTACTCACAGGAAGCGCAGTTATTCACAGCTACGCGACCGCGGCGCTGCCCGGCTCTCCGGCACTTCCCCTTTATTTTTAGGACTCGCTGTCGGGCGCTTCCCGGGCCTGTGTTTACACTGACGGCTGCGCCTTCGCCCTTTAAAAAAAAAAAAAAAAAAACCTGTGTTTTTAAAATCGCAAACTAAACAGCTTCCCCGGTTCTCCATTTGTAAAGGTTTTTCTTTCTTCCTTTAAAAAAATTTTTTTTTTTAAATAAAAAACTAGCTTGTGGTGATATTTCAACAAATAACCAGGGGGTGGGCCTTGCCAGGTCTTTTCCCTTTTGGCTGAGTAAAAAAAAATAAATAAATAAAAGAATTCGCACTGAATGTTTACATAATGGTGAGTTATGAATCTTTTCCCAGCAAACGCACACACACACAATCTTTGCATTGCCTGTAATGAGTTTTGGGCCAGGGACCCAGCGTGCGGAAGCGGTTAAGAGTCGGAGCTACTGTAAATCAGCCTGTGTGACGTTTCGCCCGGGCTCCATCACAAAGCCATCTCTATTTCTGACTCCACAGCCTGGATTCAATCAACGTCCGTCCCTGGCTTCGCCTCGCAATTAAATGCAACTGTTGTTTCGACAAATCACAGTTAACTATGGAAAACAAATAGCTTCTTCATAGCATCGAGGGGAAAAAAATAACGGTGGACCCTGTTTATACAGCGTTCCTCTATGTCAGTTCTTCTCGGTGTGAAATGTGCTCGCATAAGAATCCGTGGGTATTTCCTGTGTGTTTGCATAAGCCGTCTGAAAATGACTAAGTAAAGAAAGATTCTCATTTGCTGTCTTCCTACACGTTATCGACCGAACGCTGTCAGGTCACTCAACAAACCCAAGGTAAAAATGATTAACTCTGTATCAGCTGAGCAAAGCTTGTCCTCCAACAGCAACGCGCTTTGGCGTCCGTAGCAACACATTTGGTGAATATTTCCTTTGTCTTTTCAAAGTGGCGCGATTAGAAGTTTTATTTACGAACAAAGTCACCTGACTATTTTATTGAAGCTTGTTTTAGGATTGATAAGCTCGCTTTACGTACACCCCCCCCGGTCTCCATTTGGGAGCTTTTGATTCATATTTAATCCGGGAGGCTATTAAGTGTACGTGGCGGCGTGCTTCAACCCGTCCCCGTGATTCATGGGTTTAGATATTTATGATTTTTCATGCCGTGCCCTACTTGTTAATTAATTTACGTAGTTTCTTTCTCATCCGGTTCCCACGGGCAACTCATAAATGTCAATTTAGACTATAAATCCAGATCCCCTCTTGTGCTGTGTGTGTGTGTGTTTGTGTGTGTGTGTTTGTGGTACAGTGTGTATGAAGTTCATGTGCGACTGAAATGAAGTTTGAATGAACGGGTACTAGGGGTGAAAGACAGCTCCCCTCCTTTAATGGAAGTAGCTGGACCAGTCATTCCTGACAATAGCGTTTTACTCTCGGTTTGCTCTTCCGTCTCAAATCATCCGTTTTCTTCCGTGTTATTCTTTGTTCAGTGGGGTGGTCTGACAAACCTTCTCTGGCCAGATGTCAGTCAATTTGCGAGCGAATTCCTGGCCGGAGATCCGTCGTATGAAGAGCTAGTGGTTGTGGGTGGGCGTTTCGCGAACGCCTCGCGAACAACAGCGTTTCTATTTGGAGCAGTCGTGTTACTCTGGGAATTTCTTTAGGAGGAAAACAGTACGCAGGCACCCTTATATAACGGCGAGGAAAGAAAAGAACGGCACGGAAACGCGAAAGAGAGCCGAATTGATTGTGCAGAAAATGATAAGGTCGAAATAAAGTCGAGCTTGATGATGTCTCTCCATTCAGCTCCTTGTTATTTCAGTCCGGAGCGGAGCGGCGTGTGGAAAGCGTAGGAATTGTCGGGGTCTCCGATCAAGGCCGTTTCCGGGGGTACTTATTTGTGCGCTTCACGCTGTTAAGTGAATCTCGCAGTGAATAGTGTTTTCATTCCATCCCTGAAAGAGATTCCCGAGTGTATGGAAAAGAGCTCTCTTCTCTTCTTCTCTTTTTTTCCCCCCCCTCCTCCTCCTCTGTCCGTTCTGGCACACAACATGGAGGTGGCTGGCCGAATCTGGCTGGGGGGGGAGGGCGGGGGGGCTGGGGGGGTCTGGGGGAGAGAGAAAACAACTTTCCCCTCGTTCCGTAAGAAGAACTGAAAGAGATTTAAATTAAATTCTCCCCCCCCCCCCATAACTGTCTGCCGTCCACCGTCTGGTCTGGGAACAAAAAAAAAGAAAAAAACCGAGTTTGAATTAAACAATCATACTTGATTAAATTACGGCCCGAGCGATTGGTCCGCTGTGATTTATGGGGGCAATTTGTTGCCGAAAACTCCGCCGCGGTCACGAGCCGCCGTGAATTCGGCTTTTTCGGGCCGCCGATAATTCCGCGCGGAGAAGTGCTTCCTGTTTAATAAATTAGGCCTCCGAACCGCCGGGGTCCGGACCCGTAAGCCGTCGCGGGCGGCTGCGTCCGTTGGCGGTGGTCCAGCCCCAAAACCCCCCCCCCCCCTCACCCCCCACCACCCGCCCACCCGCTAAAAACAGAACCGCGCGCCCCTTCTGCGCCGGCAGGTTCATCACGGCAGGTTGCGTTTGAAGCCCTGCCATCGATCCGTGACGCATATCGCCGCCCTAATCCAATTAATTTGCGTGCGTGCGACCGCGGCGGGCTCCGTTTTCTCTTTTCCTCTCTTTTTCTCTTTTATGCGCGGGGCCCTCTGAGTAAAAGGGGAAGGGGTGGAGGACAACGGGGGGGCGTGTGCACCGAGCGAAATGTTTTAACCGTTTTTTTCTTAATCTCCGCGACGCAGGGCGAAGTAACGAAGCGATCCAGGTCGGACGGCGGCGGCGCCACCATGAGGGCCGCGGCCTTGCTGCTGCACTTAGCGCTGCTGCAGCTCGCCAGGGCCGGCTTCCCAGAAGACTCGGAGCCAATCAGCATCTCGCACGGCAACTGTGAGTACCTGGGGCGAGCGAGGAGTGCCTCCCCTGCTCCGAGCGTCTCTCTCTTTCTCCCCCCCCCCTCTCTCTCTCCCTCATTCACTCTCTAGCCCTCTGTCTCTCACTTTCTCCCTCTCTGTCTCATTCACTCTCTCTCGCTCTCGCTCGCTCTCTCTCACTCTCTCTCTCTCGCTCTCTCTCTCTCTCTCTCTCTCTCTCTGTCTCTCCCCCCCTCTCTCACTCACTCTCAACCCCCCCACCCCCCAGTGCTGTTGGAATGTTAAAAAAGGTTTCACGCCCAGAGAGAAAAAGAAAAAAAAAAACCTAAGTTTTAAAAACTTAACTGAAGTTTTTCCTCCCACATCAAAGGGTATAAATCCATAAATGTGCGAGACTTCCCCCCCCCCCGCCCCCACTTTTTTTTTCGTGACCTGATGTGGACCGCAGTCTTGAGCGCGATCACCTTGCGCTTCAACCTGCGCTCACCTCACCTGTGCTCACCTGTGTGAGGCTTCGCTGCGCACGCACAGTGCACATTATAAATAGCATCACGGTGCATGTGACATGAGACGTTCCTCTGGGGAGAGCTTAGTTTTACCACAATAGACGTGGCCTACCAATACACATTTCAGCAACACATTTATGCAGAACATTACTGTGGTATTCTTATTCACATTATTTTGTTATTCTGGGAGTCTTCACTGAATAATTCATGTTATGTATTGTTAGATGACATTCGGTCACACACAAACACACAAATACATATCTGTGTATATATATATACAAACTATGTGCTTAAAAAAATGCTTGTGCTTAAATAGCTTATTCAGTTACAGGAACAAGCACCATTGGGGTTACACTGAGTGCCTCCCAAATCGCACAGGAGCCCTTGGGTCTATTCCCATGAAGTTCACAGGGTGCTGAAAACGAACAGCAGTTGAGACGGGTGTGTGACAGGGCTGGGGCAGCAGAGAGGAGAGGCTGCAGAGCTGTGTATGAGAACCGGGCTCTTCTCTCCCCCCCCCCCCCCCCCCCCCCCACCCCCCGCAGATACGAAGCAGTACCCAGCGTTCGTTGGCCACAAGCCCGGCAGGAACAACACCCAGCGGCACAGACTGGACATCCAGCTGATCATGATCATGAACCGGACTCTCTACATCGCCGCCAGGTCAGTCCTCTTCCTGCCTTCCCCTCCCACCCCCCCCCCCCCCCCCCGCCCCTCCCCGATTTCCTGCACAAGCCCCCTCTCCCTTACATCCCCCACCGACCCCCCCACCCCCCGCCCCCCCATCTCACGTCTCTGACCCCCCCCCCCCCCCCCCCGCTGCCAAGAAAACGCGTTTTTTTTGTGAAGGGGGGGCCGTATTGCGCTCTAACCCCCACAGCCAAAAAACGCGCAGATAAAAGGCGGGGGGCGCTCGGCAGCTCGGCCCGCTTGGGAAGAGGTGTGGGGCGCAGTAAAACCGCCCGGCGAAATGGGGATTGACTGCTCTTACATTCTGCGCCCCATTAAGAAACCGGGGCGCCGGGGGGGCGGCGGGGTGGGTGTGGGGGGGGCAGCTTCGGCTCTTTGGCAGATTTCGCTTCACCCCTGGCGACGGGCTCGAGAGCATTTCAGGCAGTTAGGGTAGGATGTCAACTCTCAGCGTGAGACGAAGCTTCGGAGAGAAGAACCTGCTGCTCTAAACTGCTCCTCCAACACGAGCAGCCGCAAGCAGCGCTTTAAGGAAATCTGCGCAGGACTCCTGCGCCTTTTACATGAAAGGTCTCTCTTTTTTGGAAACGGCACTTCTTGTCATTTTTATACACTTTAAAAAGTGCGTCTTGGCAAGCTCTCGTGCAATATTTATTAGGCCGAGGCTGCAACCAATAGTGAGTTAGCCTTTCTTTTTTTTTGGGGGGGGGGGGGGCAGACTTTTTTTTAGTCAGTAAAGCTTCTTTATGTACGTCGGCGCTTTCATTTTAACAGAGCAGAGCAGTGATAACATGGTCACAAGATGAAGACGGGGGCTTCTTTTCCCCCTGTTAGTGGGGTGGGGGCCTGATTAATGCTCAGTGCATAGGCCCCCTTTTCCCTGTGTAAGCAGAAGCACTATCACACTTCTGTGGACAACACCCTGATTTATAGTCATCTGCTTCGCTTTCTGACCCACGGACAGAGCCAGCGAGGGCACAACTCTGAGCAGGCCGCTTGTTCTCTTCTGCTTATCTGCAGTTTAGCCACCATGTACTACGTCGCTGTTGACGTCATGTGTCACATGATCACACTTCTGCGGACAACACCCTGATTTACAGGCTTCTGCTTCGCTCTCCGACCCGCGGGCGGAACCAGGGAGGGCGCAACTTTGAGCAGGCCGCTTGTTCTCTTCTGCAGTTTAGCCAACACGCACTGTTGATGTCATGAGTCACATGATCACCCCCCCCCCGACTCCCAGCAGCGGGGGGACGGGGTTCGACAGAACGGAGAACAACAAAACGCGGTGTTTTGTCGGCGTCTGCGTGTGGTTGCCACGCGAGGGCCGTAACCGAGGGCCGTAACCGGGGGGCCGTAACCGAGGGACGTTTTTGACTGGAACTGACGTTCGGCGGATGAGATGGCGGCGCGCGTAATCACGACCGCAGGGGGGGGGGCGCTGCTAATTTAATCAGCGTTTTATTAAAATGTAACACCGCTGTGGGGACTCAGAGATCCATTCTCAACACCTGGTTATTCGGATAATTCAATTCTATCGAGTTTTTATTCGCTGGCGTCCCAACGAGCGCGAGCGTTGCGCGTTCAGAGTTCCCGGTAAACAAATTCAGCGGACGTCGCTGCGGTTGTTGCGGCCGCCTGTGTATTTGATTGGGGGCCTAAATAATTAATTTATTCATTCAATATGTAAAAAAAGAAATTTACATACAAATAAAAATGTGTGTATGAGTGATGATCCTGTTTCTTGGCTGACTACGTGTTGTTTTGATTCAGCTGGCTGCGGCTGTTGGACCGCTTTCACGTTAGCTGCGTGACTAAAACATTTTTTAATCTACTTCCTGTTAATCCACTTCCTTATCTAAACCTAACACTGCTGCGGAATACCTTAAGAGCCTACTGTTCAATGCCCAAAATAACTGGCTCTTAAATAGAATAGGAAAAGGTTTCTCGGCTTTTTTGCCTACTGGGTACATCTCTGGTTATTGAGCAGTAAAGTGGTTTGACTCCACAAGTCACCACAGTGCAGTTAGAGTTTAGCGTACATCTGTTCTTTGCATTGGGCTGTGGGGGGGGGGGGGGGGGGAGGGTTAGGGGTGGGCGTTGTCTGGGAAAAGGAAGAGGGCTGTGGAAACAAATTAGCCTTTGCCATAAAAAGCAGTAAAAAAAGAAAAGCAAGGGGCAGTTCTGCAGGTTTTCAAAGTGGCGACTCGTAAAAAGGGCCGGAATTGTGTCACAGTGGTGGGGGGGGGGGTGGCGGGGGGGGGCTGAGGCGGGGCAGGGGCCAGTCTGTTGACCCTGTGTGGGGAGGTACCTGGTCAATGGCTGTCGCACCCCTTGTGAACAGGCGGCGCACGAGTGTCCAGATGGGGGGTGATTTATGATTGGTTGAGACGCGTACGCGGTGCCATGTGCGGAGCCTGATCTCCGCTGGAGCGGCATCGGCTCAGGAAGGCGCGGGCCCGCGCAGATGGTCTCCGGATTCCAATTCCAACCGCAAACGCTGCCCGAGCCCATTTTGTGAATGGCGCAGGTCCCTCTGGCTCAGCCGATCTGCCCCCCTAGCCTATCCCACAAGCCCCTGTTAACAGTAGGATGCACAGATACACAGATAACACTGTAAATAGACCTCATTTGGCTGCTATTTTGAGACACACACACAAAAAAAAAGATAAGATAATCATACTTATTGGCATCAGTGGATACCTCAACAGATGCAGTAAATAAGCCTTTGTGTGAGACAGTAATTACGCGCAGAAATATTGAAATATTAATGAGGTCGTAATCTTTCGTCACTCCCAGCTTCTGTTGTCGTGATTCTAAAAATACGTGCGCAGCCAGGACTGTGGTTCGGTGGCAAAACATTGGGCGTTTGTCAATGGGATTGTTCAATGGCTTTATCCTTCCTATTGAATCACTGGTTGTTTGCTCATTCCTGCAGTGACAAGGAAGCAGGCATTTACGGCAAGCCTCGTGCCCTTCTGTCGCTTATTGACTGAGCTTCACACAGTCTGTGCTTCCTGTCGAGCAACAAAAGTGTAAATGAAATTATTTCACCAAAAAAAAAAAAGAGTTTTTTTACAATCACTTGAGCACACATTTTGAAACCATTAGCACGTTATCCACAACTCTTAACGCAAAAACCTTGGCAAAAAAAAAGAAAAGAAAAAGAAGAAAAAGAAAAAAGATGAGAACATTTGCATTGAGTAATGAAACCGTGGAGAGGGTGATTGAGTTTCCCGTGCGGTGCTTTTGACTCGACGCGACTCCAAACGGAAGCGCGCTTCGCCCCTCGTGGGCACCGACCGCGACCTTTCCGTTTCCACGCCAACCGCTTTGTTGTGAAGTCGCAAACGAGAGAGCGGCGGCGGAGATCCCGGGTCGGCGTGCGTCGAGCGTGCTCGCCGTTTGGGCTTTGGGGGCGGGGTTTCCAGGCCTGTGGGTGGTTGGACCGCGCCTGTTCCGCGATGGCGGGGTGCCCCTCCCTGCGTTTTCCACGACGGGGGGAGGGGGTGGGGCCTCGCGCCCGGTTCTGCCCCCCCGATGCCCGCGGCTCAGTGCCGCTAAGCCGCCGCCCCTAAGCCTGCCTGCTGGGAGCTCCTCTGGCCCATGCCAGCCTGCCTGCGGGCACTGCCAGGTCACCCCTGGCGTGCGGGGGCATTGTCGACATTCTCTGCCCCGGCTCCCGCTCGCCATGGCAACCTCACCCGCCCCTCGTTCCCGTGCCTTGATTGAGGGTGGGAATCGGGAAAAACGGGGGGCGGGGGGGCGGGGGGGGTGGGATTAAGAGAGGGAGGCACCCCGCGCGGCTCCTGGCTGTGGCGAAAACCCGGACCGGCTCGGACCCGCGCGCGGGATCCGGTCATCGCGGCGGAAGCGGATCCCGCTAACGCTCGCTAGCGACGCGCTGGGTAGCGCTTCCCACGCCTCTCCAGCGCTGCTCGCCAGCGTCGCCCACCGCGGTGACAGGCCTTCACCGAAACACAGTCCACCGAAAAAAAACTAATGACAAGAAAACCCACCGTGAACACCCCCCCCCCCCACCCCAGCACCATACCCACACTTCCTACGACTGTCATCGTCATCGTAATGCTCAGGAATAATGGCATCCATTTGGGTCTCGCCAAATCACTTCACTAATTGTGTGTGTGTGTGTGTGTGTGTGTGTGTGTGTGTGTGTGTGTGTGGGCTGAGTGTGTTCTCGAAGCAAACAATGTACAATGCCCCCCAGCCACACATGATCCAGTTATGAAGTGGGCTGTACATAGAAGTGGCGGGCGGGGGGGTGGGGGGGGGCACTCCATTTGCAGGCGGGAGGTATGGGGGAGCATACTAATGACCCACCCCCCCTGCTTTCTGCCGTCCGAGAGGGAGATTGTTTTACAAAAGGGCCCCCAGATGGCCCGGGCCGGCCTGCGGTCGCCCCGAAGCAGAAGCGGGGTGCTATGAAAACTGAATTTTTTTCGGCACAAAGGCTTTCTGTGTGCGCGGCCGACGCCTGGGCCTCCTCCCCCCGCCTCCCCCCACCCCCCCGCCCAGAACCCCGCAGCAACCCGCCATCTTCAGACCCGCGTGGGCGCTCCACGCCGCCCTCGTGACCCGCGACCGCGTTTCCGGAATGTGCCGTTTATTCGTTCGTTATTCCGGAATGCGTCGCTGCTCGCTCAGCTAACGTCGAGTTTTTTGCGTCTGTTGCGTTTTTTTGGCATTGTGATTATTCGGTCCGAGGATCACATCGGGCACACCTTACGAAGCGCTATACTGTACATACGATCAAAAAAAAAAAAAAAAAAAAGCACAAACATGGCACCACAGAGTAGGACAGAGGGCATGCAGCAGCGGTACTGCTGTGGGGGAGTTCATTAACGGTCGTAAACGTGATGAAAATATTCGGGGAGGCGTCTTGTTCTCCGTTTTGTTCACGCTCGATTACCTGAGCGATGACACACGGACAAGCCATCCATTAGCGGGACAGGAGCACTAGCACCTCTGTGTTCAGTCTTTGTGTGTCAGGGCTTTTCTGTTTGCTCGCCCTTCCCAGCGTTGCGTTAAGTGATGCTCGGTTAAAAAAGATCCCATCTTTCAAGACAGCCAGCGAGGGGGGGGTTTGGGGGGGGTGGTGGGGCAGAGTCAGCTGCTTGCATGAACTCTCATTTAGGGCCACAATCATCCTTGGGCCATGGAAATCAAGTTAAAAAAAAAAATGTTTTTTTTTCTATTTTTAATTGCGCAGTACGCTGTACATTCCTGTTCAGGGCCTTAAGAAATCCTAGAGCCAGAATCAGGGAGGGAGGCAGCCGGGGGGTGGGGGGGTGGCGGGGGGGGAGTTTAAGTGAAACACCATGACAGTGTGTCTTGAGTGGCGGGGGGAGGGGGGGGGGGAGCTGGGGAGTCGGGGCAGAACAAGCAGAGGCTTGCACAGACGCCGCCGCCGCAGGTGCAGCCTGTGTTTGACTGGCCCTGTTTACACAGCCTCAGCCCAGGCTCTGTGCCGCCAGGATGTTTGGATGACGCGCCGCCTGGCCGCGTCTTACTCCAGACCCCCCCGTCCCGTCCCGTCCCCCCCCCCCCCCCCCCACCCCACAATCCTCCCATCCCTGGCTTCACCAATCAGGGGACACCGTTGGCGTCTTAGAGGAACGCGCAGACGCGGGTTTGAACCCAAGGAGAGGTCGGGGGGGGGGGGTGGGGTGGGGGGGGAAGCTCGGTCTTTTCTATCTCTCTCTTTTTTTCCGCATGTTTGCTGCCGAGGCGATCTAGGCCAGGCGTCTGCTGAACGGGATTGGGCGCCCGCTCGCGCTGTTTTGATGCAGATAAAATGAGCCTGCCGTCTCCGTGGCGACGCTACGTTCGGCGTTCCCCGTGGCAGGCGGTAGCGGTGCGCGGAGGCGGGACGAGCTCAGACTGAAAGATTTGAGGAAGCTCCTCGGCCTGTTTTACGCACTTTCAAACACGAGGAACACCAGCGACGAGGCGGGAGCAGACGATACGCAGGACAGTTTGACGCCGCTTCGCTAAAATACAGTTCTGTGCACTTCGCTCGTCTCCTCCAATACTGGGACACTGGAAGGAGGGGGGAACAGAAAGATCTGTTTCCGGAGGAGACAAGGTGGTAGCGGAGGAAAGGGGAATACATTTTTTAAATTTTGGGACGCACCTTACTTCATGCAAAATAGCGACCCCTCTGGTCGATCAGGGGACTGCAGTCTGCCTGTATCGAAAGCAGCCCCCGGGGCCTTACACCACTCATATTGCAGCTAGCGCACATTGGGCCTCCTCCCCTTACAAAACGGATGGAAAATATCGCAGCGATGTGATTAGTCTGCAGATTAGAGGGTAAAATTCCTTTCTCAAGGTCCATGACAAAACACGGTGTATTAGGCTGCTGGACTGAACAAAGAACTACCTGTCTGATAACCAGGTGCATTTATGAAAAGCCGTCTGTCAAAAACGAATGTTTCTCACTAGACCAGAGCGCTGATTTTCTACAGGCATCGATGCTTGTAAAAAATGATTGCGTTCAGCCGACAACTTTGATAGCAAAGTGCACTTTGGTATGAATGTTTTATCCTGTAAAAGATACCAGAGCCTGAGGAAGCCCGTAAAAAGTGAGTTCCTTTCCGAAATTGCTGCTTCTCTAGACTTTAGTGATTTAGTTAATGAGAATGCAAGTCTCTCTGCAGGTTGCGAGATATAATTAAACTAAAATCTGCGAGAGGCTAGCAGCGCAGTCTGTGATTAAAAACACATTTGCAAGTAATCTTAAACAAATTATACCGTTTAGAGAATTCTGCCCAAAGTCTTCTCCGTCCCCCCCCCTGGCTGTCCCCCCCCCTCTCTGCACGCGAGCGACACCGTCGTCAACGCCGGGACTTCAGAAGAAAAAAAAAGAGGTTTTAGACGTTTAACCCCCGAGTTTATGTTTGCCACATGTTGCTTTACGCGGCGGTAGGAAACCTGCGTTTCCAGCGAAACACAGAGGTTCTGTCTGGGCTCTAATGACTGTTAGTATAAATTTCCTGTGGGTGAACACTGCGCTTAATTGACCTGAACAGCCCGAGAGTGACTTGGCTTCCCCCCCCCCCCCGCCCCTTCCCAGCCCCCCCCCCCACCCGTCCTGCAAACCTTCACTGGCAGACAAAGGGGCCGTTGTTTCCACGGCAGCACTTAAAAGCTTTGTTGGCTGTTTCTGTCTGAGGGGAACAGATAGCACCGATGCATGCTGCTGCGCGTGGTGTTTTTGGAGTGGGGGGGGGGGACGGGGGGGGGGGTGATTATGTGGGACGTGCACCGTTTCGCAGATGAAACGACGCGAAACCTCTAAAAAGCGTTCTAATGTGGGGTCTTTTTGTTCTGTCTGTTTTTCTGCGCTCTCTCTCAGGGATCACATATATGCGGTGGACATGGACACGGCAAACACAGAGGAGATCTTTTTCAGCAAGGTGAGTTGAGTCCGGTTGTGGGGATGAGTCTTTACCTGGCCCCAGATCCGACACCCCCCCCCCCCCCCACCCCCCCCCCCCCCAGCTCGCATCGCATGCTAATTACCTGGCCCCTGCAGAACCCGAGCGGGATCAGGCAGGGGAACCCGAAACGCTCTGACCCCGCCGGACCGCGCTATCCGCCCCAGAATCAGACGTCATGCGGGGGAGGGGCCGGGCTGGGGGGGGAAACCGGAGATTTTTAGGGACAGGAGGAAAGGAAGGCCCCCGGCATCGCCTTTCGCCCCCTGCGCCCAAATCGGGAAAGCGAGACGGAACTCACGCGATAAGGGCCAGTTTGATATCACCGAGGCGGCGATGGCGGTTTTAAAAGTTTCCTTGCGGACAATGCCGGCTTTCCCCACCGGCCTGGGGTTAACTCACACAGATCTACAAAGGGGGAAGGGGGAAGGGGGGGGGGCACAGAGCGGTGGGCCTTTTGCGAAATAGGTTGAATCTTTTTTTTTTTTTTTTAAAGACCGGCCGGTTCCCTGGAGAAATCTGGGCATGAAACTCAAAGCGGATCACGATCGATTTCGATCTCCCTCTCTCCCTCTCTCTCTCTCTCTCTCCCTCTCCCTGCAGAAACTAACATGGAAGTCCAGGCAGGCCGACGTGGACACCTGCAGAATGAAGGGGAAGCACAAGGTACTCTGATTGGCTCCCGCGTCTGTTGGTGGTCTTGGCTCTGATTGGCTCCCGTGCCTATTGATGGTCTTGGCTCTGATTGGCTGCCGGGTCTATTGATGGTCTTGGCTCCGCACCAGCGTGCTGTCCGTATGTGTTCAGTGTAGCGTATCACCCTGAATTACTGAGGGGAGACCACTGATTCAGCCTTACGATGGGATTCACTGCGCTGCTACACAGGAGAGTGAACCAGGCCATTGGATGACACGAGGGAAAAAAATGTTTTTATGTGTACAGAATGTGAGTTCAGTAGAGTAAATGTGACGGATAAAAGCTGGTGTTTGTATCAGTGAGTGATCATCCTCAAATATGCATGTGGCCCATTTGTGTGATGAGTTGAGTTGTGTGTGTGTGTGTGTGTGTGTGCGTATGGTGCACGTGTGTGTGTGTGTGTGGTACACGTGTGGTGCACGTGTGTGTGTGTGTGTGTGTTCGTATATGTATGTATCATAATAGAAGGAACAGGCTAAGATTTCCAAGACTGATTCTGTTTACAAAGGATTTTTTTATTGTCAAATATGATCAAGAAATCATAAGCATAATGGGAGCACGCTGAAATATGAGACAGCCTAGAAAACTGCCTCCAAAGTTTTTTTATGAAATTGCTGCAGAAACTCCTTTCAGTGACCTCAGAAAGCAGAAAGAGTTTTCGAACGTCGCAGAGGCCTTCAGACATATCATGCTTTTGCGTCTGCACATTTTCACATAGCTGCTTTAACCATTATTATTATTATTGCACCTATAATCCCTGCCAAACACAGATCGACCTTGTCACAAACGGATAAGATGAGCAGATTTATTTCAGTTTGTTACACATTTACCCCATTTACCCATTTCTTTTAATGTATCATTAAAACTTTTTTCCTATTTTTTTTTTCCCTACAAGGGTTATAGAGGTAATAAGGGGGATATAAAATGCAATATAACTGAAGATAATATCATTAAGGTCACTATATCTTCCTGAATGTTTTCCGTAAGGCCCTTAGTGCTGATGGCAGATGTTAGGCCTCATCTTGCATCATCTGAGCGCGCTCATAAACAGCAAGTGCCTTTCCAGAGATGTGTGCTCCCTAGTTTTTTTTTTTTTTTTTTTTTTACCATTTTGCCATTAACACAACTTTTACGGCTATAATTATGCAAAAGGGGATTTCGCAGGGATACGCGAACAATTACGCTCATTGCCAAGAACGATCCGTCTTTTTTTGCCGACTCGAGTCTTCCGCGTGCCTGTTGAAAGCCTGCTCAGCAGCGCTCAGGACGTCTGAAACGATATCTGCACAGCCACAGGGACTGCAGCAGTCACCACACGCACTGTCTCTTTTTTTCCCCTCTCTCTCTCTCTCTCTCTCTCTCTCTCTCTCCAAAGGACGAGTGTCACAATTTCATCAAGGTCCTCCTGCAGCAGAACAACGACACCCTGTTCGTGTGCGGGACCAACGCGTTCAACCCCTCCTGTCGGACGTACAAGGTAGGCCTCGCGCCTCTCTTTAATCCTAATCCGGAGCCGCCCTCCCTCCCTCCCTCCCTCCCTCCCTCCCTCCCTCCCTAGTCCCTCCCTCCCTCCCTCCCTCCCTCGCTCGCTCGCCCGCTCAGAATTTGCAAGGCGTGCGTAAACTCAAACAAATGTACCGGGGCGCGGAGAGGAAGTGAGTCAGGGAGATCGGGGGGGGGGGGGGTGTGTGCGGAATGTAGGTTGTGAGAATACTATTGATGGATCTCTCCGCAGATCACATGAGCGTGTTTTCGTTCGCGGACGGCGGTCGGAAGCCGCTGATTTACAGGGCGAGTAATCTGAACGGGCGTGGAGGCCGAACGCGGGCCCGAGAGGAATGGATGTGTAATTCAGCAAGAACGCCAGCTCTGTTATCTCCCCCACATTCTTTATTTATTTATTCTTTCTTTCTTTCTTTCCGTTCGTGGAAGTGCGCGTTACGATTCCTCAGGGTTGCGTGGCGTTCCTAAAGCTTGCAAGAAAATGTTTATCGTCTTGCTTTAAAAAAAAAAAAAAGAAAAGCGTCTTTAGTGCGGATGCTTCTTATAGGCTGCAGCCGGGGAAATGAAGAAGGTCTTCATTAAGGGGGTATGAGCCGCGCCGGCACAGCGGTGTTTGAAGACGGCGTTCCATATGGCGGTCTGCGCAATAAGCTGTCATGTGACCTAACGTGGAGCGGTATTTATAGCCGTTGTTAGAATCGCGGGCCGTACCTTTGTCTGATGATCAAACAAGGCTAACGTGCAAAAACGTAAACGCTGGGAGCAACAGACGTCTCTGCTCCCTGCCGTCGAGCGTCGGGCGTCGTGCGGGAGAATATTCCGGAGGGACCGGCCAGGTGGGGGTGGGGGTGGGGGGGTGGGGGTGGGGCGAGGCACGGCTTGTTTCACAACAAGACGCCTCTGATGACATCGTCAGACAGTCAGCGCGTCGCTAACGCGGCTGCGCTAGCCAGCCGCTAACGGCCGCTAACGTCCGCGCACGTTCGAGCCGCCGCCGCCATGGGCGCCACGGAGACCGTACACGCTGCCCGGAGGCGCGGAGGTGAAGTGCGCTGGCGGGGCTTTTGGCAGTCGTCCCCCCCACCCCCATCCCCCATACCCCAAATCCCCCAAATCCCCCAATCGCCCAATCCCCCGCCACCACTCCCCCCCCCCGCCACCCGCGTCCCCACCGCGGCCCTGAGGAAAGTCCCCCGGGCTTACCGGCTGTGCGCTGGCGTTGGGGGGGGGGGGGTCGGGGTTTGGGGGGTTTGGGGGGTTTGTGGGGGGGGGGTGGGGGTGGGGGGGCGCATGTGCGCAGCCACCTTGGCCACGTCTCGCCTCTCCATCTCCCCGGTGTGACAGGCTTGAAAGGAGCTTCTGTTTCGGGGCCAAACTCATCCCACATTAATCAGGCCCGTTTGGGGGAGGAGAGTGAGGGGGAGTCGGGGGCCCGTACAAATGTTCCTGTCGACGGCGTCTTCTTCCCCTCACACACACACTCACACTCACACACACACACTCTCTCTCGCACACTCTCACACCCACACACACACTCTCTCTCGCACACTCTCACACCCACACACACACATACTCTCTCTCTCTCACACACACACATACACACACTCTCTTTCTCACACACACATACTCTCTCTCTCACACACACACACACATACACACACACACACTCTCTCTCGCACACTCTCACACCCACACACACACATACTCTCTCTCTCTCACACACATACACACACATACTCTCTCTCTCACACACACACACACACACACACACACACTCTCTCTCGCACACTCTCACACCCACACACACACATACTCTCTCTCTCTCACACACATACACTCTCACACACTCTCTCTCGCACACTCTCACACCCACACACTCCCACTCTCACACCCACACACACACATACTCTCTCTCTCACACACTCTCACATCCAGACACACTTTCTCTCACACACACACACACACACACACACTCTCACACACTCTGTCTCACACACTCCCACACTCACTCACACACACACACCCTCACATACACACTCTTTCTCTCTCACACACACCCACACAAACACACTCTCTCACACACACACACACACACACACACACACACACTCTCTCACACACATACACACACTCTCACACACACACACACACACACACACACACTCCCCGCCCCTCCTGTATGGCCGGCTCCAGTCTGCTCCGACTCCAGTGTTGACGGGTGTCTCAGACAGACGCCTCTCCAGTCTCAGCCCGGTCCCTGAGTGGGGCGCCCCCCCCCACCCCCACCCCCACCCCCCGGCTGCCTGATATACGGCTGCTGCGGATTACATCACCTGTTGCCGGGCGGAACAGGGGAGAGCCGCCACCGCCGCCGCCGAGAGGCGCAGGTGATATGGATTGGCAGTGTGTCCCTGCCTAATTACCGCGGATCGCCTGTCAGCAGACGCGCCCAAGCTGAGGTGTGAGGGATTCGGTGTGCGGCCAGGACCCTTTCACCACAAGCCCAGCCGCGTGCGGGTGACAGTTTGTACCGCGGCTCCCCTCCCAACTGCCATTTTAAAAAAAATATTTTTGACCAATTAATTCATTCGAAAAACAAATATTTATCGCGCCTGCGTTCGTACCGTCGTTCTGTTTCGTCTATTCGAGACGGCCTACGTTCGCGAAGGCACGTACTTTAAAAACAAACAGCAGGGTTTTGTTTTCAGAAAAAGAATAAATAGATAAATGAAATGACAATAGGAGCAGTGTTCTTCCTCCTGGTGCTGGCCGTTTGATACGGGGGTCGGCCTCGTATATCTCCCCCGATTGTGTGGGAGAGTCTCTTCCTCCCATTCAGGGCGCAGGAATAGATCACTGACAGGGAGCCAAACGCTCCGAGCGCTGAGTTCATCGCCACGGTGAGGCGGGGAGAAGCGGGGGGCCTCTCACGGAAACGGGGGGGGGGGGGGGGGAGGAGGAGGAGGCCTCCGTCTGGGGGAAAGGAAGGCGTGAGCCTCCGTTCTTCTGGCGCTCTCCGTCCCTCGCGCTCTTCATCCCGCTCTTCGTCGTTTTCCGATAATTGCGGCTTTCTCACCTGCGAATTCGGCGGGAGAATCGAGCCGCCGTTGCGGGCGCGGGTCGTCTCATTCCAGACTTCCAGATCCTTTTTTTTTTCTTTTCTTCCTTCGTTCTTCCCCCGTCAGTCACGCTCCGCCCTGGGTGAACGCTGCTTTGACCTTTTTGGCGAGCAGATGATCTCCATTTCCGCCCCGGGTCGGGAATAGAAAACAGAATTCCTTGTTCAGGAGCCCAGAAGGGCAGGATAAGCTCTTATAATTCCGGGAAATCTGCCAGCTTTGTGAAAAAGAAAAAAAACAAAAAAAAAAAAAACTCAGAATTAATTTAGAATGTGACCAGATTTGGGGAGCAGTGACACCCCCCCCCCAGTCCTCACCCCCCCCTGCCCCCACCGCCACCCCCTGATACTGCTCCCTCCTTTGAAGTGCGTTGGGCTGGAGAGCAGGGCGGAGCAGCAGGACTGTGAGACCTGGCAGGAGGGGACGCGCCCGTCTGTCGTCCAGCTGAACGACGGCGGCGGCGGCGATTTTAGCAGCGCGAGAGAGGGAATGGCGGTTTCGCGGCGGCGTGGGCACCTCGCGGGCGCGGTTCCGTCTGCCCTGACTCACGCTCCTCTCCCCCCCCCCCCCCCCCCCCCGCCCTGCAGATGGACACCCTGGACGCCCTCAGTGAAGAGATCAGCGGGATGGCGCGCTGCCCTTACGATGCCAAGCACGCCAACGTGGCCCTGTTCGCTGGTGAGGCCCCGACACACATACCCACGCACGTTTCCACGCCACGCCTTCGCCAGCCTAGCGCCCGTCCCACTGCATTATCCTCTAATGTCACGTGGTATAGATGAGCGAGTCATGAGTAACATTATGAAACAGAGAGGGCCAGAGAGGTTAGAATTGCGCAATTGTTGTGTGGAGGCCACAGGAGTGCACTCTTTCCCAACTTAACCCTTTGAAGTGCGGGTCTTTTGGAATTTTTTTGTTTCTTCAAAATTCCAAGTCAGTGTTCTAGAACTCCACTGCTTTCAGTTACCAGTAGGATTGTGACATCAGCATTAGAATGTTCTGTTAAGAGCATTCTAATGACACATTTGTGATCGTACACCTCAGTATAAGGGGTTACAGGTTGTGGGTCCAAATCTTTTAGTGTTGAGCAGTATTGTACTTATACTGTTGAGCATGGTGCTTGCCTAAATCTCTCTGACCAAAAAAAAAAACCCCTTAACAGCTGTGTTTACAGCAACGCAAGTCATCCAAGATGGTCTAAGTAGTAGTACAAGCAAAGACTAACGGCTTAAATTACAACACCGCTGTTTGAGAAAGCAGCCGGTGGGTGCCACGCGGCGGCCTGCGGTGGGCACAGGGTTCGAGCGCCAGCGCGCGCGTTTGATGTTCGGTGGCAGGGGGGGGGGCGAGATCCCGCCGCGGGGCGACAGCGTTTTCTGGCTACACCCCCGTCCCCCATCCCCCCGCCCGGCTCCGCCACACGGACATGTGTCAGGGCAGCAGCTGCCGCTCGCTGACGAAGCGCGGAGCCCAACGTCGTGGAGCCCAACGTCGCAGCGCATCTTTAAAGACCCGACCCGGCCCGTCCCTCGCTCCGCACCCCCGCGCCGAGGCGCGCTGAGGGAGCGGGCCGTTATTCGGCAGGGGAAAACGCACAAGTACTGCTGCTCCTCTGTTTCCAGGGCTGGGATCAGCTCCCCTCCAGTTTCCTCAAAGCAGCGAAACCCCGTCTGCCAGCTGAAAAATCCTCACGCAGAAGGAAAGTTTAGAAATTCAATTTCAGTTTTTTCCCTAAATTTGCTTAAATTCAGCTTCGTTTCCCACGCTCACAGTACGCTTGCCCAGTGCATCCATTTATCATTTAAAATGCATTTGCTCATTTGACTACGCTTTGTAGTTCATGAGGAACATGGCAAAGCTTCGCATGTGGCACAGAGACTGGGGATGAGAGCCACAGTGTAGAGGAGGGGGGCAGAGGTTTTGATCTGTTGTTTTTATTGCTTTGGAGACCAGATGAGGTTTTTTTATTTTTTATCTGGCAGCCCAGTCCCATGGCATGTTTTTTTTTTTTTTTGGTTCGGAAACTCATGAAGCCATTGTGGCTTTAAACCAAATGAAAGCGAGCCTTCACAGGGATGTGAGGATTGAGAATAAATCAATAAGGGGGAGGAAGAAAGAGAGAGAGCCCGTAGTGAGTCAGCTTTCCAGTGGCGGCTTCTCAGCTCCGCGGGTTTGGAGAGCTGTGAGAGTGATTCATTTTCGTTGATATTCACCGCTAACTCGGTTATGATCCTGTTTTTCTGTTTTGCCAAGGAAGAGTAAACACTCAGGGATGGCCCCCGTTCATTCGTAGCAGAAGCGCAGATCTCTGCATAATCGAGGCCGTTTATTCCTTTCGCTGCCCTTTCAATTACGCAGTTAAAGTTTCCAGCGCAGTAGTCCAGCAAACGATGAGGTAATTCCAGTTGGGGAGTCTGGCGTGCGTGTGCGTGTGTGTGTGTGTGCGTGTGTGCGTATGTGTGTGTGCGTGTGTGTGTGTGTATGTGCGTGCGTGTGTGCGCACATATGCTTGCATGTGTGTGTGTGTCTCCTGGCCTCAGACCGGGGTCCTCCCTGCGTGTGTGTGTGTGTGTGTGTGTGTGTGTCTTGTGTGTGCGTACGTGTGTGTGTTGTGTGTGTGTCCCCTGGCCTCAGACCGGGGTCCTCCCTGCGTGTGTGTGTTGTGTGTGTGTGTGTGTGTGTGCGTGCGTTTGTGTGTGTGTCTCCTGGCCTCAGGACCGGGGTCCTCCCTGCGTGTGTGTGTGTGTGTGTGTGCGTGTGTGTGTGTGTGTGTAATCCAGTCATCAGGCTCAGATCCTCAGAGGCTCTGTGTCTCTGTGTTTATGATTGATGCTCCCGCGTTACTCTCGCTCTCTTTCCTTCTTCTCTCTCCAGATGGAAAGCTTTACTCCGCCACAGTAACAGACTTCCTGGCGATCGATGCGGTCATCTATCGCAGCCTGGGAGACAGCCCGACCCTGCGCACGGTCAAGCACGACTCCAAGTGGCTCAAAGGTGAGCGGGCGTCCCTGTCGTGTGCGCGGTGGCCTGAGGGAGGCGCCGACGAGCCGACGCGGGCCGCCGTCACACACGTGTGACATTCCTGTTCCCCCCCCCTCCCCCCCCCCCCTTACACGGGGGCAATGGGCCCGTGAATCGGCGCCGGGCGCGGGGTACCTCAGGCGCCCAGCGGGTTGGATAAGAGCGAGGGCGCTCCAAATTCGGGGGCCTTCGGAAGCTCGGCGGCGGAGCTCAGCTGGGAACCAGCTCTGGAGGCGGAACGTTCGGCGAGCGGTCGCTCGAGCTCTTAATCGAGCCAAAATGGCAAAAAAAAAATTTTCGATCGGAAATTAGATTCGGATTTCACCACCGTTGATTCCAAACCCGGGGCCTAAAATATTATTTAGGTAAAGAGAGATTCATTATTTATAAAGAATGACAAACCATTTGAGTACTGCGTCCCTGTTTGGCGTTAATACGGTGGGTGAGTGCTGCACTGGGTCAGTGCCTCTGGTTATGCAGAGTCAGCCACAGAGGTAGGCCTACTCCTGGCACTGGATTGCAGAGCCCTGTCCATTAGCCAATCCCAGTCTGTGTTCTCCTGTGCGCTACACTCGGCCGTCTCTAAACATGCCAAACTAAGCGTGGAGAATTGTGAAGCCGGTGGGAAGCCAGCGGGAAAATCTCTCCGGCTGATTTACAAGGTCAGAGTTCGTAAAAATGGGGGAAACCCGGCTGACCTTCGACCCCGTCGACTGACTCTTTGAAAGGTCAACGCGGCCCCCCGTGTCCAGCTGGGAAGTGGCTCTTCTCCCTGGCAGTTAAAAGTGAAGAGCCCAGGAGCGCTGGCTGTTTACACACTTACCTCAATGAATCTGCATAATGAATCACGGCTCAGCGCCTCTGCGTTTGCACCGGGGTCTGCTGTAAATTGGGCTTAATTGCTAACGATCTTCCGTTATGCCAACTGTGTTTTGTGATGTATAAACACAGGCAGATGTTACAATATAAACATACAACGTATCGATTCAGTTTGAACGGAGTGACAAATTGACAATTTATGCATTATTGGCAGCCATTTTGAAATAGTTGTATGTGGGTTAGTGCGCTTGATTTGTGTGGAGTGTTTCTCTTTCACTGGCTAATACTGTACCTGGCTATTGTTTTCAGAGCCGTACTTTGTGCAAGCCGTGGACTACGGGGATTTTATCTACTTCTTCTTCCGAGAAATCGCCATGGAGTACAACACAATGGGGAAGGTGAGGTGATGGGGGGTCAGTCCCGACTGGACAGTTCCTGAAAAACCAAAACACTTCCTACCCGAGACCCGAAACAGGATGTGCTGCTCCTGGAAGTAAACAGGAAGTGGGTGTATCAAGTGTGTCTGGCTTTGGGTGGCTAGGAAGAAACAAATTGTCAGCCACTCTTCTGTAGAGAAAAACACTTTCAGGATGTCCACTCTAAAATTAGCTTAAAAAGAAAAAAGAGACTATGCTAGCGCTGTCTGGACTTTCAGTTTTGTCTAAAAATATTCTGCAGTCACACTTTTGTGCTACTGTACCCAAGGACCTCCCACTCTCTCTCTCGCTGTTTCCAGTGAGGTGACCAAACAGATGCTATCAGACAAGTAAAAAAAAAAAAAAGTCTGTATTTGGTCCGTTTCGATTAATCTTTTCCTTTAGATTTAATATGTAGATTGCATCGGTTTTTTTCATACCCTCAAGAAGAGGATTAAGTCGAAACAATACATCAGAAGAGGGAAATTATTAACCGTTGAGGCCGAACACATCGCCACTTTAATTTGGCTCTCGGCAACTCTGCATGAATGGAAGGGAGGAATCACACTTTTATAACTCAACGCTTGTGGACCCAGCGCTTGTTAATACGAGATTTTTCACACTCGGTTATTACACATTATAAAATATCACTGTGAGGTTGAGCGCACAGGGTGATCCGACGATTAACTTTTGCTACACATTTACAGTGGTTCACAGTCTTTTTCGCAAGATGTAGCTATTGGGTTACCAGTCATTACAGAGGGGGAAAAAAAACCAAGCAGAGAAGATGTTTAAATGTAGTCCAAAATCTTTTTGGCCAGTCATCATTCTAGCACCATTAAGCAAAAGCAGTGCACTTGTATCTAAACTGCTGCCTCTAAGTATTACCCAGAAAGGAAAAGTATCTGTCCGTGTGGGGCATTCTGGGTTCTGCGGTTTTGGGATTTGTTTCGGTCTCTGCTTTTGATACTCTGGAATTCTGGATCCAAGTTAAATGTTTAGTCGGGTTTGTTGATCAATGACTCCGGATTAATCTGGCGGTCTGCAACGCGGCCTGCAGTGCCTGCAGCAGGCCATCAATCGAAAGGCTTTTTATTTTTTATCTTCCAATTAAAGTGGAAAATTATAGATTGTGAGTCATGAGCCATCACAGCGCTGGCCACTATTGGCCTGACGGAGGAGGGGAAGGCCTAGAGCCTCTCTGTTATACCTCACAGAATCCAGCTCATCAGAAAATGTCTTGATTGATGAATAGTCAGTTATTCCAAATGTTATTATTGTATGGGTTATTTATGTGTTATTGAACAGGCTATGTCCTTTTTTATAACATGTCACCTATTTTTAGTCTTAATATTGATTGTCAAGTCTTGTTTTATGTCATATGTTCATGCGCAAAACTGATCCCATTCGGGGCAGTGAAGGTTTGGCCCGTAGGGCGTGGCCAGCGGGCGGTTCGGTTCGGGGTCCTTACCCCCCCTGGCGCTTGTGCGGTGCGCAGGTGGTGTTCCCGCGGGTGGCGAGGGTGTGTAAGAACGACCGGGGCGGCTCCCAGAGGGTGCTGGAGAAGCAGTGGACCTCCTTCCTCAAGACCCGCCTCAACTGCTCCATCCCCGGCGACTCCCACTTCTACTTCAACATCCTGCAGGCCGTCACCGACGTCATCCACGTCAGCGGGCGCGACGTCGTCATGGCCACCTTCTCCACGCCTTACAACAGGTGCGAGGGCGGGGCGGGGCGGGGCGGGGCGGGGCCGGGACACTCTGCCCGTCCTGCTGTGGGACACAGAGGAGAGGCGTCGTTTCGTTTTTTTTATTTATTTCACGTTTTGACACGACACACTTGAAAATGATTGATTGCAGTCATCAAAGCAGACCGTTTACAAGCAGCTAGCAGTTAACCTTAATGTTGCCCTGTGCATTAGTTTATTACCTTTAGTCTCGTTACAGAACAGAGACAAAGATAGATGATGTTATGCATTGGCATAAACAGGGACTATGCAGTAATGGTAAAGGGGCAGTTAAATCAGTATGACTGGACATGATGGAAAACTAGGCATTTTCCTAAAGTACAAGGGGTTTACAAGATATTGAGATGGAGCTCTGTGGCTTGGTAACAGAACTGCAAAGCTCTCTGCAGCAACTGGCTAAATTCACTCGCACGGACTTCTGGTCAAACCACATAATTCCCAGCTAGTGAGCAAAATTATAACAAACACATTTGGACTGGGCTTCCCAAAACTGTAAAACGAGGGGAAAGATTAGTCATGAACTTTGCGGACCGTCTGGACGGCGTGGAATTCCTCTTGTTCTGTATATATCCACTGCTGTCAGATCTGCGAGATTTACGGCGCGGGTCGCGGGTTCGACAGAATGACGCCTCTGTGCCGGTCACAATCCGGGCCTTGTGCCGCCCGTCCCCCCGCGGGTCCGCAGGTCCCCGGGTCCCCGGCGGCCAGAGCAGCTGAGATCTCCTTTAAGAAACGGCCCTCGGAGCTAGTGTAGTGAGTCAGGCCCCAGCTATGCGCGTTCCCGAGGAGGGGAAAAATAACGTTCCCGTTATTCCCGTCTGGGAATTCCGCCGCTGCAGCATTCCCGGCTCGGCGGTGTGCGCCTACGACATGGCCGAGATCGCCCTCGCCTTCACCGGACGCTTCAAGGAGCAGAAGTCGCCCGACTCCACCTGGACCCCCGTCCCGGAGGACAAGGTGCCAAAACCAAGGTATGAGCCCCCCCACCTCCTCCTCCGCCACATTTCTCTATCCCCCCCCCCACCCAGAACTCCGGGAACAAAACCGGATGTGGGCGAACAATGCATGAGCTCATATCCCGCGCGGTTTCCTAATTCGCTCTAATGCGCGAAACAGACGTTACCGTACCTCGTTACCGCCCCCCCCCCCCCCCCTTCTAATTAATTCACTTTCTGCCCATTTATTATTTTTCCGTTTCTTACCCCGGGTAAAAAAAAAAAAAACGGGGAAACAAAAAAAGCGTGTCCAAGGCGGGGGGGAGCGATCTGCCGCACAGATAATTGGGGGAAAGCAGACTCTCGTTCCGCACGGCTCTTAGAGGAGTCAAGAGCAGCGGGAACCGCCACCCGAAGATTACCATAAAATTATGTGTTTGTGCGAAACGAGGTCAAGTGTTAATGAGATGTAAAACACAGGCCCCGGTTCCCCCCCCCCCCCCCCCAACCTCCTCTCATTACTGTAAAAGCCATCAGTGCTGGAGCAGAAGGGAGGTCTGGCCGCCCAATCAGGGTCCCCCCCTCGCAGCGAGTGACCGCCCAATCAGGGTCCCCCCCTCGCAGCGAGTGTTCTCTCCTTTCAGCGGCCGTGCTTTTGTCACGCGTGCTGCACGGGGACCCGCCCGTCCGAAATGTAAGGCGGCCTTTTTCTTTGTTCTTGATCCCTTTTTCTCTCGTTAGCCGACCTGCTTGCCCGAGTCCAGGTGAAGGGAGACTTATCTGGGGGGGGGGGGGGGGGGGGGTTCCCCCGGGGGGGGGGTTCCCCCGAAAAGTGAACGGAATATGAAGCAATTTGAGCCATAACTGGGAGGTTTTTTGTTTTGGTTTGTTTTTTGTAATGACTAAAATGGCTGCCCTCGCTGCTCCCTTTTCCCGCCCTTTTCCCCTTGGCCAGGCCCGGCTGCTGTGCCGGCACGGCGTCCGTGGAGCGCTACAAGCTGTCCAACGAGTTCCCGGACGACACGCTGAACTTCATCAAGATGCACCCGCTGATGGACGAAGCCGTGCCCTCCATCACCAACCGGCCGTGGTTCCTCAAGACCATGGTGCGGTGAGTACACCACAGGTCCTCCTGGAAAAGATCCCCCCTCTCCCAAATCTCTGGAGTACACCACAGGTCCTCCTGGAAAAGATCCCCCCTCTCCCAAATCTCTGGAGTACACCACAGGTCCTCCTGGAAAAGATCCCCCCTCTCCCAAATCTCTGGAGTACACCACAGGTCCTCCTGGACTAATCCCCCCCCCCCAAAATCCCTGGAGTACACCACAGGTCCTCCTGGAAAAGATCCCTCCTCTCCCAAATCTCTGGAGTACAACACAGGTCCTCCTGGAAGAGATCCCCCTCCTCCCAAAATCTCTGGAGTACAACAGGGGTCCTCCTGAAAAAATCCCCCCCAGATCTCTACAGATGGTTCAGTCCACAACCACATTGAGCCAAGCCAAGATTTGACACTGCGATTATGATGCAGAACAGAAGAGACCTTCTGCGGGGGGGGGGTGGGGGGGGGTGGGGGGGGGGAGGCCCCTGAATGGCTGATTAATATGCGGTGTCGACAAAAAGGCCGGTCCCTTTCAAACGCCACTCCAGCTCCAGAGAAAGCGGCGGTATCTCTCGAGTTCTCACTGCTCTCCGCCACAGTTCCCGCAGCGCTATTGGAGGCTGGTTGGCGGCTTTTTAACGCGCGATCGATAAGCGTCTGTTCGGTTTCGCGGATTGCCTCTTAATTCCCGTTTATTTCCTCAATAGGAAAGGGATGTTTATTTTATCTTTTCAATGTAGGTATGTCTTTTAGGGCTCCAACGGCATTATTGTCTCCGATCCCGCGTGAAGTCCAATGGTAATATTATAAGAAGTAATTCACTCTTGCGAGGCCCAGAGGGAGGGAGGGAAGGGAAAGAATAGGCTTTGGAGTGTCTTGTTTCATAGCTACATTATGCCCTGTTATTCTGATGCAAGAAGTCAGCTGGAAGCCCAGTGTGTAGCAGGACTGTATCTCAGCCAGTACCCCAGAGCGAGAAGCGCGAATTGTACCGTTTGTTACAGACGGGAACAATGGAGCCTGTTCTCAAAGCGGCATGAGAACGCGTTCCAGCCGGGGGGGGGGGGGGGTACTCGAGGTTATCGGCCTTTCGTAAAATAATTCTAAAATTAAATAAAATTAAGTAGAGGACATATCTAGACATGCCTAGCATGCAATACAGACACGCACATACATACCAGGAATGACTTGCTTATCATGAAACGTGAAAGTTATTTCCAACATCATCCGTGGACTGAGGAGGTATGTTCGCAAGCAGAGAAGATACATACTAAAGTTATGTACAGTATTGTGACAGTAGAGCCTGCTGTTTATATTGTATTGTATGCCATATTTAATATGCATAATCTATTATTGTAACATACATTATTTGACTGATTGTTTACTGTATTGTGTGTGTGTGTGTGTGTGTGCAGTACTGTTCACTGTTTGTTCTTTATGTGAGATGTGTTTGGTCTTCTGTGTCATTAATTAGCACTCAATTGTTTGTGCAAATTTAATTTGAATTCCATCTATTTGATTATCGCTCAGTATTTCTTTTGAGAGGGGGGGAGAGAAAGTGAGAGAAAGCGAGAGAGAAAGTGAGAGAGAGACAGGGACAGAGAGAAAGGGAGAAGGAGAGAGAGAAAGCGAGAGAGAGTGAGAGAGAGAGAGAGAGGGAGAGAGAAGGAGACAGAGAGAGAGAGTGAGAGCGAGTGAGAGCGAGCAAGAGACAGAGAGAGAGAGAGAGATAGGGAGAGAAAGAGAGATAAAGAGAAAGAGAGCTCTTGAGATCACAGCGAGCGCGTGGTCCAGTCAGGAGGCGGGCCTGACGGTGGCGGTGGCGTCCCGCTGCGTGTGATATTGCCGGCGGTACTGATCACAGCCGCTTTGATTCCCGCCATCTCGCCCAGATACCGCCTGACGCGCATCGCCGTGGACACCGCCGCCGGGCCGCACCGGAACCACACCGTGGTCTTCCTCGGGTCGGAGAAGGGCATCATCCTCAAGTTCCTGGCCCGCATGAGCGGCGGCTTCCTCAACGACAGCCTCTTCCTGGAGGAGCTCAGCGTCTTCAACCCGGAGAAGTGCGTCCCGCGTAAAGCCCTCCCCAAAAACCCCCTCACCCACCCACACCCCCCCGCCGCTTCACCACCACCCCCCCCCCCCCAAAAACCCCCCCGCCGCTTCACCCCCCCCCCACACCCCTCCGCCGCTCCCCCCCCCCCCCCCCCCAAAAACCCCCCCACCCACACCCCCCTGCCGCTTCACCCCCCCCCCCCCCCAAAAAAACCCCACACACACCCCCCCGCCGATTCACCCCCCCACCCCCCGAAAACACCCCAGCAGATGGGCTGCTCTGTCATTTACGGGGGGATTTTCATCAGTGCGCCGCGCAGAGCCGCGGTTAGCGGTTAGCAAATTAAAGGCCCGGGCCCTGGAACCCCTGAGCCGGGCTCGGACCGCAGCGCCGGCGACTCACAGATGTCCCGGGTGATTAAAGCAAACAGAGGGGATCTGTGTTAGTCTTTCGGGCCAACTGGAAGAGGCCCGCGCGCACACTTAACGGGCCGCCTGGAAACATTACGCACACAAATGAAAAGGGGGAGGAAAAAGGGAGGACAAACTGCAAACTTTGATATTTAGATGAAAGCCGCGTGAGTCAGTGTGAGGGGTTTTTTTTTTTTTTTTTTGGAGGGAGATGAATGTGGCCGTCCGGCACGGAGTGTTGTGTGACATGTTGCTGGGGGATGAAGGACGAGCCAACCCCAAACTCCCCCCCCGTCCCCCCCGTCCCCCCCGTCCTTCCATGGCACGGGCAGCACATTCTCTGGCTGTGGGCCACATGGCTTAGCGGTTAGCCTAAGTGACTTTTCTGGGAGTGGATCAGGGAAGAGATGCCTGCCGCACATTACACAGTGTGGATGGGCTGCGTGCTGTAATCCAGCTGCTCTCTTATGCAGGAGGGAGCAGGGGGCGGGGGGAGGGGGGGTAAACCCAGGTGGGGTCGGGGGGGAGGGGGGCTGGGGGGGTGATTAGTACAGCTCCGCGCCCTCTGGCTAGGGTCACCCGGCCTTCCCTGGGGGGGGGGGGTGGGGGGTTGCTGACACGGGATCGAAAGCGCACGGTGGTCCTGTCGGCTCACCATGTCTGACTGTGCCCCCCCTCCCTCCCCCACCCCCCCCCAGGTGCAGCATCGACGGCGTGGAGGACAAGCGCATCGTCAGCATGCAGCTCGACAGCCCGGGCCGCGCCCTGTTCGTGGCCTTCTCCTCCTGCGTGGTCCGCGTGCCGCTGTCCCGCTGCGAACGCCACGGCCGCTGCAAAAAGTACGTCCCCCCCCCCGTCCCACCACCACTTCCTGTTTAACCCCCGAACCGCAACGCACGCACGCGCGTGCTCTTCGGGTCAAAGGTCGCCGAGGTAACGGGGGAAAAAACGAGCTTCAGGCACCGAGCTGTACGGCTTCCGCTTTTCCCTTCTTGCAGTGCAGACTGCTTACGGTACATTTTCAGTTTGTCTTAACGAGAATGCATTCGCATTTGCATTAAATGCAACTTCCTGTTTGTGTACAGGACAGAAGGTGTCTTTTGATCCTTCCTTATTGTCATTTGAGACCGCTCTCAGTGCAAGTGTCTGCCTTAATGCTGTTTCATTACCAATCCATCAGAGATCCACGTGATGGACAAACACGCAGTCTTAATCAAGCCGTACATCTCAAAGTAAAACATTAATATCCTTTAGAGACAAGGTCTGGTTGGGTTTTAAACTTATTCTTGTTCACTGTCCAATTGTTGCATTTACACACACATATTCAGATGTGCATTTTCCTTTGAAGTCTTCAAAATACATTTCAACGTTTTAATAAACCCTTTGGTTTTTGATATGTATTAAAGTACATATCTGTCTTCTTAAACTTGTGTATTTCTTTTAATACTATTTAATGCCTCTCTCTCTCTTTCATTTCTCTGTTCTTTTAATTTATCGTGAAGCACTTTTTGTTGCACTAAGGGGTATGAAATGTGCTATATAAATAGGGATAAGGATGATTGATTGATCTGTCTTCACATGTAAAATCTATGCTATTACTGAGTCAACGGTGAAATGAAAGTAGTTCATCAACGCATTAGGAGCAGACGTACTCGACAGTACTGAGCCTGACAGTGTGTTTTCATTCTCTGGCACACAAAGCAAATTACTAAAACACATGCAGAAAGCACAGATTATGTTCATTTTCCTGTGCAGTGAAACCTTCCTGAAAGGCAATAGGAGCCACTGCAGGATCTTGTTTATTGCTACGAGAATGCTACTTTCTTGAGGTATATTTACCTCACGTTGCTACCTCTAAAAGGGTTTTCACGCTACCGTAATTTGCCGTTTCGGAAATATTATCACTATTATTCTTTTTGGTAATATTCATACACACACCGGGCCTCTTAGCTTTTTATTACTTATTAGAAATCCTCAAGTGTTTTTATCGCACACACCTGCTAACTGGCTGAGCAGCAGATTGCTTCTGTTGTGCGGCTGAGCTGCGTTTGACTTGTAATTGGACTGTTCCGGAGGTGTGGCCACGGGGGTATAAAAGGAAGTCCATTCCAGCCGGTTTCACTGTCGCTCTCTCTCCCCCTCTCTCTCCCACTCTTCCATCTCTCGCTCTCTCTCTCCCCTTCTCTCTCTCCCTCCCTCTCTCCCCCTCTCTCTCCCTCTCTCCCATCTCTCTCTCCCTCCCTCCCTCCCTCCATGTCTCTCCCTCCCCCTCTGTCTCTCTCCCTCACCCCCACTCTCTGTCCCCCTCCCTCCCTCTTGCTCTCTCCCTCTCTCCCCCCTCCCTCCCCGTTCCAGGTCCTGCATCGCGTCGCGGGACCCCTACTGCGGCTGGGTGGCGGAGGGCGCGTGCCGGGAGGTCGGCCCGGACACAAAGTACGCCCTTTCATTACCGCCGAAATTAACTGCCAAAATTAACCGCCGGCGCACGCCGAGCGGCCGCGTCTCCCCGAGCTTTAAGGGCCGCCATCGCGGCTAACTGATGCGCCACGCTAGTTATTTCCCCGCAAGCAGGAAAGGTTACAGGAAGGCCCGATACCAGAAAAGTGCTATTTACCTCAGGAGGAGAATGACCATAATCCCATAATCCCCTGCTGTATTTTAACTGCCGCTGGAAAACAAAGAAAGAGACCCGGCTTTCAGCTTTCTGAACTCACGGCAAAAAAAAAAGAGGAAAGTAAGAAAGAAAGGAAGAAAGAGGGGGAAAATAACCCCGGCGCAGATGAAATCGTAGTAAGGGGACGGGCTTTTTGATGTCGGCCGAACTTCATTCCGGCGGAATGAGTGGTCCTGCGTGCCACTTTCCCAGCCTGTCATTACTTCCTAAGCCAAGCTCGGGCTGCTCTGATTCGGTTTCCACTCTGGCATCCGAGCAGACAGGAGGCATTAAGAGGTTACACGGCCTCACGTTCGCTGCGCGGCGTTTTTTAAGTGACTGAGGGGGGATTAAACCGCTATGATCTGCTGGGGTTTTTTTTTTTTTGCGGCGAGCGAGCGATTGAAAGCTTTTCGCCCCCCCAGGAGCACACGGCAGCATTTAATAAAGCGCACTGATACAAACAGGCCTCGGAGATGGGCCGCCATGCTTCATCCGTCCTCCGCTCCAACTCTGCTCTCCCATCTGGAGGGGGAGGGGCTGTGGTGGGGGAGGTGCTGTAGTGTAGGGGAGGGGCTATAGAGGGGAAGGGGCTGTAGTGGGGGGAGGGGCTGTAGTGGAGGGGGGGCTGTAGAGGGGGAGGGGCTGTAGTGGAGGGGAGGGCTGTAGAGGGGGAGGGGCTGTAGTGGAGGGGAGGGCTATAGAGGGGATGGGGCTGTAGTGGGGGGAGGGGCTGTAGTGTAGGGGAGGGGCTGGCTGTAGTGGGGGGAGGGGCTGTAGTGGAGGGGAGGGGCTGGCTGTAGTGGAAGGGGGGAGGGGCTGTAGTGGAGGGGAGGGGCTTTAGTGGGGGAGGGGCTGGCTCTAGTGGGGGGAGGGGCTGTAGTGTAGGGGAGGGGCTGTAGTGGGGGGAGGGGCTGTAGCGGAGGGGGTCGACTTTTCAGCAAGTCACCGCAAACCCCACCGTGCTTTTTACTGACCCCCCCCCTCCCCCGCAGCGCTTTTTACTGGGGTCCAGTGGCTGAGCCCCGCTTCCACCGCGCTCTGAAGTGTCTCTGATTAAACCTGCATGAGGTGCAGGCAGCCTTTCTGTCTTCCTGCTCCTGCGGCGGACTGTCCATGTCCCAAAGGATTGTGGGAAACGGAACTACCGGATCCATATTTCTGGCAAATTTGTTCAGACGTCTTAGCGAAGTCTTAGGAAAGAGATCTTTTTTCTAATTTAACACTGATTTAAAGCCAGTTCCTGAATGTGAAACGTCCTGCTGGGTGGAGGACATGCAGGCTGATCTCTCTGAAGCTCGGCAGGCCTGTTTCACAGCACAGTTTGTGGTCCTGCAAGATCAAACCCGAGCTCGCCTCTGTCAAACCAGAGCCACTGTGCTTTGTCTCACCCTGTTGACATTATCCGCCAACACACACAAGCACACACACTCACACACACACGCACACACACACACTCACACACACACACACCACACTGCACATGCACGTACGTACGCACACACACACACACACACACACTCACACACACACACACACACACACACACACACACACACACACACACACACACACCACACTGCACACGTACGCACACACACACACTCACACACACACCACACTGCACACGTACGCACACACACACACACACACACACCACACTGCACAACAGACAGATTTTGTCCCGTCGGATCAGAAGGCGGGCTGCTCCCCCTGGTCAGGCGGTGGGTGTTGCCTGCTCCTCCTGGTCAGGCGGTGGGTGTTGCCTGCTCCTCCTGGTCAGGCGGTGGGTGTTGCCGGGCCTGCCGGCGGTTCGGCTCGCTCACCGCGATGTCTCTGTTGGCTTGTGCAGATGGGCGTTCGAGCAGGACGTGGAGCACGGCAACACAGATGGACTGGGCGACTGCCAAAGTAAGCCGGCTTCTTCCCTCCGCTTATCGGCGCTCAGAGTGCCTCCGCTCCCCGGCACGGGAGCCGCGCTCCTTCCCCAAACTCCTCTCGTCTCGCGGCCAGCGAGGGGCGGGGTCTAAAAATAGCGGAAGCTATGAGAAAAAACAAGAAACCCGCCACGCCCGAGCGGCTGGCTCTCTCTGAGGATAAAAGGCCTCCAGAGGCGTTCGTTTAAATTCCCGCTAGCCGCTCATTTTGCCACCAGATAAAAAAATTAAGCTAGTTGAGTAGTACATTTAGGCAATGCGCATTTGATTTGCACGTAATGTCAGTTAGTAGCACTTGTTGAATGTAAAGCACATTTCAGTGTTTCAATGCCTGCATGCTGAATGTAGAAATATTCTGCCATGTGTTGCCAGTAGTTCACTCTATGGTGTAGTACAGAATTATTTCTAAGTCGTGTCTGTGAGAAATATTTGAGTGTTTTTGCCTTGTTTTGTCTCATTTCCAGATTCCTTCGTGGCGCTAAATGGTGAGTAGCACAGAAGGCTGAATGTAACTTTTACTCGTCTTTTCCTCTCCTATTTTTAAATTATTCTTTGCATCCAGCTTGGCTGTTCATTCTCTCAGCGGAAGCAAATCCTGAAGTAAAATTATTTTCCTTTTTAGACGTTCTGTCCTATCCGCACAAGCACGAAAGGTCTCGAAACTCACACCACGGTCAGTCCTCACTGCATCAGACCTTCTGTTTACCCCCCAATATTATCTTAACCACTGTAGCCCGTAGAACCCTAACCTACCTACAGCAATCTTAACCATAATGCCCCCATTTACCCGCAGCTGCCCCATCCCCCCATCCCCCACCCCCCACCACGACCACCACCCAAACCAAACACCGCCTCCTATTTGGTCTTTGTGCTGTTTGCTATTCTCCTCAGCCTGTAGAGCTACAGCATTGATTTGTCCTGACCTTTGATTTCCTAATTAGATGGCTCTGGTCGTTAATAGGATAGAGCTCCCAGCTAGGATAGGGCCCCATATAGAGAAAGACGAGGATATCACGGGGGAAGCCAAAACAACAAAAAAATAAATAAAAGCTCGCTTTCCCCGGCAGCCTAGAAACAAGAAACAATACATAAAAACCGCATTACGTCACACAAAGAGCCTCACAAAAAAAGGCCCCTGTTGGGGAAAAAAAAACAAAAAAAACGCTGGCTCCTTTCACACTCATCAAAAGTGTTCGTTCTCATTTGTGACTTGTGCTGGTGATCCGGTGTCCTTTCCCTTCCGAGGGGGAGGAGAGAACGATAAACATTCCTGATTAGTGTGAAACTGTGCGGAATGCGAGCCGCCCCCGTGACCTCACACACCACCTCTGTGACCTCACACACCACCTCTGTGATCACCGCGTCACCCAACGGCTGTTTCATAACCCACGTTCAGCCGTTGGCGTGACAACATTTTTTATTTAAAAAAAAAAAAAACAAAAAAAAAAAACACATTTTTCCCAAATGAGTCGATGCTCGTAACTGCTTGTTGCTATCCAGAACACAATCTGGGGAAAAACAAAACAAAAAACAAGAAAAAAGATTTTTGCTTGTATGGAAAGGTTGTGATGACGGAAGCAGTGCTCGTGTGTTCAGACCCAGAGAAATTCAGATACGTCTTCACAGTGCTGGGAATAATTATGCTACTGTATATATATATGAATATTTACTCCTTCTGACTAAAATGTATGCACATGCATATGTATTATAAATGTATATATTTCAGAGAAGGGTGCACTGGCTTGATTTGGGCTTACGTCAGCCATACCGTCAATTACACTGGGCCTTCAGACAATTTTCACTTGACAGAAAAGAGCAAGAGCTTGAACTGGTCGTTTGAATTAAGATTACTGCTTGAGATATGCACCCCCGTGCCCGAGATGGAATTTTACGTATTTCCTAGTCCAGTAAGCATTCCGAATATATCAGAAAGTAGTCAGATTCATAAAAATGGGAAAAGCTGTTTACAGATGGAGGGCACAGGGGCTTGACCCGAAAATCCGGCGTGTAAAATATTTAAGCCTGGCCCAAACGTGTCTGTGAACGTCAGGAGAAAAAAATGCATAATGCAGTAGGGCGTTCATTCTTTATTAACACTCCAGAGGCCTTAAAACAGGAGCTTTCAATTAAACCTTCGGGTGTGTTTTGCCCTTTACTCCACCGCGCGCGCGCACAGCGCCTGGCGTCTGGCTTAGCATCTCACCCGTCCTGCGTTAGCACGGGTACTTAGGGACCGCGTGCGAACGGTATACGGCAGAACAAAGAAACGAACAACAGAAACGAAACGAGAGTGGAAGGCGATGAGCGTGCCGTTTGTTTGCGCTCTGTGTTCTGATGAACAGGGGGAAACGCGGGCACGGGCGTGTGCGTGAGCGAGCGAGCCGGCTCTCCGGGTTCCTCCGCTGCTCCGCAGAGGCCCCTTCCTGTATCCGCCCGACGCCGCGTTTCCCGCGGACCCGGCGAGAGCGAATCACAAGAGAGCGCTGTCACTCTGCTCGCCCGGCCCCAGGCGCGGCGCTAAATAAATCATGTTAATGATTCGCCGCTCGCCGGCTGCGGGGGCTGCTGTGCGTCGGTGGGCCGTCGGCGACGTCGGGGCGCGGCGTCCCGTCCCCCCCCGCCCCCCCGCCTACGCCCCCGTCCCCAACCCCGACCCCGGAACCTCCCTGCCCTCCCCGACCCACGTGACAGGGCGCTGCCGATCGGCTTGTCGCTGAGACCGTGCTGCTCAAAAAAAAAAAAAACGAAGCGAAATTAATTGCGGCCGCCGCCACCGCGTGGTGTCCCACAAAGAACCCCGGCGATGCTCGAATTCCGCCGAAATTGTGACAGACCTCCCTGGAGAACTGGTCGGCTTCATTTGCCCCCTGAAGGAATACAAAATCCATCAAACTGCTTCAACCGTAGACCTGTTATAGCTCCAACACCATGATTGTTTACATACCATTGGCAATAGCTTACACGACTATACCAGGTCATGTGTAGATGTGCCTTTATAGAACTCGCTAAATATTGCACACAAAAAAAAAAAAAAAGACCCATCAGTTTCATGGCTGGAGCTCTATAGATAAAAGCCAATACAGGATATTTGTATAGTGCATGCCATTTACGTGGGGTTTCATTTACTGATTTTATTTAATTAAGTGTTCAGGCTCTTGGTCATATAGGAGAAATTTTGTTAATGAGCGTCTTCGGTTACACAGGTAATTTTGAACAAAGACCCCGAGGCAATTAATGGCTAATAATTAACCTTCACAGTGGAATGTAATTAGTCGAGCCGGAGACAGCCAGCGTGATGTCACGGGCGTTCGTTCGACCTGCGGCGAGGAGTGCTCTGCGCTGCCGGTAACTCAGAAACCAGTTTCACAACACCGTGACATTAATGGCTGCTGAAATCGAAAAGAGGGAAAAAAAAAAAACGTGCAAGTGTATCCGAGCAGCAGGTCGCACGATGAACTATAAAAAGAAACCTCTCGGCACGATTTTGCAATTAACTTAAACATCGGGGCGAACGCGAGGCGACTTCCTCCTGGATTGTGATGGGATCCGCGCTCCCTTTCGTTAGCATCAGGGTATGGATATTTTAATAATAACCGACCCATAATGCAGCTGACTTTGATTTGATTTCGGATGTGATGAAATTATCGGAGGGAACGGAGGGACAGGACAGGACGATGGTTGACACCGCGGAGCAGAAGGTAGTGTTTTTCTGGTTTTCCTCTCGACCTCGGTGAGAAAGGCAAGCCTGGACCGGTCCCCTCAGAGGGACGTCGACCCACACGGACGGTTCCTTCGAGGTCACGAACCGCCGCGGAGGCTGTGTGATAATGAGAGACTCCGGGGTCGTGAAAATGGTTTCTTCACCGCTCGCCTACTCTACCCTCCTCCTCCTCTCCCCTCCCGACCTCTCATCCGTAGGCCCCGCCCCTCTGCTCTCCCCTCCTGACCTCTCATCCGTAAGCGCCGCCCCTCTCCTCTCCCCTCTCTACCTCTCATCCTTAGGCCCCTCCCCCCCTCCTCTCTCTACCTCTCATCCCCGCCCCTCTCCTCTCCTCTCTCTACCGCTCATCCGTAGGCCCCGCCTTGACCACTCATCCGTAAGCCCCGCCCCCCTTCGCTCCTCCCCCCCCCCCCCCCACTCCCGCACCCGCTCGTCAGTGACGTGTGTTGTGTCCGACAGGCCGCGCCACCTTCCCCTCACACACCAGCGCCCCCCCCCCTCCCGAGCGGGGGCCCCTGGGCCACGGCCGCATGGTGGAGCAGAAGGACCCGCCGCTGCCGTCCGATAAGAGGGACCCGTACGTGGCGGTGCCGCCCCACACCCAGCAGGACGCCAACGGTAAGCCTTGGAATAGTGGAGCCATCCTCCCTGTGGCAGGGGCCCCCCAGATCTACCGCGTGTCCCCTTCCAGCTGACCAGCGCACCGCCGTAACCGTCGGGAGAACAAGCTGCCCCCACCTCCGGGGAGATTTATGAAACAAAGGGGCCATTACATCCCCCCCTGGGGGGGCGGGGGCAGGGGCAGAGGGGTGTAATATCCAGACTATTACAGTCCAGACCGGGGGGGGGGTGGGGGATTGCGATGTATTTATTTTCCCCGGCGCCGTCTTCACCCCCGTCTGTCCTGGGGGGGGGGGGGGGGGGCGTGACATTGGACGCGTCTCCCCGCCTCAAGGACGATTCGAGGCGCGGCGGGTTAAAAAAAAAAAGAAAAAGGCCAAGAGAGGCCACGCCCACAAGCCAGAGATGCAGCGATTCGATTGGTGGATCGATAGCGGATTGGGTATCCCTCATAAATTCCATTAGACTTAATCTAATGTGTCCGCTGCAGAGCTCATCAGCGAAACTTAATAAACAGGTATTATGATGGATGGATATTAATGGTCAGTACTAAAAAAGATTCATAATTGTTCGTGGGGGGGTGGGGGGATGGGGGGGGGGGAGGGAGGGCTAATGCGACGTCTCCCCGGGCCGCGTCGGCTCGTCTCTTAGAGCAACGCAGGCCGAAAGGGCGGTGAAGCGAGCGCCAGGGCGATTGGGAACGACAGGCCCCCGGAGGTGTGCGGAAGCTGGAAGCGGGACACACGTAGGCGGGACAGGCACAATGGCGGCAGAGCCGAACTTGCACGCTCGTTACCGTGGCATTGCCGTCCACCCCCCCCCCCCCCCCCCAACCCCTTCCCCGCCATCGCCCCCGGGCTGCCGTGTTCAGCGATGGGCGAGAGGGTGGGGGTGGGGGGGGGGGGGCGGGAAAGCTTTACATCTAAACATAGCTGCTTCTTGGTTGTTGTTGTTGTTTTTTTTGGTTGTGTTCTTCCAAAGGCACCCGTCCTGCTTCTCCCAGTTTTGATTTCCGTCGTTGCCGTGGGTTTGAGATCAGTGGTGTCTGCGGAGGTCGTTTTCTTTGCGCTGTTCCTGTGAGCGTGTTGCATGGCTTTCGTTCTTACACACTGATGGGGTTTTTTTTTGTGTGACGCTGATTTCCTGTTCTTGGCTTCTTTTATTTAATTACTTATTTGATCTGCTGTCATTTTAAGCTCCCTTTTTGGTAATACTGTGCATTCCTGCTTTGGCAATGAACCTCACTGTCTTGGCGATGTCAGCGCTCGTGTCCATCTTCCCATTGGCTGTCCTCTACTTCCTGTTTTGTTTCCGGCTGCTCCCATTGGCTGTTCGCTCCTTCCTGTTGTGTTTCCGGCTCCTCCCATTGGCTGTCCTCTCCGTGGCTGGTCTTTTCGCACCTGCATGTGCCCTTTCATCGAAACCCCCAGGGTGCCAGATGTGCTCGGGAAAACATCAATTTACACACCGCAGCGCCGTGACTTCAGATGTAAACATCCACAAACATCAAACAAGCATCGCTTCCGGCTCACTTAATTCGACTTTTAAAATTAACGAAGCTCTGAATTAATGGAGCATTGTTGACCTATTTATCCTGCGCAATCATTAAGAAAATGAACATTTACTGAATGAAATGCGTTACGTTAAAGTATGTAAATTTATATGATGTGTATATTAGGTCTAGTGTGCCGGACGCATTTGCATACGATCACAAGTATAAACATGTCAGTCGAGTATATTTTAACATTTAATGTAAACTATTCCTTTCGATTTACTCTACACAACGTTGTGGGAAGGAATACCAAATTTGAAAATATCAATACCATTAATCAATGATTATCTATTCTTAAATGTCATGATTAATTAAGAACTCCTCATATGAGTTCAAAGGAAGCACTTCAGATCGCTTCTGAGCTCTGACAGGTCTGTCTGCTAACGATGACGGGCATCGGACCGGCCCCAAAAATAATACAGAAGCCCATATCCCCCTGTGAGTTCATTTAGCCCTTTACTGTAGATGTTCTTGGAAGCGGCAGAAGCCTGAAGTGATGAATACTTACTGGGCATATTTATTACCGAAGTATTCTCCCTCCCCCCCCCTGCCCGCTTAGCGTCACAGCGATGTTTTCGCAGTACATTTTAGCGCTGTTGTGTCTGGGCACATCTATCTGTGATACCCTCCACCACCTCCCCCCCCCTCCTCCGCCCCCCCCCCCCCCCCGCCATCTGCTGCCATTGTGCGTAGCTCCCCTTCCACAGGGTCCTTCATCTGTCAGGAAGGAACGTTCCAAGGCTGTACCTTACACCAGCGCAGACGTATTACTAACCATATTTATGGGTCATCCGAACAAATCGAAGTCATATCTTCCCCCCCCCCCCCCCCCCATTCCCGGGGAATGAAGTCCTGCCCACCCCCCTCCCACCCCTCTCTCTCCCCCCGCCGACCTGTAGCCATCTCTGTGTGTCTCTCTAATTTATGGGTTCATTACAAAAAGCAACAGCAGATCCTCCCCCACCTCTCTCTCTTTCTCTCACCCTCTCTCCTCTCTCTCGTTCATCCTGTCTCCTCTCTCTCTTGCTCATTCACCCTCTCTCCTCTCTCATGCTCTCTCTCAGTCACTCTCTCTTGTTTACCCTCTCTTCTCTTGCTCTCTCCCTCTTTCCTTTCTCTCCCTCTCTACTCTCTGTCCCTCTTTCTCTCCCCCATTCACCCTCTCTCTCTTCCCTCTCCTCTCTCTCTTCCCTCTCCTCTCTCTCTCCCTCTCTTTCTCTCTCCCTCTCTCTCTTCCCTCTCCCTCTCTCTCTCCCTCTCTTTCTCCCTCTCTCTCTCTTCCCTCTCTCTCTCCCTCTCTCCCCTCTCCTCCTGTCAGACAGTTGTTCTGAGCCCTGGCGTTCGCTGATTTAATCGCAGCATGGCTGACGTTAACCACTGGCGGTCTCCGTTACTCACCCCCCCCCCCCCCCCTCCTCCATTTAGCCCTGTGATGCGTGCGTGTTTCGGGGCGAAGGGGTTACTCCGTGCAGGGGGGGGGGGGGGTCACACGGTGGTTGCCATGCCGAAAGCTGCCGCCCCCGCACGTATTTTTACTCTGTGTGATTTAGGGCGAAAGGCGTACGGGAGGATCAGAAGAGTATGAGCTTGAGAACGCACTTCAGCGTCGTGGGTTAGCCGCTTGAGAACGCACTTTAGCATCATGGGTTACCCGTGTTAGCTAAGATGGTATTTTAAAGGAAAGATTCAAAAGACTTGATTATTTAAGATATAGTATACTAGGGCCAATATGTAGTGCATAATAATTTCATTATTATAATATTTATATCATATTCATTAGTGCAAGTTCTTTATTACTACCCGTTCTTACCATAGTTTTTTTAATGGATTTCTTGATTTCCCAAGGATTAAAAAATGATTTTGGGGCAGTGTGGACTTTTTACTATATTAGACCGTTTGTTCCATTGCACATTTAATCAAATTGATTCTGCAATTTTAATTTTGCCATGTTCCCCATCTGCAAAGCCAGAGTAGAAGACAATGAAACATCTTCTTGGAAAGTATCCATAATTGCATTCCTTGACTTTCTTTTTCTGAGGGTTCACTGAACTCCGCTTAGTAAGCACGCTACATAAGACGGGTTTGTTACACCGTTCAAAGTAACGTCCCTTGTTTAAGTTTCTGCCTGCACCGTTTTCTTCTTAACTTCACACAAACTTGTACACAAAGTCCTCTGGCTGAATATATTTCATCTTATGAATCCTAACTTAAAGTAGTAGAGGCAGCAGAGAACAGTTAAAAATGCAATGAACAGGAGATAGTTTACGCAAAATTCTAATCTGCAGTTAGGTACAGAAGAATTCAAGTGATGAGCAACAATCTTAATGTACACATTATTATCAACGTTGATGATTTATGATCTATTCCAGAGCTGTTCACTGGATTACAATTAACATTAGGGAACTTTAAGAGAGCGGATATCTGTAAACAACATTTTCCTGGTCTGAGTACACTCCAAAGGCTAATTCCTAAAATGTATACACCTATTTAAAATGAGCAACAAACAACTAGGGACTCCTTCTTAAGCACAGCTGGCGAAGATAACAGATGATCAAGAATGTTCCCTTCATTTGGACCAAACAGTGGCATCAGAGCACTTATCTCAATTCAGGAAATGTCATGAACCTGTTGTTTTTTTAAAACATAGTTTTTACAAGGACACGTTAGCAGCTGGTACTTTTTTCGCTCGATTGCATCTAATAAGGTAGCTCAGCCTTGGTGGCACTCACATGAAGTAATGTAGGTTATACTGGGGGAAAAAAACCTTGTTTTCTGTTGAAAAAACATGTCAGTTTAAATCAGTGCCATTTAACTTAAAAAGCACAATGGCAAGGTTACTACTTAACGCAAGTAAACAGGAAATCAGCGGCAGGTGGACGGTCTTCAACAAAGAGGCTGGTAAGATTTTTCGGTAACACTTTACAATAAGGTCACATGAATTGGCATTAACTAATATAGTTGTTAACATGAATTCATGATGTACAAATACATTGACAAAGCTGTACAGATTAACTTTTCAGTAGTTAGTAGTTAGCAACGACATTAGCTAATGCCAATTCATGTAACCTTGCTGTAAAGTGTTACCAGCTTTTCCTTCATTGTTAATAGTTCATTATCCTAATATTCACCATTATCCAGGGTCATTATCCGTCTAAAGTAAGCGCTTTACCGCCTTTATTTTTCACCTCACCAACTGCTGCAAGTCTGTGCATGTTTCAATTACACCTGCCTAAGAAATCCATAAGCTATTAGGTTTAAATGCCTTTTGAATTATTCATGATAAGTGATAAGCCCTTGTTAATACATGAATTGAATGCATTTCTCAATAACCTCAAAACATAACTGTGCAATGCTGCTATGGGTACACGGTCGCTCTGCTGTTTCGGGAAATGAAAGGACAGTATTCTGACGTACGTCAGCATGTTTAGAATATGCCGTAGATATCTGCACTGAGGACAAATTCATGAACAGGCCGCATCATATTTCCTGTAAAATCAAGAAATATTTAAATTTCAGTATTAAAACTCACCATGTGCTTTGCATTAGTCTTGACAAGCTGCTGATGATTTATGTTAGACATAAAATATCGATTTAAATTATTTTGGCCTGACATAGTGGTATCATTTTACCGAGTAGTTTTCAGGGCAATCTTACAGTTTTATAACTATTCTGCAAACTTGCTAAGATTGTAAATGGCAGCTTGCGCATAGCATTGGTGTGCTGGCTTCTAATCTCGCCATATGGGTGACATTTTTCATTTTGAAGCTCCAGTGGGTTTTCTGAGAAGATTAGGAAATACTGACTCTTTAAAAATCTTAAACATCACTTCATCGCTTTTTCGCATCCGAGTGCGTTCAGCACAATTTTTCTGCAGACTTCAGTGTGCCGTTATATGCAAGGTAAGTTTTTATGAAGCATCTCGGCATTTACTTCCGAGCCTGTCCTCCCGGAAAAAAAAAAAACGTTTGAAAGCCACCAGAAAAATATACGACGGGAAGAAAACTTCTATAAACGCATACATCAAACTGTCGTCACTTTGAAAGCAAACTCGCTGCGGAGTTTAGAAAGAACTTTCAAGATGTTTGATGAACATCTCAGCAAATGTTTACATCAAAGTTGTTGGCGTCTGGTGCATGAAATGCTGTACATCTCAACCAAGCGGAGGGAACAATGATTCTTTTTTGGGTTGCCACTGTAATGGAACAATGACCCTCCTTATTAAAGATCTACAGAGGTCACTTTGCAGTATTTCATGTGAACGGGGCTTTGAACTTATAAATGGCCAAAGTTAGCCAAAGCGACTCACAGTAGAACCCCAATATTCACAGTAGAGGTCTCACGCCCCTCGTTTATACCAATCAGTCATGTCAGTGTGTTCCCGTCAGATTTTTTTTCCCATCAAACCAGAGCGACACATCGCTGAACACGTTTCTATCTGATCACTAGATTTTATCGTTTCCCTTCTCACCACCTCAGACAATAATGCCTTCAAATGAAACCAGCGGTTTCAGTCGGAGGTTACGGCCCTAGAAAGCCGCGTCTAAATGTAATTTTCGCTTTGATGTCACCACAGACAGAATGGCCTGTGTTGGTTAACCTTGGTCAATTTATAACGTGTAAGAAGTGTTCTGTGTGACAACACTCACAACGGTCTTTTTTTCTCGAAAGGGTGAGAGTGTGACTCGTTCAGCGGTGGGGAATGCATCTTATGTTCCATAAAATGGGAGCTTGTGTTCTGGGTTTCTCAAGAGAGTTCCTGTGTGTTTATTTCATATTATATTTTTAGCAAAATGTGTCAAAAGTTGGTACTGTAGGGTAGGACTGTTAAACACTGAAACTTGGAATTAAAATATCACGGCTCTTGTGGCTTTTTTCGTTGATTTATTTCCAACGAAAAAACCATTTGTCTCACTGGGGTCTGTTTGGAGGGACCTCAGTGTAGAACTAGAATGCACAGCCTATAATTACTGCACGTCCTGATGTTACAACATTATGCATTCGGGTGCATGTATGCCGTGATGTCACAAGACATCACATGATGGGGAGAAGCCCAGCCAATGAGACGCAGTGCTGTGGTGGCAGTTGGGTTTGAATGCAAGAAAAACAGCACAGTGACTGGAGAGAGGCACGGTTTGTTGGAGGGGGGGAAAAAAACACATCTTTAGCATTTTCATTCATTCGTTTTTACAGAGTTCTCAGACTGCGGAAATGCTGCATTTGTCTCCGGGCGTTTTTCGGAACAGAAGTGCTGATAAGGTCCTGAGACTTGCTAAATCAACAGACAATAGTGCAAAGTCAACAGCGCTGAGCGGTCGCAGTTTTTATAACGCAATAAATTAAAGCAGCTAAAGCTACAGTTGTCGTACGCGCACAAGTTAATCATCGGCGATGTTGTGTTTTTATGTCGAATAAATGCTCTTGCTGACGTTCCGTTGGCCTCCGGTTTCAAATTTATACGCAGTCGTACTGCAGCGTAAATTCTGGCCAAAGTAAAAGTAGCCGATGTGAATTGTTGTCACAGGTGCGGTCAAGTTTAAAGGACTAATTGGTGGCATTAATCATGTAAAACAAACAAAAAACAGGTTCAGGATGATTAATGAATGTACGAGAGGCCTCAGTACCTTCCCTCTTTGTAGCCCAGCAGACACCGTCGGGCACGCCCTTATTAAAAACACGGACAGCTGCTCCTCCAGCACAGAGCTAAAAGAGTACGACTTCACTGATATTATAAATATTGATGCGACTGCTCTTGTGATATAAACCCCGACTTAAAATGATACATGCATGCGGGCTTGAATGCATAATGTGCAATTTCCATAATTTTCGGCAGATAAGACTAATAAGCTAATACGTATGCCGTGGAAACCTTTACTTCACTTCATGAATGGAAGACATTTAGCTAACAACCGGAAGAAAAATGGGAGCATACATTGAATCGGCTAGAAAAATATTGTACTGTTTGAACATCTGAGTAGGCAGAGGTAATTAAATATGGTGTGATTTACAGATTAAGCCAGTATGATTAGAATTATGTGTGATCCCTCATGTAGGGAGACTGAGAAATTAACACAGCTTCTTTATTTTAGCTTCCTTCTCCTCCGCTGATTGTTGCTGTAGATAAGAGCGCCAGCGGAACGCTTGCAATGCAGTGCAATGCGCAACATGCGCATCTTTGCTTCGAAGCTTTTTTTTCAAGGTTATGCGCTCGTCTGTTGAAATAGTTATTTCTGTACGCCAGGTTTGTGGGATGACTTTCTTACAGTAACATCGTAAAAGTTTTTTTTTAAAACCCACTTAAAACCGAACGTTGCGACGGATTTTTATCTGTTGAACGCGGAGAGAAACATCGTAATGGCCCGGCAAGGCGACTCATCAAGAAGGTAAGTCATTATCATCATCAAAAAAAAGAGAAGCGTATCTCCCATATCTGGGGTCGGCCAGGGTGCACGGGAGGGGCGAATGGCAGGGGCCCTCCGTACAGACCCTTAAAAGCGGAGCTCCAGTTCTGCACATGAAGGGAAGGTGAACCGCGGATGGCCCGTTAAGTGCGGGCTTTTGTCTCTGTCTGAAGTCTGAGTCCTCCTGTACTGCCCCCCACCCCCCCCCCCCCCCCCCCAACCCCGACCCCGTTTGAAGTCAAGACGGGAAACAGTCGACCGCGGAGGGGGAGATGGCGGTCTTCAAAGGTCTGCCTGGGCCTCTGAGGGCGTATCCGTGTCGCCCCCCCCCCCTCCCCCCCCCCCCATCCCTCTCGGCGTGTCAGAGGGCTTTGGCGGTTGAGAGTCCCCTCCCCCCACCCCCCCGGTGCTGCCCCCCCCGCCCTCGGTCCTCTGTCAGGGATTATTGCGGTCGCCGGTTGCCACGGCAGCCTTGTCGTTTCCCCGGGTTGGCTGGGGCCTCCCGGCTCAGGCCGGCGTGACACGTTTTAAAAAACTCTCTTTCGGGAGTCCGTCGCCGAAACGCGAAACCGTACCCCCTCGACCGCAAACCCGCCGCCCATTAATTTCTCCAGATTCCATGTCAGGACGGTTTATTTTTCCTGCTGTCTTTTCCACCCTTAGCCCTGGGACACGGTCGGCCAGGACCGTTATAGATGCGTGCCTCTGCAGACGAAGAAAAGCCAAAAGCACGAGCCCGAACCTCCCGTTTAAAACGTTCAGTTTAAACGGTGGGTTTTCTGCTCTCTCAGCGCCAGCGTGTTGTCACTGCATGTGCAGTCCGGCTTTGAGAGATTTGTGGGTAACTCAGGCTCGGAGCTGCACTCCCACCCCCTTTTTTTTTTTCTTCGAAAGCTTAAATCAAAGCACGGAATGGAGGCCGCCCCTAAATCACGAGCAGCTCCAGCGCCGGACCGCATTAGCGCAGTATGAGCTGAAAGCGTTTGTGGCGAGAGGAGACAGGCCGTCTGAATTAGGGAAGGCCGCTCGCAGAAGACAGGCCGTCTGAATTAGGGAAGGCCGCTCGCAGAAGACGTGCTAAGATATCGAATGGCTGCGGAAAGTTCTGCTCGAGTAAAAGAGCAGAAATCAGAAGGAGGAGGGAGCGGGAGGGGGAGCGAGAGAAGGAGGAGGAGGAGGAGGAGGAGGAGGAGGGGAAAAAAGTGTCCGTCCTCAGATCTTCTTCCCGCGAGCAGACGAGAAGCAGATGTCCCGTCCGCGGGCAGGTCGTTCAGTCATCTGAGATTCAGAAACAGCGCATGCACGCACACACACACACGCTCACACACACACACACACGCACACACGCACGCACACACACGCTCACACGCACGCACGCACGCACGCTCACACGCACGCACGCACGCACGCACGCACGGTCAGTTAATACTGCTCAGGCTAACGTCTGACGGCGCTTCATTACTCCCTCTCTCCCTCTCTCTCCCTCTCTCTCCCTCTCTCTCTCTCTCTATCTCTCTCTCTCTCTCTCTCTTTCTCTCTCCCTCTCTCTCTATCTCTCTCTCTCTCTCTCCCTCTCTCTCCCTCTCTCTCTCTCTCTGAAACCTTCCCGCTAAAAGGCAGAGGAGATGGCGGTAAGCTGCGCACGTTAAAGGCCACCGTTCGGGTAAGCCGGAGCTGGCTGGAGCGGGGGAGCGGGGGGGCGGGGGGGGGGCAGCGCAGGGGGGGGGCGTGGGGGGGGATAATGGACTGACGTCCCAACGACATGTCGCAGTCCTCCCTGTGCTTGATTCCATTAAAGGACTCATCCTGCTCATCTGCGTGCCCCCCCCCGACACCGTCCCCACGGTGACACCACTGGGCTGAACGCCTGGTTCTGCTCCCGTGGGTCGGGTTCTCTGGAAGCCCAGAGACGGCCCAAAATAAACACAAATGATGTAAGCCCAGATGCAGTCTGTGCATATCGAGGTTTTTTTTGCTGCCTTTGCAAACCAAGCTGCACTTTTTTTTATACATATCACCTTTTGTTTTTGGTTTTTTATTTTTTATTTTATTTTTTTTCACCATTAATTTCCACAGACGCAACGGTCGTTCAGCCGCCGGATGGATTTTTTTTTGGAAGCACATTAAAGCCGAACCTCAGATCTGGATCAGCGCTGTTTACGGTCAGGCAGAGGAAGGGTGTGTGTGTGTGTGTTTGTTGTGTCTGCAGCCGTACTGGCCGCAGTCTACGCTGTGCATTGTTAAACGGGCTTTGAGGCCGTTTGAAGATTAGCCAGTAGTTTACCTCGCGAATGTGCAGCGAAGGTACAGCACATCCAGTAACGGCTTGAGAAAAAGCCAGTCGGTGTTTTAGCAGCGGCTCCCGGGGAAGGGTTTGAGTTGGGACACGCAGAACGCGGAACCACGGTAAGGCTGTTCTCCCCCGTATGCGCGCTCGCTCCACGCGTGTGCCCCCCCCCCCCCCGGGCGAGCGCCCGCCCGAGTGTGCTTCACTGCGCTCGTACCCGCGCGGGCGAGCCCAGGCGAAGCATGACGGAGCGCTTCAGCGTCATTATCCAGCGCCGTTAACGTCAGCCTGACACGGCTCGGGGCTCCATTTCCATCTCCTTCACACGCGGAACGGGCCCCGATCCGATTCGTCCGCGTCGCCGTGCGTTAAAATCACGCCCGTGCCTTTTTCACAGCGATATAGAATACGACGATATCCAGTTCGCTGGTTGGGATAAAACCACCAACTGCTGATTTTTTAAGGCATTCCTTGTCACTTTGCCATCGCCATCGCCTGATTGGCCGGGCTTGTGAGAACATGTGTTGGTCAGGCCTTGTTTGTGATTGGACTGCGTACAAGTGGGCTGCTCTGATGTCAACCCCCGTGTGCAAATTAGCGAGAGAACGGCACACACTCAAAAAAAAAACAAAAAAGAAAATGCTGGCTACCAGCATTCGCCCTGGCATTTGTTCTTCGCCGTACGCCACTGTGAATTTTGGGACTAGGCCCGATTCCGTTGCTCTTTACGGCTTTCGTTTAAAGGGCAGATATTCGACTCCTTATGCTTCGGCAAAACAGATTTCCCGGGGTTTTTTTCATTTCGCACAGAAGCAGCCCCTCAGCATCTGCTCGCGTACGTACGAAAGTGTACATTGTGAACACGACTCCGTGTGAACAGCCGCCCTCCGGCTACGTGATGCTAAACCGTGTACCAGGTGCTTCTATTTCTGGCGCTGACAGCACTGAATCCCACCGGAGTAAGACCCACTTTCGTGCAAAAAGAAAACACAAGGCATCCGTACAGCAGAGCTTCCTTTTCGCTTTAGGTTGACATCTTCATTCACATTCTTTCTTTTTTCTTCTTTTTTTTTTGGTGTCGTTGTTCGGTTCGACTTCCTGCTCTCCTCGCGAAATCGTCACCGTGTTTCCGAGTTCGTACCCGTCCCGTTCGCAGAGACACAAAGTGCAGCACGTGTCTGCTTCAGTGACTACAAAACATGCAACGGTCCATGCATTCTGGCTTCTGTACGCTTTTGGAAGTATATGTGGCTCTGTACAGCATTGTAGAGAATCTCTGGAGAAATAATTGTGCGTGCATATGAATGCAGATACAGTTCAGTTTTTTTACACTTTTAGAATTTGAACTACATAAAACATATCCAACACAAACCTTATATGTATATATATATATATATATATATATATATATGTGTGTGTAAAGATGAAGCATTTAGTTTGTTTTCGTGCATAGGCAGTATCCTTTTTCTTATGTCAATCTTTTGACAGCTCTTACCAGTGTTACAGCATATGCAATGATTTTTTTGTAATACAAAGGTTTGGTTATTACTTTATTATTTTAAATCCGTGGTTACGCCAAAGATGCATGAAGTTATTTACACTAGAAAAAGGTTTCTCTCTGTGCGGCTTTATGTTGCTGATAAATCAGTGTGGCTTTTGTAGCCGATAAAGGCGATATTGACGATAAAGGCGATATTGATGATAAAGGCGATATTGATGATAAAGGCGATATTGACGATAAAGGCGATATTGACGATAAAGGCGATATTGATGATAAAGGCGATATTGATGATAAAGGCGATATTGACGATAAAGGCGATATTGACGATAAAGGCGATATTGATGATAAAGGCGATATTGATGATAAAGGCGATATTGATGATAAAGGCGATATTGCCGATAAAGGCGATATTGACGATAAAGGCGATATTGACGATAAAGGCGATATTGATGATAAAGGCGATATTGACGCTAAAGGCGATATTGACGATATTGCCGACCTGTCTTGCAGGGGTGATCCGTGAGAGCTACCAGAAGGGCCGCGAGCAGCTGGTCCCCGTGACGCTGCTGGCCATCGCGGTCATCCTGGCCTTCGCCATGGGCGCCGTCTTCTCCGGCATCGTGGTGTACTGCGCGTGCGACCACCGGCGCCGCGCCCTGGAGCTGCCGGGCTCCCGCAAGGACAAGGACGCGGCGGCGGCGGCGGCGGCAGCCTCGCGGCGCGGCTCCATGAACAGCGTGACCAAGCTGACGGGGCTGTTCGAGACGCAGGCGAAGGACGGCGGGCGGCCGGACGCCATCCTCACCCCGCTGATGCACGGCGGCCGCGCGGCCTCCGCCAACGGCAACGGCAAGGCGGCGCTCCGGGCCGACCACCAGCACCACCTGGACCTGGCGGCGCTGCCCACGCCCGAGTCCACGCCCATGCAGCCGCGCCGCAAGCCCAGCAGGGGGAGCCGCGAGTGGGAGCGCAACCAGAACCTGATCAACGCCTGCACCAAGGACCTGCCGCCCATGGGCTCGGCCGTCATCCCCACCGACCTGCCGCCGCGCGCCTCGCCGGGCCACATCCCCAGCGTGGTGGTGCTGCCGCAGCACCAGCACCAGCACCAGCACCAGCACCAGCAGGCCTACCAGCACGAGTACGTGGAGCAGCCGCACCGCGCCGACCTGGGGCCCCTGGGCCTGGACGACCAGGCCGCCACGCTGGAGTACAAGGCCCTGAAGAGCCCGTGCCACGGCCTGGGCCTGGGCCTGGGCCTGGGCCTGGGGGAGAAGGACGGCGCGCCCCCCCGCGTGCCCCAGCGCGAGGCCTCGCTGTCCGCGCCCGCCCCCGTGCCCCAGATGGGCAAGCGGCTGGAGGTGCACTCCTCCATGTACGGGCACGAGTACAAGCGGGGCTACCCGCTCAGCGCCCAGGCCAAGGGCTCCGCCCTCAAGAAGCACAACACCAACTCGTCCAACTCCTCGCACCTGTCCCGCAACCACAGCTTCGCCCGCGTGGAGAAGCCGCCCCCCGCCCCGCAGAGGGTGGACTCCATGCACATGGCGGGCCCCTCGCCGGGGGCGTCCCTGTCCCGCCAGCCCAGCGTCAGCTCCTACGGCTCCCTGCCCCGCGGCGGGGGCAAGCACCTAAAACCCGACGTCCCGCCCAAGCCCTCCTTAGTCTCCCTCTCCACAAACATCAAGTCCAACGACTCGTGCACATAATCGCCCCGGCAACCGGTAACCGAAACAACCGCCACCGCCCATGCCGCGCCCACTTCGTTCCTCGTCAGTGTACAGCAAATACAACACACTTTAAAAAAGATGTTTTTAAAAAAATATATATATATATCTATACGAAACGGTTGTCGTGAAGCTCTCAGGCTGTTGAATCGTGGTTCCTGGAACAAAACAAAAACAAAAAAAAAAAGAAGTGGAATATTTGCTATCGAAACGAAATGACAAAATGACTTTCGCCGATATTTCGTCAACAACAAAAAAAAAAAAAGCGAAGTCATTCTGTAGCATTCTGGAGCGACGTCTGTGTTGTACTTGAGGAGCGGCACAGTGACTCGATGGATGTTTTATTTTTAGTTTTTTTTTCTTTTCTTTTTTTTTTTTAAAAACAGGCTGCCAAAAGCACATTTGAGCGGTGAAAGCGGGAGTCTCGGATTGAAAGTGGGAGGCCGGGTGGAGGACCGAACTCGCACTTGGGCACATTGCTCTCGGACTGCAGCGCTGGCTGGGGCTGACTTTGTGTAGACGACTGTGAAAATGCCTCTCAGTGTTACGGCTGCCAGCCACCGCAATCAAGCTCTTTTTCGGCTGAGGCCTCGACCCGAAAAAATAAATAAATCAGCTACTGTACTGGTTACTGGATAACATGTGACTGTTAATACTAATAGCTCATTGTATTTATTATTTAATAAGTGCTTTTTGGAAAAAAGAAAAAAGAGAGAGACAAGACTTTTTTTTAGGCTCAGAAAAAGGAAACATTTAATATGAATTAATCGAGTGTGAATTTATTTAAAGTCATAAAACTGGAGCCAGTAAAAGTTTTTTTTGTTTTGTTTTAGTTTTTTTGTCAAATTGGTCCGTTGACTGTGTAGGACCTCGGCTTTTAAAGCTTGGGACAAGCGTGACCTCTGGTTGTGCGGGGGGTGGGGTGGGGTGGGATATTTATTTACCTGTGCCAGGTGGCTCGTGAGCAGAGCCGGGACGTTCCAGGAGTCGACCGTCCCACGACAGAAGCGGACCGACCGACGCACGGAACTCCCTCGACCTCATCGTCGCCTCTCCATCGACCTCTCTCCGCCCCGCCCGCGCCAGAGAGCTGCAGGTCCACTGCGGGCCAGTCGAGGGTCACTGTTTTTTGCATGTAAAAAAATGCAAAGGGGGAACAAAAAAAAATGAATAGAAAAATCACACACAAAAACAAGAAAACGTGTGAAAGGGTAAGTTTTCTGCCAGGTTTTTTGGAAAGTATCGTCTTTTGCCAGATAAAGAAAGGAGGTATCAACTCTAGTCTTCTCACGTGGGCCTTTCATGGGAATTCATCTGTTAATAGCCTGTTTATCTTCCACATGTAAATGTGTGCCTTACACCCAAAGTAGTGGTTTCTTTAGCTGTTAATTATGTTTCCTGGTAGATTTTACGAAGAGATATTTCCCCTTGTCGAGGCAAAGAATGTAGGTGTTCTTGTTGTAACTCTGGTCCCTAGGAATATTCGGAAAAGGGGAAGGGGGTTGGACGGTGATAACCCCCTCGTTCTTTTTTTGTGGTTCCTTTTTTTTTTCGGATTGTGCCAACGATGCGCTTGAAGAAATCCCTTTCCGTTGTGCTGGCAGTGTCGACAATGTTGTGGGTGTTTGTTTTTTAATCCATCAGGTCCCGATATTCTTTTTGGCTCTCATCTTTTTGCTGTTTGGTAGAGTGATTAATGTACGTTTCTGCAAAGGCCTCCTTGTGTTCAACAGATGCACTGCAATAACAAACCACACATTTTTTCGGCCACACCAATGGTATATCGATAAGACACCGGCTTTCTAGTGTAAATGATAAAACTCGATTTCTAGGCAGTTAAAAAAAAAAAAAGAAGCAGGCTGGTTCCTGCGGTAACAAAAACCTCCTCGAATAAAATTAGGCAAATATATTTTAACCCCCTTTTATAAAAACCAAGTTTCAGCAATTGAAACAGATTAGTATGATTAATCTATTAACTCTCTATATCGATGTGCTATACGGGAGGGTTTTATCGGACTATTTTTTGTTTATTTGTGGATTTTTACATGATATTTCACGTGATGTGTATCACCATCGCTCCCAGATGGGCAGATCGCTCGCCCAGTTGTCTTTCTGCAGAGAGAGGCGAGCATCGAACCCTTCGACGGGTTTCCTATAACAAACGAGAGAAGCGAGCCATTACCTGTGGTCGTGCAGCCAATGTGAAATTAACACGTAGGATTTTACCCCCCCTGCCCCCCCCCCCCATCGGTTTCCGTAAAGGAGTAATCGTGTTTCTTTAACCGAATTGTACATAGACGCTTGTAGGGTTTTGAGTGCATTGACTGTGTCATGCATCAGAATATACCTTGTGAAGGGACCTTCGTTCCTGTTCCTTTCTTTTCAGTAGTGCAGATGGCATCTATGCCCACAGTTTGGATGGTGTCTGTTGACCGTGGGCTGTTTTTGGTGTGCCTTTGTCTTTCACCCTTGCTATACACTGCTAGATGCAACCGAGTCAAACTCTCAAAATCGTTTCTAATTTGTAAGCTTGTAAAATATTGTGATGTCACCAGGTTTTTTGCCCTTCACTTCTTTAACATTTGATTCACAGCTAAATGTATGTTGTAAAGAAATTCTCTTTAATAAATGAAAAAAATGTAATAAAAACAAAAACTAAGCATTGCCGCCACTTCGTTTTGTTGTCGTCGTCGTCCTCGTCCTTCCATTGGTCCAATCAAAGTCACGTGATTAGGCGTGTCACCTACGAACTGTGAAAGAGGCCTCCATTCACAAACACTGCATAACACTAAGCAGAAATGAGAACAGGCTCGTCTAGGCCTTTCACTACACCTGAAGGCAAGCTGATGTCCCCTGTGGTTGAGACACAGATAGGCCTATCTCTCTTTTTGCAGCTAAGAATGCGGTTGAGACAGATAGGGCTATCTCACAGCTGTTAAGAATGTGCAGGTATACACAAAAACAAACGTCCCGTTGATCTACGATCTTTGTATAAATTGTTAGCATAAAGGCCTATAGTTTACCATGACTAAAAAACAGCTGATAGTGATCTGTCTGGAGCCGTTTTTTTGCAGATATGCACTGTGGTGCCATTCAACGCATCTGTTGATATGGAGATGAGTCACGAGAATATAAGATTAGACCACTGGGGTAGAAAGGTGCTAGCTTCTTGTGATTAGTTCCTGCTTTTTGTTCCTCTCTGAATGTTGTCTTTGTCAAACACGTGTAATCTAATGCCAACACTTTTTCCTTTCATCTTCCTTGATGAAAGCCTGATAAAAAACCACTGTCCACATTAAACCGGGATTCAATAATGGCACCACGGTACAATCAGGCCCACATTACCTTTGTTGCTAATAGCGGGGCAGTTTTCAAACTCGTTGATATCCAACTGATACTCCTGGCGAATTAAGGCTGTTCAAAGCACACGTTTAACTTCTTCCACATTTTCTTCCCCTAAACTTACTTTTTAACACAAAGCAGGTTTGGCGCCTTGCCATTTGCTCCCTTTGAACTCCGCGAACGGGTCGCCCTCGGTGACCAGGTGTCTGCAGTTTCGGCAATTAGGAGAGCCGTGGAAATTATCCCCGAACCTGGTGCAGCACTTTCAAAATTTATGACCCAACTGATTTCACCTGGCAGTCTATAATTTAATCAATTAAAAGAGATGAACCTCGTTCTAAAGGAATTGCTTGGCATGCAGCATATTACTGAAAAAAAGTAGCATTTAGTTGATCTGGTAAAAGTTCTGGGACGTGAAAATGGTTCCTTCATCCTTCACAGCGTACACAGCTTTTTCTCTGAAAAAATATGGCCTTATGGGGGCAAATCCCTCAATAGATATAAAAAATTGTCTAATTAAGAACAATTAATCACTTGTTACAAATCAGTGGTTTCCATTACAGATGGATATAGCATATAGAGGGGATCCCAAAGACGGAGTTTAAAAGACCTGTAATTTATAGATGTAAATATACAAAGGGGCCTTTCAAAAATAATAAATGTAGCAAATTTGGGACGTGTAAGTTTAACATGAAGTTACCCGGTTTCCCTCCTTTTCTAGAAGACTTACCTGTCTACCATAAATCCAATCATCCATCCACTATCTATACCCACTTATCCTGGGCAGGGTTGCAGGGGGTGCTGGAGCCTATCCCAGCATGCACTGGGCGAGAGGCAGGAAGTCTACCATCCATTTAGACGACAAGTGGAGGATGACTGCAATTGTGAATGTGAATGCAGCCATCGAACGCAATGGATGGTGGGGCCCCTGCATATAATCACCAGCTCAATTGAGAGGCCTGACTGACAGACCATTCACTGCGTGAGAGAAGTATAGGGTCACCGGGAGGTACCGGCAGAAGACACAATACACACAAAAAAAGAGGTTTTTTAAAAATGCACGGCACGGCCTGCTAAAATGAAGCCATTCCACATTAGCTCGGAGACAGCTGGCTGTCTGTGGTAGACGCAATGCAAATATACCGGACAGGAGGGGAAGAAAAGCTTCAACAGATCCCCCCCCCTCCTCCCCCAAGCCCCCCCACCATACACAAATCACCCCAGTGCCACATTTACCAATTAGAAGCACTAAACCAACAACTGCTCTAAATGGGGTTTGTATTTGGCTATTCCCTCCAGCGTCGAGAAATAGTGGGTGCCCTTTATGCAAGACCGTTTAGCTCCGCCCCCGAACGATGATGTCATTTCTCACTCTCATTATTCACGTAGAAGCGGGCCCCTGTCAGTTATCATACTGCCACCTGTTAGCGTGGATTTCATGCTTTCCCTTCAAAATTCGGGAGGGAGAAGAAAAACACTTCAATTCCAGACAAAAACAGCCCCGGGGCAGAAAGCCGTGTCAGTGGGTCACATGACACCGTCGCCACCGTTCCCTCGCCCGCGATCGTATCTCGCACGAAAAAGCCTCTGACCTCCCCTTGGCAACCCTCACCGCACATCTGAAATCTGCCAGAAATCTCTGGCCACAGCCAGTCCGGTCAATTAATGCTTGGCTCTTCACACAGTAATGCATTCTGACTGCTGATATCTTTAAATGACTCACATCCTCAGACACAGTGTGACTCCCCTCTCCCCTTCCCTCTCTCTCTAGACTTTACAACCCGCAAAAGAAAAGAAAAGAAAAGAAAAGAAAGAAAGAAAAAGATCTTTTTCTGAATTCAAATTTACACGTGCTGCTGTGGGGTTTGCAGTCCTCGCTGGTCTGTGACCTCCGGATTGTCCGCCTGATTGATTTGCGGTTATATTTGCTCTCCTGCTGCGGGCTGGACACCGTCTCTCGGCTCTGAGCTAGGCTGGACGCATCCCCTATGTCTGCTGCAGTCAGGAAATTAAACTGGACCTAAACCGAGAACATCGATTCCCATCTGCCTGCCTGGGGGGGGGGGGGGGGGGGAATATATCAAAACAATAATGTGCGCTAAAGACTGCAACAACAGAAAGTGCCACCCAACCATGTGCATTCAGGAACAGCTTCATCATTTCCTTAGTGCAAGCTTTTCTGCCTCCAGACACGTTCGTGCTTATATATTTGATATATGCTGATATATATTTGGCCTTTTATCCCACATTCAGGTCCACATTACCATTGTTACTAATAGCAGGGGGTCTTCAAACTCATTGATACTCACTGATATTCCTGGTGAATTAAGGTTTCTGTCTCCAGACATGTATGTGCTGATATATATTTGATATATGCCGATATATATTTGGCCTTTTATCCCACAGTCAGGTCCACATTATCAATGCTACTAATACAATGGTATAACTCCCGGAAACAGTCATATGAACAGATCAGGAGCATTTCTTTGTTGAACGTCTACTAATCTGAATCACAGGCTGTGGTTCAATGGGAACACTGCAGTGAATTCACAACACCCACCATTTGTCAGATCTGAACGGGCCCCAGATCGTGTGGTATGGGCTGACTTGTATAAATCAATATGCATAAAGAGAGATGACGAATTTAAAAAAAAAAACAAAGCCATGCATTGTATTTATTTAATGCATTATTTAGCATTTCCGCCCCCCCCAAATAGCAATGCAAATACATTTCTATGGATTGCACCAAATTATGTTATTAAGTATGTTCACGGAAATATAAATGGAGACAATATGGGAATGATCTTTGCCAGTTACATTATGGTAATTTGTGACTTTGATTTAGAGTCAATGTAATCATTTGATACATCAGTTTAATATGCTGGTATTCCCAACATAGGCACCCATGCTCTGTGATATATTAAATATGTGATTCACTCATTTGTTTACTGACTGTGTTGTGTAGCTGCACATGTATTTCTCTCCTTTCATTTTTAATCCTATTTTTAAAGTACTTTAAGAAATTTAAATTATATAATTAAATAATTAGTTTTCCCGAATAGTCATTTTTGATTTATTTTATAAATGAAAACGGGAAAATGGACAGCACTGACGAGAATACAATAAACTATTTGTTTTATTAAATCTATGTACGAGGGCCCGATTGGGCCAAAGCCTTCCTCAGCGTGCTCAATGTGCCAAAAAAAAAACAATGAAGAGGTCCAACCCCACATCCAGTGCTTAAATGGATCAGCCATACACCATGTGACACACACTGACAACCTGGGAACCATTGGCGTAGGCTGTTTAAATATAGATTGCATTTTTCAATATTACAAGGATCGAGTTATCAATTTTTCAATTTATACTTCATAATCGGACAGGCAGTGAACATCCTGGGTGGTGCGCTGTATGATTTGAACATATTCATTTCCTTTGATGTATTTTATAACTCATAATCTTTAACTGTAATCAGTGAAGTTGCATCTTTCTCCTGCTGAAGCCATTCAGGCTATTAGCAAAAGCTAAATCTGCGGGGTGTACCTAAGTGGCCAGTGATGAATTAACAGCGTATTGGCAACGTGCTACCTGACAAGATGCACTGCCCAATAACAGCTGCCGGTCCCAGTTCATTGTGTGTGAAGAAGGAAATTCAATGACTCCTGAAGCTCTCGACATTTCTAGTTCTGAAGAAAATCCGCTCATACAGGAAGATTCGGGGCAATCCGCTAGAAACTGGCGAGATTAAGATCTAATTAAGATATGCAAGGGATGAGCCACCGTATGACAAACTGAACAGATGCATCTTGGGAGTTACCATATGCATTAATTCATCGGAGACCAGCAGAAGGATTTACCGCGACAAGTAAAATACTCTGAGAGGATCCGAGTTTATATTATTAAGAGGATAAAAATATCTATGTTGCCTTCGCTATTCTAAGTAGAGAAAATATAAATATGAAATGATTACAGTACGTGCTATAGTGCAATAGAGATTGTCCCCATTGCTTCTACACACAGCGTCTTCCCAGGGCAGGAAATCTGGAGCTCCATTTTGTCATTGGTTGTGACAGAAGTGGCAGCACCCTGGCTTTGGTTTAAAAACTGTTTCTTTAGACCTGCCTGCTCTGTTTCGGGGAAGGGGGTCAAGCCCGATCTCATTGGACTGTGGGATAGGCCACGCCAGACGGGTCCATCGAGAGCGATGCATCACGCTGAATTATGGGAATTCCCGCGGTTGAGGCTAAACTCGACCCGACGGGAACGCGCCACGCGCCACGCGCCGACCTCGTTTCCTCTCGTTCCCTCTCCCTCACGGTCGCCCCTGTCGAAAAGAAAAAGAACAAAAAAACCCCTCTGTGCGAGCTGGGCGGGGAGACTTCTCCGGTCGCGCGCGCACCGCTTCGAGTCAAGGCCACGTCCGCGGAAGCCAGCCGGTTAACCTCGCAGTCTTGCCGCTCAGGGTCTGGTTCAGATTTACCGGTGGCCCAGGCAGCCTGTTGCCATGGTCACGCTCCACTTCCTCGTGCCTGTCCTCAGACCGCAGCCCTGGAAGGGGGGTCACGACCTCCAGCCAACCCAAAGAGTGAAGCTCACGGGGCGGAAGCTCGCCCCCAAAGCGCTGGCTGCTTGCACCCCGAGCCCTAACGCGGCGGCGGTGCGACTGCTACAGTACGCGCATTTAAATATTTATATAGACGAAGCTTTCGTGTATGTACCTCATAAAACATGCATGGGCTCAGATTAGCTTTTATGTGCACAGTGCACTTTACTCACACACAGATATAATTTGATCTCATTTACTTCAGCCCTCCGGTGCCGGACTCCTCCCACCGATTTTACACCCGGGCTCCTTAAACGGCGTCGCGAAAAGCCCACCGCCCCCGCCGAGGTGCAGCCGCGACCCCGGGCCCAGGAAATTAAGGAGAGCCGACCCCCAGAGCGTGCTCGTCGCCACGGTTACGGCCTCGCCTGTCGGTAGGGGCCGCAGATGAAAAGGGAGGGGCTGTGAGTGGCTGTGTGAAACGGCTAAACCCACCGCAGACCCCCCCCCCCCCCCCCCCCCACAACCCCCACTGAATCGAGGTGATTGTGGGCTGACCTTGACAGCGAAGGGGATTAAGAGGAGGAAGGAGCCAAGGGAGGGGAATCGGGGGGTTGGTGAAAAGGGGCCCCCAGGGAGGTGTGAGGAAAGTGGAGGAGACCTACGAAAGCTCCACCCCCCCGGCCCCCCGTCAGCTAAAGCCATTGCTTATGGATGCACACGGACCCAACAAGACTGACACACGCTTCCGCACCGATTCCCCTCATGGCAACCCGCAACTGAGGGTTGCCATGAGAGACTCCCCCCACAGCTGCGTGTAAGACCCAAAGGGGAGCGCCCAGGCCCAGAAAAAGCAACGGAGAGACAGGGGAGCGTTCTGCTCTAGTCCCACGGCTGTGATTGACACATGAGTATACACAAAAGGAGACATGAAATAACCTTAAAATGCAGGCAGATATTAGAATGGTAGCATTGTACCGAGAATGATAACTTGTTTTTACTTGCATCTGTCAAAAGGATACTGTCACAGTTTTTGTTGGGTTTTTTTTTATGATTTAGGGGGGTTTGCTGTTTTTCTCAAATGCAATGAGGAACAATGGCTTAGTCTCTCTGTGCATATCACAATTCACAAATAAGGTCTTTATCTTAAATGAGCCTTCTGGGCTGCGATGCTGTGGCTGGGACTTTCAAAGCCACCCGTGGTGCAGGTGGGCAGGAATAATTACATGATAATGACGGAGGTGCTCGCATTTAATCCAACAGAACCAAAGCCACCAGCTTTCCAACAAATTTCGAAAAATAATTTAAATCTGCAAATGAGGCATTTGTCTCAGCTTCTTCTGGTTTATGACGTGGAGGAGAGGTGGACTGGCAAAATTACATGGCAATCGTGAAGGCGTTTGCATTTAACCCTTTGAAGTGTGGGTTTTATAAAAATGTTTTTTTCAAAATCCTAAATCGGTGTCCTAGAACTCCACTGCTTTCAGTTACCAGCAGTGATTGTGACATCAGAATTAGAATGTGCAGTTAAGAACCTTACATCTTAAAGGGTTAATCCAACAGAACCAAGGCAATGAGATTGCTAACAAATGTATTGCTCTGTATTTAAACAAAAAAATACTTTTACAAACAGGGCATTTCCTTTGGGGCTGTGACGATGCAGCTCGGATGTTAAAAGTGGCCCGTGATTGCGGGGTTGCAAGGGTTCAGCGACATGATTACACGGTGAAGAGGAAAGGTGCTTGTGTTTAATTCAACAAAGCCAAGTGAATCAGTCTAATAACAAATGACTGAAATATTTCACTAATATTAAAGGCATTCGTCTCGGTTTTACTTTGTGGGCTGTGCGGATGTGGCTCAGTTGTTAAAAGTAGCCAGTGGCACAGGAGGGGGACTGGTATGATTACACAGTGCAAACGAATGTGTCCGCGTCTAATCCGGTAAAGCCAATTCAATCACCTAGCAAACACATCAGTAAGCATGTACAGCCAAATAAGGATTTAATCATCTTCTTTCGAGAGGAGGGGGCGAGACAATACATTTTTAATGTAGAATTTTTTTAAAAGAGGCAGGAGGTCCAATTTTGCGAATGTAGCCTCTGAACCGCTACCCTCGGCGGTGGCATCTGCTGTCTGCAGTCGCGTAGCACGGTATCCATTTTGTTCTGCCTGGTTTCTCTCGTGACAGGCATTAGGCCGTTGCGTGTCGCCCCCCCTTCACCCCCCCCCCCCCCCCCCCCCCCCCCCCGCCACCCGCCCTCCAACACTCTGGCACGTCTGTGCGTTTTTGGTGAAGAGCTTGTGACGGCGCCCCCGGTGGCCTGCCCCCTGTACTGCTCCGTGGCGCGCGGGTCGCGTACCAGTCCCAGCACAGCAGCGCGGGGTTCGAGGTCGCGTGTCGCCGTCTCTCGACGGGGGCGCCGCTCGCTCCCGAGGTCGAGATTTGAACAGTCAGCTCGCGCCCCGGTCCATCCAAACAGTCGCTCACATTACTCGATACTGCAATTCACTTCCCAGCTACCCTCGTGGGAAAAGCCTCAACTGCCTTCGAACCTGCGCCAAGCAGGCCCTCCGACACGGCTTCCCTCACGCGGCAGACCCACACGCTCAGTGCTCTGCTCTGCGGACATGACACAAACTCTCTCACACGTCCGTATGCTTTGCTTTACGAAACATGCCTCTCGATCTTATTATGGATTTCTTCAAGCTGTTCTCTAATAGCTTTTCTTTATCGTTGCTCAGGCGACCGACCCGATGCCGTGATTATACAGCCCTGCCTTTCACTGATCTCATGAACAGCACAATAAACTACGCACTTCAAGGTTCTGAGGTTAAGCCAAGGCTACTGTAGAGTGTGCGTGCTGAATTTCAGCGTAAAACTGTAGCCAATTCACAAGGTCGATCACGAGTAATAAATCAGGGGACTGAAATCCTAATGCTTGTTCACCACCCTCCAGACCCAACCTCCACCACCACCCTCCAGATCCAACCTCCCCCACCACCACCCTCCAGACCCAACCTCCACCACCACCCTCCAGATCCAACCTCCCCCACCACCACCCTCCAGATCCAACCTCCCCTACCACCACCCTCCAGATCCAACCTCCCCCACCACCACCCTCCAGACCCAACCTCCACTACCACCACCCTCCAGACCCAACCTCCACCACCACCACCCTCCAGACCCAACCTCCACTACCACCACCCTCCAGATCCAACCTCCCCCACCACTCTCCAGACCCAACCTCCACCACCACTCTCCAGACCCAACCTCCACCACCACCCTCCAGACCCAACCTCCCCCACCACCCTCCAGACCCATCCTCCTCCCCCTCCACCCTCCAGAAAGGGAAGCGATTTCTTCCCTTCCTTGTCACACGCTTGCGCAGATATATCACTTACACTCACCCTGGCCTGACTCGATCGCTCTGAGGCAATCATACAGTACGTGACACGTACTAATTGGACGAGCCGAGCCAAGCCATCTGGTCTCCACACTGCTGGATTGCCTTTAGACACAGTGGAGGTGCTGGTTAAACCATCTCTGACAGGGGCCTCTGCTTGCCAAGGCTTTCCCCCGGCCCAGACACGGTCAAGGCTGTGATTTCGACACCCCCCACTCCCTCCCTCCCTCCCTCCCTCCCAGGCCCATCCCCCCTCCCCACCTCGTCTTCTCCCCCAATAAAGAGGGCCCAGCTGCAGCGAGCTCGTCGGAGGCGCGAGGCCTCCCTTCTGGAAAATGACAATTCCCCGCGATGCTGAAGGTCACACCCAGCCGTCCGGCGGCATGATTATATAGCAGAGGTGCCGCGGCGGAGGGCAGTTAGATTGATTTTCTGTCACCGCGGCCGAAAATTAATAGAGGAGATCAAATGATTTCTTTTTTTTTTCTTAAACCCAAACTGATAAATGATTTCCAAGTTACCTGTTACAAGGTTACACATCATTGCGATAATTATGCTACAGAAAGATATGACTAAATGCAATACCCATGAATAATGCGTAAAGTGAGAGAGAGAGAGATGGATGGGAATTGGGGTTATTGCTGAAAGGTATGAAAACATTAAGCTGGGGCTTCCATCGCTTTAAGCAAGACTAACATCAAACAATTCATTTTAATGAGACACGTACATATATGAACGCTCCGTGTAAGCACCGAGCCTTTCCACTGAAAAAGACAAGGAATTGAATTCAGACTGAATCGCAGGCACTCTGGAACTCTGAAACGATATATTTAGCGACTGTGAGAAAAAGGCGTACCGCACATAGAGATAATGCGGGAGCTTTTTTAATTGCCCGCATGCGGGAGAAAGTAGGCCATTCTTCAAGCAGGAGCTGAATGAATATCTGCCTCCGAATGAGATTCTGAGCCGTGTTTATGTGAAACACAGAGCCGGAAGCAAGGAAAGGACCCTTCAAGCATCTGGAAAATAGAATGAAAGACACCATTTCTTTTTTCTGCCCTTCCTCCTCCCCTCCCCCCCCCCATGGTCACATCATATCAGTATGAAATTACAGCTTCTTCACCACAATTACAGATGGTCTCTCACTCTTTCTCCCCCTCTCTCTCTCGCTCTTTCTCTCTCGCTCATTCTCCCTCTCTCTCTCTTTCTCTCTCTCTCCCCCTCTCTCATGTTTCAGGCTGGATGGTCAGGTGACTGATCACCTTTCAAAAATTACATTCCAAATAACGTGTAATCTTCCGGACCGATCTGAACCAAGCGATGTGAAACACTGCACCGCTGTTCTTTATTCATAATCTGGGGCAGGAAACCCCCATGGCTACCCCCAGTTAACCGCACTGCATTTTAAACGGTTCTGAGGGGCACGTGATTGGGGCGAAGAAAGAAAAAAAAAAAAAAAAAAAAAAAAAAGAGAGAGAGAGATACTCTTTAGCGATCACCGGACCAGTGTTTCGGGCACCGGGCGTGGGACGGCACCCCCGGCTGTCACTCAACGTGGCTCCACGCGATCGCCGTGACAAATGTATTTTTATATCCCATTTGGCACGGGGGGTCAAAGGTCAGTGCATATCATTTGGCCAGGCAGCAGTCGCACATCGGCCGATATCGACCCCCCCCAGGACCCCCCGCCGGGACGAGGACGCGTTTGGGACCCGCAAATGGCTTCGTCAGACAGTTCATTTGCACAATAAATTGAAGAGGAAAAAAAAAAAAAAAAGGTTTTCCTTCATTAATGGGTTTTCCTTTCATGTTGTTCAGAAGCCAAAAGTTCCTTGGCTGATAACAGTCCCTTTTAGGCAGGGTGACAGACTGTGAAAAACAAAAAAAAAAAAAAGTACCCCCATCTAAAGAGCCCAGAAAAGCATAATTCAAGTGCAGACAGATGCCCACTGGGGCTGAATGATGCAATCTTCACACAGCCTCTCAGCCTTTTAATTTCCGTCTGCCTCCAACCTCCACGGTCATGTGATCACAGGTCTCCGGCTGTAATTGGACTGTCGCTAGCGGTTACGCTCGCATACAGCGAGACCCCCCCCCCCTGCCCCCGGCAGACTATTTAATCCCATATTTATGTCCCTCGTCCCGGTAACGCGGGGTATGTCCCGACACGGGCCGCGTCTCTCCTGATTGATATCGGAATTAAGCCAACGTGATGTGGAGTCCCACGTCTGCGCAGGTGCTGATATTAGTGGGGGTGGGGGGGGATTGCTGGGGGGGTGGAGAAGGGGGGGTGGAGGAGGGGGGCAGCAACACGCAATGCTGTGACGAATCCAAACAAACGCAGAACGCGGAATAGCTGAAGGCCAAGCGAGAGGTCAAAGGTGAAAAGTCAGGGGGGCCGGGGGCGGTTGGAGGTGTGGGGGGGGGGAGGGGGAGAAAGTGTAAGTCCTATCATGTGTCTCTTCCACCCATAACCTCAGCCCAGCTGATTTCTCTGATTAGCTCTACTGTACCTCCTGGCTGAGGCTAACTGTGCTAGTTAGCAGATCCAGGTGATCAAAACGAGGGCTTTCACTGACTGGGGCTGGATTTTCCCCGCAGCGACTGGCCTTTTCCAACGGGCGCTTCTGACGCCCCGTGCGTGATGTCTGTCGGCGTGGCGAGCGAATGAGCGAGCGAGCGGGTTTTCGCTGACGCAGCCTGGCACTGTAGCTGTGGGCCGAGATCCTTCATCCATTATAGAACAGGGAGCCGCGGACCCCCCCCCCCCCCCCCCCCCCCCAGGGGCCCTCCCCCATTTCCCCAGCTGTTCCCCAGCCAGGCTCCATTTGCATGCCTGCTACCCGCTTCCATTCATTATGCTGACAACGCTCACGATCTCCCAGTGCCCGCCCCCCACCCCCCACAAACCCCCCTGTATAGCGTGAGCCGCGCCAGCTCCAGACCCCGACTCTCACCGCGCGCGGGGGGGGGGGAAAAACGCCAAATCTCACTTCAGCCGGCAAAGTGCTGGGCTCACCCCGAACGAGAGACCCTTTCTCCACGCGCATAACACACCACTCGGATTCATTTCTCAGGGAACAGGCCTCGGATTCATCCGTTTGTCCTGGCGTATAAAATCAAAGCCTTAATCCCAGATATCTCTGGAGAGATATCGCCTCCCCTCAAAAAAAGCTGGATTCAGCAGTAGCATGGAGGAAAAAAAGAAGCTTAACCCTAATCCAACAAGCACAGTAATGCCCTTACTGTGGTCATAGTTTCCCTTTTTCAGACAGGAACAGTAAGGCTAATAAATAGTAGCATTGTAGCATAATATTACACAACTGTTCAAGGTACTAAACCTGAATTGCCAGAGCATGTACTATATCCCATGTAAGTATATGCGACTGTAAGAACTGATGCCGTGTAAATATGCTAGTTTCTGCGGATATGTGCTGAACCAGGACCCAGACCGGGCCCCCAGCTCCATGGCCCAACGTGGGCCGTGTGAGGGAGCAGACTGACCCAGACCGGGCCCCCAGCTCCCTGGCCCAACGTGGGCCGTGTGAGGGAGAAGACTGACCCAGACTGGGCCGGCGTTCCCTGGAGGACGTCTCCCGCAGATGGTAGAGCAGGAGATGCCCCCAAACCCAGATAAATAAATGAAAACGACTTCAATAAAAGGCATTAATAAAACATAAACGCACGACTCCTGTCTGACTCCTCGCTCGCATGAGAGTGATGAACTGGGCCCTGAAAAACAATACACTGTGCGTGCGTGTGTGTGCGTGTGTCTGTGTGTCGGTGTGTGTGTGTATCTGTGTGTTTGTGCGGTGTGTCTGTGTGTTTATGCGTGTGTGTGTGTGTGTCTGTGTGGGTTGTGTGTGTGTGTGTGTTTGGCCCACTAAAAGGTCAGTAATTTTGAAGAGAAAAAAAACAAGTAGGTCTGCTGTATTAGTGTGATTCACATTGTGATTTACACAGTATAATGTTTCTGTTACGGTGAGATACACAAATAAAGTCAGAATCCCAACCCCATTCTATTCCACAGCATTATACAGTATTAATCTGAAGCCATGTTATCAAGCGCATAATAAGCTCAGTAAGGTCATGCTGTAATGGTATACACTAAGCACTGTAACATACATTCTGTTGGGGAAATATACACTTACACGCTTATCTGGAAACTTTATTTTAGCTCACGGGTCACGGCTACCTGCCAACTATGACAAATAAGGATTTGAAAACAGCATATTGCCCATATTATCTCCAATCTCTGCACTGGTAGCCAGTTGAGTTCAGAATTGATTTTAAGACCCCTTTAATTACTTTGAAAGTGAGGCATGGGCTTGGCACCAAACTGGCATGGGCTTTGCACCAAATCCATGAGCTCATTCCCCCCCCCCGATCGCCCTGCTCAGGTCATCAGATAAAGCTAGGCTGGCTGCTCGCAGGCCACGTTGAAAATCGAAGGAGACCGCGCCGTCTCAATCAAAGCCCCCTAAACTCCAGAACGGCCTTCCCACGGGCTTCAGGACAGCCACTTTAGTGACCCCTTTTAAAAACTCACTTTTATTGACTCGCGTTTACTACGCTGTAACCCCTGTCGTGTATCTTTTTTATTTGCTTTTTTTTAATGACAGTTTTTTATTCTTTTTTATCTTTCTTCTGCTTCTCCTTCACCTTGTCTGCTATTTGGTTCTCCGTGTATTTTTTGAAGCACCTTTTACTGTACTGCAGGAAGGATTGTTATTATATTATTATTATTATTATTATTATTATTGTTATTATTATTATTATTCTATTGCTGAGATTCTGGTTTGGCCCTCTAAGCTCAAAACATGACTGCTGTAGTATAGATGCATAGTATAGTATAGTATAGTATAGGGTAATACAATGTTTAGCCATATAAGACAATGCTCAACAATGATGCTGGTAAGAGGAGGGTACTTTCTGATCTTTTTCCTTTTAACAGTTGCGGGGGGAAAAAAATGTATTTCATGTTTATTTAATTCACAAAAACACTTCCAAACAGGCTTTCAGCATGCGAGCGTAATTTATCAAGCCTAAAAAAGGATAAACATTTGTTTTACCATCTGTTCCACTCGTGAACTCAGGCTCTGCCTGAAATGCTCGTACTTTTCCAGGCTTTGATATTGTAAATTGCGGTGCCCCTGAAAAAAAAGGAACAGAAGCAGAGAGTGCAGCGGGCTATCAGAGGGACAGCAGGCTAATTTAATCGTGGGGTTTCGCCCAGGCCAAGGAGGAGGGGGCGGAGATGAAAGAGAAGGCACCAGCACGGGAGGCCACGCGGGAAAAAAGCGGCAGACGCGTACGCGGGCATGCTCTCGCACTAACAGTGCGGCTAACCCAAACCAGCGCCACCAATCCCATTAGCACACGGGTGCTATCGCGCTAACAGCGCGGCTAACCTAACCAGCGCCACCAATCCCATTAGCACACGGGTGCTCGCTAACAGCGCGGCTAACCTAACCAGCGCTACCAATCCCATTAGCACATGCGCACGCGCATGCTCACACACACCACCCAGCCTGGGAGCAATGGCATACCTCTTTAATCTGGTCCTTACATCACACATGCACACACACACGTGCATGCGCAGGGACATGTGCGCACACACACACACACATGCACTCACACATTCACACACACGTTCACACGCGCACACATGCACACGCACACACCCACACACATATGCACACACTTTACACATACTGTACGGTTGGCTTTGTGGTTCTGACGCTTTTTGTCATCCATGTTTTTGTGCATTTTAGTAACCCCTGCAGTTACTAGCTTTGAAGGAATGAGATGAGCTACAATGTGGTCCCACGTAAAACAAAACGTAACATGGGAAACATACATTTTCAGTTTTTTTAACTAGAGATAAAATTCAGCACAAACAACTTTAAAATTAACACAAATCATTTTCAATCAGTTACAATTCATTAAAAAAAAAAAAACACCCACGAGAAGTAATCATCGCGCTTCACGTCAATTACCGCAGATGAGCTGAAAGGCAGAAAAGCTTTATTTCGAAGGTTCTTTCGGCAGTAAACAGATGGAGATATGTGCAGGGGACATGAGATTTTCTCAGAGGAAGGCACACGGATTTGTGAAACAGGATTAGCTGGTGTGTAATGATATGAGCGCTGCAGGGTTTGACATGCTTTGCTATAGGAGTGTGTGTGCGCGTGTGTGTGTGTGCGTGTGTGTGTGTGTGTGTGTGTGTGTGTGTGTGGGCGCAAGTGTGTGGTGTGTGTGTGTGTGTGTGTGTGAGTGCACGCAAGTGTGTGGTGTGTGTGTGTGTGTGTGTGTGTGAGTGGGCGCAAGTGTGTGGTGTGTGTGTGTGTGTGTGTGTGCGTGCTCATGTGTGGTGTTGGGGGTTTGTTCAGTCAGAATTTACTTGGGGATGGAAGTGTGGATATGGAAATATCCAGAATTCGAGGGGCTCTTAGATTTTAGGGGTGGTGAAATATGCATGAACCCTCTCTTCTGGAGAAGCTTTCTCGCACAGTGTTCCGTTCTGGGTACTGACAAGCAGAATCGTCTATTTGAAGACAAAGACCACCATTAAAAAAAACAACACACAAGGGGGGTGGGAGGTGGGACACGTCTGTCTTCTACAAATCTCTCAGCGTTTCATTCTTCCCCTTCTAATTATAGAGAAGATGTAAAATTGATGTTCGTGAAGCACTGGCAGACCCATTCAAATCCGAAATTGTAATGTAACAAAGATTGTCTTGTTTGAAGGATTATTTCCCCCCCCGAAGCCCTGTATTTTTATACTCGGCACAGGAAGGTGAAAGTGGAACTTTGCCATTACTCCGTGTCAGTCTTGCTCAACGCTGTACATGGTAAAAAAATTTAAATATGCCATTTACAGAATAATAGGAGATGAGTCACAGGGTAATGCATACATTAGACGGTAACATTTCCTCATGTCTTCTGAGGCAGAACAGGAAACGAAGGCAGGCAGCTGCCAGTCTGTCGAGGAATGACTTCCTGTCACTCTGACGGGCCAATTTTCCTGGTTTAGCATTTGCACCTTTCCGTCTGCTTGCTGCGCGGGCGACAGTATGGTCATCCAAGCAAGGTCACCTCATCTCAAACGCTGACACCTGCACCGCAGGTAGGAGAGCACAACCGACTCTCGCTCCGAGATCAAACTCTGCGGGAAGAGACTACACTCTCAAAGCGGAGATAATCGAACTCCGTGAACCCAACTAACTCATCCATTGTGAGCTCCAAAAATCATTCGTGCTGAAATTATTAGAGAACTGCACCGGAAATCCACCTATTTTGCGTGCGGTGAACCACTCTGAACCCGAAAGTTATTCGTGTTGAAATTATGAAGGAGTTTTAACCGAAATCAAACTACTTTGTACAGGGTGAACCACTGTGAACTCCAAAAAGTTATTCATGCTAAAATTACAAAAGAATTTTCACAGGAATCAAACAATTCTGCGTGGGGTGAACCACCGTGAACTGCAGCCTTAATAATGTTGAAATTACTAAAGCTTGTTAATTTTAATCAAAGTCTTTTACGTTGGGACAAATTCAGTGAACAACACAAACTGAAACAAGGTCAATTTTTCTTCATTAATGAAAACATGGACTTCTAGCATATCTATTACTATACTGTCTCAAAGGCTACAGCAGTGTTGGCACATTTATCATATTTCTATCTCAATTGTTCAAATAACTCTTAATTTCATGCTGGGCATGGTTATAAATCCCTGCCAAGAGTCGTCAGTTTTTAAATTACTTTTTCATTCAATTTAATGGTTTAAGTCTTGAATACCTACAATAGTCTTTGTCTTAAAGACCTAATCATTGAAATCTGCAAATATGTCCTTCTTTCAAAGATGGAGTTAAAACTACTCTCCATAAAACTCATTACAGGATGAAGTCAAAATCTTCTCAAATCTGTTTTATCTTCAGCTTTGAACTAAAAAGCACAACTGCTAGGAAAGTGCCCTTCAGGGTTGAGCAGATCTTACTGTCTGATTGTGTTCTCATAACGTGCTGCTTTAATCACATCTGTGCATGAGGCCTTCTAGCACCTTCCAGAACGATTGTCTAGTATCAAGTGTGTAAACTTTGTGTTAACTTTCTTATTTAGGAGCTACATACGGATTATGCAGGTTCAATAAGTTCTTCAGTAAATTTTCACGGAATACAGTCACCATCCATATCGCAAGTGACCTTTCTATAGCTCAGTAAATCAGAACATCATGGCATCGATGTTATGGACAGCGCCATAGCACATCCTGAGTTTAGAAGTCAGACGGCATGATTATTTCTGTTTTACATTTTCTGTGTGATAAACATAGGCAGTTCTCATTAAGCCAACGTGAGGCGCTAATTACAGCATTGCCGTATGTAGCTCACTTTGTATGTGCGTAAGGGGATTGCTCAAGGGGAAAAGATGAAAATTAGCCTTTGAACGAACTCTAATGCAACATACTGGATGCACTGTTATCCGTGTTGCGATTCACAACCGTATATCGTCTCTGTCAAATAAATGTGAATAGCTGAACCTTTTTACAGAAGTTGGCACAGACTCTGTAAATAGATTACAGAGAAACGGATGGCCGAGCCACGGACGGGTTTAAGTTTTTTGGCGGCGTTGTCGCGGTGTTGTCGCGGTGTTGTCGCGGTGTTGTCGCGGTGTTGCCGCGGTGTTGCCGCGGTGTTGCCGCGCTCGACCGGGGACGTGGCTCGTATCGTCCCTTTGTGAAGCCCAGAGCAGCATGAGTCTGAGCTGTGACAACGGCTTTCAGGCTCAGACCCCTTGGGCCGGCCAGTCTACGCCGCTTCTGGCATCTCTCCGACACGCGCTCATCGAAGAGACCCGAGGGAGGGGGGGGTGGGGGGGGGGGGGGGCACTCTGTCATCATGACCTGAGGCGAGAACGGGGGAGACGCTTGTAGAACGGGGCGGACGAGACCGGTTCCATTAAAGAACCCCCCCCCCATGATGCGCTCGTACCTCCAGGCGGGATTTGGCGAGGAGGCCGCCGTCGCATTCGGCTACGGGCTGAGCGCTCCTCGGCCATTACATCACCCCGCCCCGTCACAGGGCCCCACATTGTCCCCCCCCCCCCCCCCCCCCCCCCCGACACAGAGTCGCCGCTGTCCCCGAAGCGCTCCGAGCATCGCCAGGGCCTGGACGCAGGGCCCTGTTAGCACAAGCGCCCGCTCACACTGAGGGGCCAGCCAAAAAAAAACACAGTCGAGAACAGTCCGCTGATTGATTTCACTCCTTAATTGCTCTTGGTACGTAAGAGACGCCCATCAAAATTTCGAGCCCTTTAACAAGTTTCATAATTACTGATCTGGATCCACACGCAGTTCAGCTCCTCGAAAAAAACGCGTGAAGCTCTACATATCGCTACTTCGACCACTGGTAATTTCAACTCAATAAAAATTCAAAGCACAGTTCGCTTCAATGCGAGCACACTAATTCCCTATGGGTAATCGGCATGCTCGCAGTGAATTTTGATTGCTATCAATAACGTTTCGTATGCGAGAATACGTGGACTTTATTAATCATCCTTTCCACATAAAAACTGAGAGTGTATTTCACAGTGAATGAAGTAACTGTGAAATAATTTGAAATGTGCTAATCACTACTACTTCATACTGTGCGAAACACAAATCTCCATACTGGCAAGCATATTCACCAGAAGGACATTAGGAATGAAGAAATGATATTACAAATTATGAAATAGACAGAACGGCAAGCTGGGAACAGGCTATTACGTTCAATCAATGTTTAACTTATGTACTGCAAGAAATGCAAAATGAAAAAGTAGAGCATCATATGTTACATTTAAAACCAGCAGCGAGTTCATCCTGCCAGTCTTCGGTTTTGTCTGAAGAGTTCTGAAACTATATTTCAAAACACTCGCGTTTTCCTTGCACATCAACTGAGAATGACTGAGTGACATATGGACACATTTAAGAGTGTCTAGGGTGCTTGATAAAAGTTGCTAATTTGTTGGATTGCTGTTGCATTACACACCGATGCTATCTGTGATTTATAAATAAATAATATAAGATAAGAAATACTGTAGACTAACGTTTTAATGCTTTGCTCCTCTATTCAGCAAATATATAAACTAGAGTAAGTACTGGAAACAAAGAAAATGAACAACATTCTGTGTAACAAACGAATACTAGAGATATTGTGTCAGCTAGTAGGGACAAAGAATGAATGAAAGGCCTTTATGTAGTTTGTTAATAAAAAGGCTACAAGATTTTTTTTTCTTCTTTGGCTTGTAGTTTAAAAAAAACAAAAAAACAATTTCAGTTCTGGGGAGCCCCCACCCAAATAATAAACACCTGCATTCTTCATGTTAGCTAAGCCAGGCATTGAACTTAAAGTAAACATGGACCTGACACAGGCTGCTGTTGTTTAAAGGCACTGTCTGCTTCTGAGTGACTAGTGTTTAAGGTTTTTGGGGGTTTGGGGGTAAATCAGATTTAAAAACACAACAACTGGAGGCTATCCAACAGGAGAGCAAATCAAAGACTATTTACTGTGGCACTTTCACATTATGAACTAATTTTGCATTGCTCAAACAAGGCCTCCACTAACGCAGAGAATCACAGATAATATTCTGATTGTGCTCACACAATGTGGAGGTTTTCTCTTTGTCTACAGTTTCAGCTTGTGTCTGGGTACTATTGTAATTCTGCCTCAGGGAGTCTTTGTTTCTGAGCTGTTGTTTCTCTCCAGCCCTTGTCCTGTCCTGTCACAATTTGTAGTTCTTGTGCTTTTTTAGAGGGTTACCACATCGGTTGTTGTTTTTTTGTTTAGTTTTTTGTTGTTGTGTAGGGTGAATGAACATTGTATGCAGGCCACCCTGTTCGCGAGCCGCAAACCTGGATTACTCCGGGCCTGTTTCCTACCTCCCAGGTTCCCACTCTCGGTTCTGTGTTTTGCTGAGTCCCGGTTGGATGCACTGGGCACAGCACCTTTTCCCATCGCGGTCTGCGCGTCGCCATCTGTTCCGCATGCTGTGTAACACACATCTCCCCGAGGCAATGACTTCGGTGATTTTTTCACATGGTGAAAAACTGTAAATTGGGTAGAATAACAGCTCCAAGTCGAACGCCGCGCAGTGTGGCTGCGCGCGCGCGCACGCGCTGGAGGTTTTTTTTTTTTTTTTGACCCCGCCCAACCGTCTCCCCTTTTTGTCAGCGCGTGTGGGAATGAGCGGTCGGAACGCGCACTTCTGGCAACGCCGGTTAATTTTTTAAAAAGCGCAATAAAATAAGAACGTTATAATTTGATTGCGCAGTCTCACTCGCTTACGCGCACAACACAAAGAGGGCTGCCAGAATGTCAACAGACGCCAGATTTCCCAGAGTGACTCACTCCTCCGTTTCAAAAACAATTAAGAACCCATTTGACAGGCTTGTTATCCCATCAATGGGAACTTTAGCGTAAAAACACAACCCAGTGTTTTCAAAGTAAGGAATAATTCAGTTAAAAAATGTAAAATAAAATTCCTGGGTAAGAAACATCAGACTAAAACAAAGACTAATTAGATGGACCAGCCTGTCCTCAACAAAAGCATCCTTAGGCTAACACCCAGAGTCATCCACAGCTACTACAAAGACTTATTACACACCAAAGTCCTTCATGAGTACACTCAACATGTTTCAACAACTCTCCGGCTGAAACACAGTCCCCTCACATCTTCTTGAATGATCTTCATTGGCGGTAATGTAATACAAAAGTCATGCAAGACCAGAATTTCCCATTATACCACTTACAAGATAAAGGATGCTTCTTCTGAAGGCAGGGCTTTGATAGCTGGGGAAAAGCCTAGCACATGCTCAAATTATGCTCCTGATCCTTTTCTGCTAATTAACGCAAAAGTTAACCCTGTAAATGTCTTATGTTCTTAAAATGCAGCACAGAAAGATGATAAAATATGGCTAAAATGTCACTTTTGTCACTTTGGCTGAAGTCACTTGACCATGCACCGCCAAATGACCATGAGAAGCAGCACATTTTCATTGTACACTGTAACCGTGCTGAGCCATCTTCTGGCTTTGTGCATCCTTTTCTGCTGTAGGCACTGTTAAGGAATCTACATTTTGTATGGAAGATCATTATTATATAATCATTATACACACTCAGTTTTAAACTACTGACACAAAGCTAATACAATTAAGCTATATAATGATAATATAATTAACAAATTAACATTTTATCTAAACATTCATGACTTGATCAAACATCTGCAACTTTCTTGTGGAATTTTGCACCAATTCTCACATAGATCCTGGACAAACATTGATCACGGGTATCTTCAGTCCTTCAGATCTTCAGATGCCACACACACCATCATTCATTACATTACAGGCATTTAGCAGACACTCTTATCCAGAGCGACTTACACAACTTTTCTTCACATAACATGTACATTGCATTTATACAGCTATATATACTGAAGCAATGCAGGTTAAGTACCTTGTTCAACGGCAGTGTTCTCTGGGGGAATCAAACCTGTGACCTTTAGGTTACAAGACTAGTTCCTTATCCATTATACTACACTGCCACCTCACACAAATGACCAATGGGGGTTGGGTGAGACAGCCAAGAAGCATTGTTCTCTTAAGAAGCAGAGCACACTGGTCAGTGTATTCTTTCTTCTTTTCCTCCATGATTGTCATTCAAGAGGTTAAATGACCTCATCATTTCTGGAACCTCTACTCCTCCCTAATGAGGTGGGCAAAGTGTTTATGCAACTTTATTTCGCTAAATGCCATGTGCTGTTGTGCACGTATTTTGTGATATTGCATTTACATTTACATTTGCATGGTCAAATAAAAAAAATATATAAACAGTTAAATACACAAAATAACAAGGCCTTTAAAAAACAACAGCAAATAAAGTTTAATGCAGACAAACAATGACACAGCCATCACAGGAACCACTTACACTAAAGGGACTGACGTTTCAGTGTCCGCAGTGTCTATATGCTGAGTGACAGCAATGGTGACACTTTCAAAGGAATGACAAGACAATGACAAAATGGGCTCTGACACTGTATGTACAACGCTGTCGATGGCTAAATATTACTCCGCGTCGCAGCCATCAAAGGACATGAAGCATTCTGGGTACAGTTCTTTCGCTGGTCACATGACACAGGCAAGAATGAGGACCTTGTCGCCCGCCATTAAGGGAGACTGTTTGACCGCCATCAAGTGAGAGAGTCCAGTTGGCCCTGGATCGTCTCCAGCTGCAAGACAAAGACCAACCGACAATTAAACAAGACCAGGTCAAAACCTAGTATATGGCTGGACCTAACACACGTGATCCAGTCGAACCAATGGTGTAACTTCATAACTCCGCCGGCCAATGGCGTAACTTCATCACTCACTCACTCACTCAGTCACAGACATTCGCGTTTGTAGGGCTGGCCCCGCTGTTGCGGTCCAGCCAAAAACCATCCAAAGAGAGGCCAGCATTTCCGGGGGTTGTGTGTGGGAACACAGAGAGATTCTGAACCCACCTTGTTGTAGAACTGGAGCAGTTCCTGGTGGCTGAACTCCACAAAAAGCTTCTCGGCGTTCTGGAAGAGAAGGCACACCCTGAGCATTACGGGGCTCCCACACAAACACGTCCACCGGCTCTCTGTAAAAAGCCTCCCATGAATAATTGCTGCGTTTTTGTCCAGGCAAAGAGTCCATTTCCCTTCCCCCGCCATAAAGGAAGTGCAGCCTTTTTCATCTTTTCTGGAAAATGCACAAAAACCTCTTTCCACTGATTTTCACCTTTTCAGACACGACAATAAATGAAACATAAATATTAGGAGTGGCACCATATTGTCACGTATAAAATGCAACCAACTTATAACCAAATCAAAAAGCACAGTTTCCAACAGCATGCACAGAAAAGCATTTCCAACAGCAAGCACAGAAAAACGTTTTTTTGGTCATCTTTGTACCTTAAGATCTGACACGGTTACACTTCATTAAGTACCACCCTTAAAAGCTAATTATGAGGGCATCTACATACCACAGTTTTCATGACCATCCAGCAGTCATGCACGTCAGCGACATCATTTGAAGTCTTTAGCGAGAATGTTTCTCGCCAAAGCGAACGGTCAGCGCTTCGGGGCAAGAACCACAACGGGGGAGGGAATGTGTCAGGGCACATTAATGAGAGGGAAATTAATGAGAGCCTACATTATCATCCATAATTAAGAGCAACGAGAGGAAGAATGTGATGTTTAGCACAAACTCACTTGACAAGTGCGAATGTTGAAAAGTAGGGCAGACTTGGATTTGGATTAGACAAGAGCAACAGCTTCTGTTTTTACTCCGCATAAAACAACAACAACAACAAAAAAAACCGTACAGCAACAGTGCTTTCTATGCAAATTAACGGCAAACAAATGTCAAGCTATTATCTGCTTCAACAACGCACTGGTTACCCACACTTCTACCTTGTTTTCCATTCCACTGAACTGTATAAATGCAGAATAGTCATTTTAATACCATCAATACGAGAGCGAATCAATCACATCTCTCCCAACAAGCTGCATCACTGGTCCTCACAATGACCAATATGAGAATAAAAAATTAGAAGGGAAGAAGGCCACAAAACACAACGCCTGCTTATTTAAACGTGTCGTGACAAAATGGTGGAAGGGGTAAACTGTGTACCGTTGTTGTAAAGAAAACTACCACAAAACAGAAAGAATAGAGAGAGAGAGAGAGAGAGAGAGAGAGAAAACGTCTGAAACGCTCTCGATTTGAAACTTTCATTTGTGAAACGAAGCATTCATTCGTTTCAGAATTACCATGAAATTGGTTCTCGGGGTGGCGCTTTGATATCACACTTTAATTAGGAAAGGGAAGAGCGGCTCAAACAATGGGGAGCCGCGGACGCCGATGTGACCTTTACGTTCATTTCCGACAGAGATATCTCCGCCATCCCAGAAAACGGCAACGAGACCGACGGCATATTTGAGTTCCGCAGGTACGGTTTCCAATAGCGATTTGGACGGTTTGTGGGTCTTTATTAGAAAAAAGCATGTTGCGACACTGTTAATACGTCAGCTTACTGTTGGTTAACACATATTGTGTCCTGTGTCCTGTGTTAAGGTCATTCCGCTATAAAAAAAAGTCCTGGCCATGACAACGTTGTTGTGAAAGGCAGCCAATATCACTGGACTGGAAGAAGGAAAATCAGGATTTTTTTTTTCACTTAATCATGTGGGGGTGGCAAGTCAAAAAAATGGAAGGATGGAGGGATGGTGTGGGGGCGACGGCAGAGGAAAAGACACTAAAAAGAAACAAACATAATATTCCTAAGACCTGAAAACCTCACAGTCTAGTTTTAAACACACTTTAGATACTGCAGGTGAAAATCTACACACACACACACGTTCGCACACACACTCCACACATGCGTGCGCGTGTGAAAATAATGAATTATGGGTAAAAAAAAAAAAACACTGCAGAGATCCAGACAAAAATAAGTGTGAGGAGCCCCATCTTCACACACCTTAATTAGATCTTAATTTGATCTTCAGGCGAGTTATTAATGATCACATCATTTATTCGATCTTTGTGAAAAGCGTGGCTGCAGCACAACAGCGATTAATGTAACACGCCCCCCCTGAGCTCCAGAATCGTGCAAAATGACACTGCCAAAACGCACTGCGTGAAGTGGACAACTCTCAATGCACAGCCAATACTCTTCTAGGTTCACTGCACCTATATTTTAATCCAGAAAGTGTTTGCAAACAGTTACTTCACAAGGTAAATTTTGGGATAACTAGTTGTTTTAAATAACTTGTCAATAAATATAGGATGGATTGTTTAAGATTCTTTGTTAAATAATCCACCGCTTGCCAGTGCCCGTTTCTGGGTTTGTCAATCAGCGCCAGCACTTCCTGGACGGCTGACTTCCACTCAGCCAATCACATCACGAGGACATTACACCATACGCGCCAGTCCTCAGGTGAGTTTTCCTCAGGTAAACCTCGAGTGTTCTGAAGCGGTCTCGCCGTACAATTACACAAGAAAATGTTTCAGTTACCATGGAAATCTAATGTGGGATTTCCCATTGCCTCGAGAGGTTGCTAAAGTGTGCAACTTCCAGGAGGAACCGGAGTGAGAAATTAATGGAGTTCGTTCGGCTAACCAGCGTCACATTTGATTTAGTTTCTCATGAGTCTATTACCCAGTTAGGATAAATATAGGCTCGGTTCAAAGAACGCCTGTTGCATTAGTACATCTGTATCGTTTAATCTCTGACAGCAGTGAAACTTCCCGCAATCACAAGTTAATTTTGCTTCTATAACACATCCCCAAGAATATGTAAGCTGTAAATTGTAATTGTTCTCTTGCACAATTTTGTTCTTTGCAAATTCCCCCCGAACACTTTTCGAATATCTCTTTCTAAAACGTCCTTCTCCCTCAACCATACCAATTTTCCACTCTGAGAATACCTGAAAGGGACGAATACAAAATGTTCCAATGAAATATCTTTTAGAAATGCAAGACGTATAATTACAGCTAATAAATTGAAGAGTCTTTGTTAGTTGACAGTTTGAAGAAATCCTCATTAAAAGACAGTTCACAAAGCTGTTGCCAAATTATGTTCTTTTACCAGCTGAAAGACATTTTGATTTAGCTGATCATGGACAACTGAAAAGCAAAGAAAAGTAAGTAAAGAAGGCTGCAGGGTGATATTAAAAGGATTCAGTTACGAACATGTGGTGCCTGGTGGCTTTTTCAAAGCCTGACAACGTACTGGGGACAAACCTACAGTTCACCTGTTGACATTAATTGCAACTAAGTACAAACATACGCGTATACAGAATGAATTTATGCAGTGTTTCAGTAATACAAAATTCATTTGAAAAGCATGGTCATTTTATGTGTGGCAACAACAGCTCTAATAGGTAGCCCTCAACTATTCTCTCTTTGAAAGAGTTCCTGAAAAATGTTTTCATTGTTTTAAACAAAATGGAATAACAAACATTTTTAAATTTGATTTAAGATGGAAACAGATTGTCAGTGAACATATTAAGGGGGAAAATACCCATCAACTGAGGCTTTTTTGAAGGTTTAAGTTCTTCTTTGATGGCTCAATCAAACTCAACAGACTGTAAATGCCGTCAGTGGAATATAAACCAGTAATGAGTCTGCGTTTGCTCTCCACTGGGATTAACGAGGTGATTCATAAGAACTCTCCAATACCGAGGTTGTATTTTATAAAACATAAACATGTGCGCATTTCTCCAGCACGCGGTCCCATTGTTTGGTTTCATAAAGAAGTGTCAGGCGGGCGATGTCACGATGTGGAATCTGGAGCATTTGAAGAAGGAAAAAAAAAAAAAAAAACCGATGAGGAGGAGGGAATGTGTGTCAGGAGGTAAGGGTTAAACCCCCTCCCACGTTTCGACACGAAGGCGCCGCGCGCGACTCGACATATCTGGGCTAACGGTGACGGGTTCCACGGACGGGCGGAGCCAACCAAAAACAGCACGATGAGCGATAAGACGGGGGGAACTCCGGAGAGTTCCGCTGCGTGTTTAGTGGCTTTTCGCCCGCAACCCAGGGGGGGGGCAGGAGGACGCCGCGAAGATGAGGACGCTGCCGTTGGTTCTGCCGGGCGAAAAAGCTAAAATACAATCTCGCCACGGGGCTCGGACGACGCTAACCCCGCGCAGACGGCGAGCCAACAGAGACGGCTTATTTATGAGTTTTAAATTAAACATCAGGCATTAATGTCAATTTATCCGATGACATTGCAGCACGTAGTGTTTTTTTATGTCTCCTTGAGTTGGTACTGATGAGGAGAGCGAGACATAAAAAAGCACTTCTCATGAATTATTTGCCGGGTGCTAAAATTTATGGTTTCCAGGGGTTTTATTAAAATAAAATTTTTGACGTCTCTCGTTCCTGTACGCCGAGTGTTTCTGGTGAGAAGAGGGAGCTCATTATTGTTTAAAGTCCAGAAAAATAACCCTGCTAGAATCTCTCAGTGCTAATGGAGAAAGCACTGGACCCTACCAGTACTGAGAATGCTTAGTGTTTTTACATTGACCTTCTCTGGCAGAAGAACCCTGGCATAGCAGAAGAACTCAGGCATGCACTCAAAACCCTACACACCGCCACAGCCGACCCCCAGAAACAAGGGGCCAATTAAACACAGGTAAGACAGTCCTGATGCCACATGACTGGTAGAAAGTTGAGCTCCTCCAATCATGGAGTGTGTTGGTAACAACCAAAAGAACACCACTGAAGGCCATTGGAGGATACTAACTACTTCCTCATAATACCAGGGAGCCGGGAAGCCTAACCAGAAATCGACCAATCACAATAAGCACTGTTCTATTGGTTGTAACCTATGTCATCTCTGAGCGATTAGTTGCGCTCTGTTTTCTATACGTAGGGTGAGACCACAATTCATATCTCATACCTATTATTCCTGTCCAGAACCTGATAAAAACCAAACTTCCTTAAGACAAAACCAACGGAACCAACAATTATGCAAATTGCCCTACAACCGAGGCAGGATGATCTGCTTCCCGGTCTTCTTAGCTGCCAAACTGTCACAGGTGTTTTCGCCAGTTTGAAAGGTTATCAATCGCAGTTTTCAATTATCTTTTCTAAATGGGGGACCAGGGAGAAGAGCGTTAGACTCGCGCGTTGCTCTGGTGATTATCTTGCCTGGTATTTTCGAGACCCCTTGTTATTTCTGAGCGAGTCACGGTGAATGATATCCCCGCTGTCGCCAGTGATTTGAAAACTCTGGAAAAGAAGGGAGGCAGAAGTAACTTTTGAGTTACATTTTTGCGCCCTTGACTTAAAAAAATTTTTTTTTTTAAAAACGCAGCTCATTGGCCAGTCATAGATTCTTTACAAACAGTGAGGCCCTGATCATTCTATAGGGCTGGATGGTGTTAACAGCCACTGGGCTCCATCAGACCACACAGAAGAAAACTCTGGAAGGCCCGGTCATCAACAGGAAGACTGCGGGCACGGCACTTCCTCCCGATTAAGCCCGATTCAGACTACCAGAGTCCGTATTCGATTATTAACTTGACCCTAAATTTCACTCGCTGTTCATTTCGAGCGTTAGTTTTCCGACCTTTACCAAGGTCTTCGGGTTCAGTTCAGTGACCATCGAAAACTTGCACCTGCATCGAAGGCACTTGCACTCATTTGTCATTCTAATTCATGGACAAACAATTTGCTTAGAATTTACAAGTTGCGGTCTAAAGCTGTCCCACGGACGGATGCTCCGTTTAAGGAACGTCGCACATCGACAAAATACGGCTGTTTGCCATTCATAAATACAGCACGACCTGCATCTGCGTTTTACACGTCATTAAACAGGGTTTAGCCAAAACACAGCGGACCACTGTATACAAACTGGAACCCAGCAGCTGCTTCTCAACACAGGAGCCTTCAGCCAAAACATAATCTGATCAAACATGTAAAATAATCATTTCATGCACAACCCCGGTGTCAGAGTTAAGCAAATAATGAAGCTCCATTATGAGCAGGGGACGACGCTGTGTCCTGTGTGCCTTATCACAAAGCCACAGTAACGATGGAAAATGACTCCGTATGCTGAATAATGCCAAAATGCACTCAACCAGGCATCACATTTCCATAAGATAACACTGAAAGTGTCCTGAGGACATTACAATGTTATGGAAGGGGGGGGGGGGGGGTGCCGTTCACAAACCATCCTGGTCGGCCAACATTAAGCAAATTGTTGAATTTATTTCACCAGAAAACAAGTCCACAATGTTTTAACTTAGCGGGAAAGCAAGTTTTTCCCTCTTTCTCTGGCACAATTCAATCTAACCACAAAGTATTTTAATTATCCTCTCAACTGCCACACTTTCCAGAAATGTCAGTTAGAGCTACAATGATGTGTGGGATGAAAAATTTAAAACCCATTATTAATGTATATTTGGGAGTATTTAGAATACGAATTGAAACGTATTAATTAAATATACCTTCAAAATAACAGGATGGATTTATACATGAATCACTGCAAGCCACAGGCTCCCTTGGTGCCCTCCTTAGTCTTCTCTACCCTCCCACCCTCCCTCCATCTCATCCTCCATCTCGTCATCTGCATGTATAGTGCACAATAGGGTCAGGTCACAAACTATAAAACTGTCATCAATACTTTTAAAATAGGTTAAACCATAAATATGAACAGTATACTGATCTGACACATTCACTGGGAGAGGTATGTTGCAAATATATTTTGTAAAATAATCTAATATGACGTGGAGTACTTGGCACTACACCTTTCAGACTGTACTGAGCATATTTCATTATATGCATAAAATATCTAAGCGAAGTACGATATGAGTGAAGGGTAAGCATATTTATTTGACTGTCTCCTGATACTCGTTCACCTGAGGAAACACGCTTCCTCTTTGATACCGACACAGATAAAATATCGCAGTCTTCCTGCTCTTCTTGCCTCGCGAATGTCTCGTGGAAATCTTGATGGAAACAGGAGCTCAGGGCAGAGCTGCTTGTTTTTGGCACTTCACCCTCAGCTCCCCAAACATTCTTAATTATGAATAAAATCCAGGACTCCCGGGTTAACCAGTTGCCATGGACACCGAGCTCTTAAAACCCTTCTTGTTATACTACTAGGCTGTCTCAGTCAGTCTCCTGTATGGTCGATGTCTGGCATTTATTTATTTATTAATTTTGACTGGATAGTGAGCAAATGAGATAAATTTCAATATAAATGTAACTGTTCTTTTTTTGGGGTCGCTGGGAAATAATTAAATTTTTTTTGAAAGAAATCATTTTACTTTTCTTCTGTGTCAATCATTTCATAGGAACAGTGACCAATTCGCTCCCATGAACAGTGACAAAAGCCTCTGGTCTTTGAAGAAAAGTTCAATGAGACGGTCCACAGCAGACTGTCAGAAAAGTGTGTTTTTGTGTGTGTCTGTGTGTGTGTGTGTGTGTGTGTGTGAGTCTGAAAGAAAAGACAGAGATGGAAGAGTACAAAGCCAGTGAAGAGAAAAACAGTGACAGCTGAGGAAGAAAGGAAAATAAAACAGGGAAGAGACGCCACAGAGGAGAACTCCAACAGGACTGATTAATATTGCATAGCAATTCTTTTCAGCTTTATTGCGGAAACGTTCCGTCCCTTTGGAAAATAATATTTTTGCCGAAGCCGTTGTGATTTACACACACGCAAAACGGGCGACGTCTGGCACCCCGCCGCCTGGCTAATTTCCGTCTTTCGGTTAAATTTAACCGGAGAGACGCGGGCACACAGTGTGTGTGCAAGCGCGGCGTGGCGGCAGTGCACTGTCACTGATCAAACATTCGCCTAGAAACACACGACAGGCTTGTCCTATTGTAAGCCAGGCACAGGGACAGCTAAATCAAATTCTGGCATTCGCTATGCATTCACAGAGGCTTGTTCGAAGCACGGGTCAAAATAAATAAAAATAATAAAAACATTCCCCACCTTATTCGAAAATTACTAGCGCTCGTATGGAAACCTCAACCGAGTTTGGAAGTTGTTTGTTTCCTGGCTGACATCTAGCATTCGGGTTTCAGATGAATAGACCCTTAAGTGGCTGGCTCATAATAACAGCTCCCCCTCCCCCCCCGCCATCCCCCCGGTGCATCACCGGAATCCCAAGAGAAAGCGTTTATGAAGCCTCGCTCAAGCCGCCATGCAGAACAAGCGACCAATCAGACATCTGAGGGGGGAGGAAGTGATGTCACGCACAGGCTGATTGGCGTTCTGGAGCCAACGCCAGCGTGGGGTGCGCTGAGATGCCGAGCTCAGCGAGAGTCCAGAGTCAGGGAGCAGCGCCGTTCCCTCCTCTTGTTTACCAAACCGATAATCGCCCCAAAGAACGCAAGCCAAAGGTGACTTTACAAAAAGGGGGGGGGGGGACAAACAAACAAACAAACAAACAAACAAACAAACAAACAAACAAAAAACGACTCGGTGAAACTGGCAAAGATCTCAAATAGATAGGCAGATCATCCAGATTCCTGGAGCGTGCTATCAGCAGACAAAGGTGCGGGGGGGGGGGGGGGGGGGGCGCGACCTGAACGGTGACCCTCAGGTTACAGCGAGCAGGTGTGGGGGGGGGGGGGGGGGGGATGACGAACGTGCTGCCTCATAACCCGAGCTGGCCTCAAAACCCCGAACAGGAAGTCCCATTTTCACAGCCGTGTGCTCCCCCCCCCCCCCCCCACCCCCCGCCTCGGCCTTCCCGCCCAGCAAACCCACATCCTCCATCGCGGCGGCCTGGCGGTAGCGAAGGAGACGTGCCGCGCGCACACATCCGTCTCCCGCCGCCCGCAAGATCTGCATGGGGTGACCGCAGCAGCCAGAGCCGCTCCCTCCCTGGGGCTGAGGTCTGGGGCCACAGAGGCGAGAGAGAGAGAGGGAGGGAGGGAGGGAGGGAGAGAGAGAGCCGTTCCCTCCCGGGGGCTGAGGGTCTGGGGCCACGGAGGCGAGAGAGAGAGGGAGGGAGAGAGAGAGAGAGAGAGAGAGAGAGAGAGAGAGAGGGAGGGAGGGAGGGAGAGAGAGAGAGAGAGAGCCGTTCCCTCCCTGGGGCTGAGGGTCTGGGGCCTCCGAGAAGAGAGAGAGAGAGGGAGGGAGGGAGGGAGAGAGAGAGAGAGCCGCTCCCTCCCTGAGGCTGAAGCCCGGCTGAGGGTCTGGGGCCTTGGAGGCGAGAGAGAGAGAGGGAGGGAGGGAGAGAGAGAGAGAGAGACAGGGAGGGAGGGAGGGAGAGAGAGAGAGAGAGAGAGAGGGAGGGAGGGAGGGAGGGAGAGAGAGAGAGAGAGAGAGAGAGAGCCGCTCCCTCCCTGAGGCTGAAGCCCGGCTGAGGGTCTGGGGCCTTGGAGGCATTCGTCTGGTCAATCTGCCTTCAATTAGCCAGAGAGAAAGAAAGAAAGAAAGAAAGAAAGAGGGGGAGAGACACAGCGAGAGGGAGTAAGAGGGAGGGAGGGAGAGTGGAAAGAAAACAGGTTTATTGTCCTATTGAGGACTTGTGTCCCCAAGCGGGCTGAATTCACCACAGCCCGGTGGGGGGGGGGCGAGGGTGGGATTTTCGCAGGGCTTTCACACCCCCATTCAGTACAGTACTCAGCGGAGAGCAATAACCCGGCACAAAGGCAGCGATTGTCAGGAGCGGCTCTGCGCCGAGAAGCTCCTAATTACAGACCGGGGCGCACAGAGCCCCCTTTCAGACACGGCCTCATCCCTGGACACGGGTCACGTCTCACCTTCCCTTTCGGCTCCCCACAACATCCCCCCCCCCACCCTGCTCCCCCTCCCCCCCCCGCCAATTCACAATACCCCCCCATCCTCCACCCCCCACCAAGCCTGACCCCCGACCTCCCGGGGATTATGGGAAAGAGGTTCCTTCGACCCCAGGGCTCTTCCAATCTCGGGGCGGAGGAGAGGAGCAGGAAATCAGGTCGAGACGTCATTCCGACAGCCCGTTAGCCCGTTAGCGGTGCCGCGCTCCCGCACGGACAGCGAGGGAATTAAATCCGCGAGCCGTACTCCGCACGCCGTATTCCACGCGGCGTATTCCGAGCGTCGCCCGGGCTGATGGGTTTTTTTTCCCGTCGCTCTGTCTTCTCGACATTCTTTGACGTGTCCATTGAAAGAGGCTGTCGAGAGCTTTGGGGGGTGGGGGGGGGGCAGGGGGGGAGATGGGGCATGGGGCGGGGGGGGGGGGGGGTGCCAGTCAAACGTGTGAAAGAGCAGAGCTCTGACTGACGGGTTTTGTGCCGACGGGTCTGTGGTAAATGCCAAATGCGAGGGGGCCGGGCCGGGCCATCGGGGAACGGGCTTCCCCCCTTCAATCGCACGACAAGGGACTGGCATTACGCCCCGCTCCCCAAAACCCGAGGGCACTGCGCCCCGCTCCCCAAACCAGAGGACACTGCACCCCGATCCCCAAAACCCGAGGGCACTGCGGCCCGCTCCCCAAAACTGAGGGCACTGCCCCCCAGCACCCCAAAACCCGAGAGCATTGCGCCCCGCACCCCAAATCCGAGGGCACTGCGCCCCGCACCCCAAAACCCGAGGGCGGGGGGTTGCTCCACGTTTGGAAGCACGCCCCACTTCCTTTCGGCGCTTGCTGTTCCGAACCTGCCGGGGCTCCCAGAGTTCCATGCCCCGCGTTTCTCTGAGGGAGGCCGTCCAGACGGGCCGCCTGAGAGGGTGTTTCAGCCCCCCCCTTAACCCCCCCACCGCCACGGCCTCCCCCCCCCCCCCCCCCCCCCCCCCCATCGTCTGAGAGGGCGTTTCAGCCCCCTCCTTAACCCCCCCACCGCCACCACCCCCCCCCCCCCACCACTTGCGCGCACAGACCGCCACTTCCTGTGGTAATATCCCGCACGAGGCGTTTGATTGGTGGACGGCGCAGCGTCCTGCGGAGTAAGTGTCTTCCACGAGCCGGACGGCGCCCCAGTTACACGTAAACGCATAAAGAGCGAGCTCCCTCCTTCGATGAGGACTTGGAATGGACCCTGTGCATCTGCCGCTGTTTTTAATCTGCTTATTATCCAAATATAGAGCTCAGAAAAAGGAGTTATTCTCACCGTAAACTATGCATGGCTGGCAATCACACTCAACATAAAAAAATACTCAAAAAAGGAGTTTTAAATTATTTTCCATGCATTTATCTCACTAGTGTTCAAGATGGCCGTTAAACTATTTGTTTTGTAAACAGATTTTTCAGGGTATAAAACAGATTTAAGGAAAGGGCAACAGTGACAAGCAGTAAAGTAATGATAGCTGACAAAATGCAGTTGTCAGTTTAGTCAATTTTAGCAATGTTGACATGCACGCAAGCTCTTCGATTCTGAATCTGAGAACAAGTAGGATCCACCAGTGTGAAAAAAAACACCAACTAACACCACCATGCATAGCGTCGCCCGTCAATTGTGTACAAGAGAAGCTCCAAACAGCCCACCCCTGTGTTCTGCAAAGAGCCTAGTGTCACAAAGGTTAGTAAATATTCCTGAGGGCGGGCATTTTGTAAAACATCATGCAAAAATGTCTGGACTGGAACAAACTGTAATACAGCAGCTGCCATTTCACAGACTTTTCACAAAGCATTAATGTTTTCAAAAAGCTTATATGCGAGAATCTCGACAAACACGCGCAGCCTGTCGCATCGAACGTTACACATCCCGAGCTTTGGTTCGGTAAATAATCACAGGGACTTGTAATTATCCGCTTGTTTGAATGCCCTTCAATAGTTCCTGAAGATATGCAGGGTTTTTGTGTGTTTTTTTTTTTGTTTTTTTCGCGGGTCTGATGTCGGTGCCCTTTCAGCCGAACGTCGCGGTCGTCAGCGGCGACGGTGACTTGTTTACACCACCTACTCGTGTGCCTTCACAGAGAGCGCAGACTTCACAGGGCACGCATCACTCAGTCATCGAGTCATCGCGCTCGTTTGTTTGTTTGCGTCTCCTCTGGTTTCGCCGTCTCAGAGGACGGCGCGCCTCATTAAAAGAGAAAAAAGCGGTGGAGAGGGGGGGTGGGGGAAATGGGGGGGGGAGCGGTCCTTAAAAGTGGAAATAAGGCGCACATTTCCCCCCCGTCCCACGGCGGAACGCATTTCCATAACGCGGCGTTCGCGCAGGGCGGCCCGCCCTCATTAGCGCCGCCGCCGCGGAGGAAATTAGCGGCTAATTAGCATACGGGAGGGCCTCGCAACGACGGAGGCTTTTCCACACGACGGAGCGAGGGAGCGAGAGAGAGAGCGAGGCCAGGCAGAGCGTGGGGGGGGGGGGGTGGGGGCTGAGGGGGGGTGGGGGCTGGGGGGGTGTGGGAATCGGGGGGGGTGGGGGGGTTTGAGAGCGAGCGCGGTTCAGCTCCCGCGCAGCTGCTCCCCGGAAGCCGTCGAAGTCGCGGAGCCCAGAGACGTTCAGATCAACCTGCGGCGGGGAAAAAAAAATGTTAAAAGTTGCGGAGAAACGGAAGCGCTGGACGGGATACGGCTTTTAACGAACCCTGCGCCGGCGTCGGGCCCCCTGATTGGCGAGCGGAGGGAAGCGGGGCCGTTTCCAGAACGTTCCGCGGGGGCGCGTGTCGGAACGCGGCCGCACCAAAAAGACGAGGGCCAGACCGCTCCGCCCGTGCCTCCAGAGACTGCTTCTGTGAATTGGGCCCCGGGGGGGAGCAGATTAACCTTTGACACCGGCCTGTTATCAAAATGGCTGACTCAACTCCAACTGCCATTTCAAACTGCCGGATCGAGTAGAGGAGCTCAGAAAAGCGAACACACGTTCCTAATTGCTTCGGCGGCTTTGTAATTAGTCAAAATATTGAAAGTTCATTTCGGAGTGAGCACACTTAGCACGTTCACCCATGCTAATGGGAGAAGCTGAGCCAAGCAGCAGTTCTAAATGAACGTGAAAGCTGGATTTTTAAAGGGGTCACCCGTATTTGGATTGCACTCGGATTCAGGTCCTTTTGACTTCACTTTTTCACTTGACGTCAGGTAATCCATTAGTGAAAAATGAGTTAAGTGGAACAGCACCTCACTGTACTTTAACTTCACTGCCATTTAGCAGACACTCTTACTCAGAGCAGCTCGCGATGCGAAAAGGCATCTGCAAGTTTTGGGTCTGCATACAGGCCTATGTTTGCGTGCGCTCTGACACTCATTAGAGGGAATGCACAATCTTATTTCGATAAGGATTCAAACTGCGTTGAAAGCACTTAAAGGCCATGACATCCTGCATTTTGTCAGAAAAGATCCATATGCAAATCCATATCTTGTGCATATTTACACAGGTGTCTTCACCTCCGATTAGTGAAAAACATTTTAAACCTTAAAGCTGAAAGCACGTATCTTAGGATAAGTGCCTCGATTATGCCAACAAGCGCTCTGATAAGGACGGCAGACGGCTTAATTAAAGTCAATATATTACTGCAAATGCATAACAGCCTTAAGTTCTCCTCGTTCCAACTCCCCCGAGCATGCCATTAAAGGTGTCATTAATCAATATTTACACAGTTTAATTACATAGCGTATGTTTGTCCAAACTGCGCTGGCTGTCAAGCTATCATTCTTCCCACAGAGCAGCCAAACGTCAAAGAATCGCTAAACGTTTTCTTAGACAGCAGCGTGCATGACAGGCGAACAGGCCTAGGCCCAACAAGCAATTTTCTGTAGTTTTTTTTTTTTTTCCCTCCAAAGACTTTGAAAAAAAGATGTTGATTTGCTTACAGCCAGTAGAGTCTCCAGGGACTTCTTTTTTTCCCCACTCTTGCGCAATAACCCAGCTCGGCTGCGATCTCTATCGCGCCGTTTACTGATTTTTACCATACGAGGGTAGAATTCCACCGCAAAAAGCCAGAAACCACACGCGCCACACAACTCCGGTGCGGAAACGCGGCGCGACAATCGCGGATGGCACAAATGACTGGCAGCAGGCAAACTTCGGCTGGAGAGCGGCCTTAGCCGGTCTAAGATAGCGGGGGCTATCTTTATGTTCTCGGTAAATAAAACCTTCAGAGGATTCGCGCGGAGCCACAACCAGACCACCACACGGTTTCAGAGCTCTCATCTTTCAACATTAAAATGCACGAGCACGTAAAAAACACTTCTGAAATTTAACAATAACTTTCAAAAAGGAGAAGAAGAAGAAAAACAACCGTGCGGCTGAAAAAACCGAGCCCAACTGCCCATTTGGGGAGGAACATAAATCACTCGCCCCAGCGCCAGTCTTCGGCGGGATGGTGTCTGTCCTGATTTTTATATCGCCCACAGTGAAAAAGCAGAAGGAAATTAAAACCTCTCCTGGCTCTGAGGCTCACGTCAACACCTAACGACGGGGGGAAGGGGGGGGGGGGGGGGGGGGCCTCGATATGCCCCTCGATATCCTGCTATCGGCAGCCCTGTGGAAACGCTTCCCTGATCTGACGCAGAGAAATACCTGCGCGTGTACATTTCAGCATGAATTATTCACCGGCTTTCGCCTTAAAAATATTGCGGGGCAAACATTCCGAACGTATGGTTTCGGGTGAATTGCTCCGCATTGCCTTCGGGCCGTCGAATAACCAAAAACAGTTTCTTGTCAACGTACTGTAAGCGAAACACTACAGAGTGCTTTGAATGGCTGTTTTTTTTTTCCCCTCCTCCCCGACCAGTTAAGTCTTGAGCTTTCCTCCATAAAACTGCACACACTCTGCACAGTTCTGTCCGCTCTCCAGCACCGACGGGAGACAGGTAGGGAAGGCGAGCATCACGGCAGCAAGTTCCACGGACGAGCGAGCGCCCCCAGAAAAGCGAGTGGGCAAATTGCCTTCCTCCCGAGCGCCTTTCTTCCCCGCGCGACTGTGACCAAACGGATTCCGGAAGGTTGCGGCGTGGGCTCGGAGAAAGGCTGGCCAGTCGGGGTAATTGCCAAGGGCTGACTTTTCTCCAGCCTCTGAGTTTTATCTCTTTGCGCGGCTCCGCGCCGACGCGCCTCTTTAGGGGCTTCTGGAGCTCGGCGTCTTATCGGGGATCCGCAGGACCCCCGTAAAACCGGGGCCAGGACGTCCCTCAAAGCCTCGCCCACTCGCCCCCTTTCACAGCAGGACGACAGCGCCGCGCCGACACCCGCCGACACCCACCCCGCCCCCCCACTGCCCCCCACACATTTCCCCCCAAAAATTTTACCATCAGCGCTAAATTTACTTCTACATTGCACACGATATTAACGCGCGCGCTACGTAGCATATGCAAAGCAGGATTACTTATAAAAACGACCCATAAGATGACAACTACAGTAGCCAGAAACCAACCAATCATTAAAACCGATATTTAATGAAGTATTACATGCATGTCACACATATTCAGTTTCCATGAACTGGAGGTAATAAGTTATAATACAGTGAACGATGCTAACGTTGTACAGGCAGGTACAGAGAGGGTGCAGGCCTACGTCCGGTACGTTTGCCTGCCGCTCTTTAGTAATTACCGCGCGTGTATTTCAGAGCCCTGTTCTGTGCTGGCGGCCGAGCGGCATGAATGAAACCGTTCGCGCGCGTGCTGGCGGGACCGCGGGCCTGACAGCGAGACGGTGAAATACACGCGTTCTGTGAAGGAGGCGGCGGCGTGTCACACGAAAGATTTGATGCCGTTCCTCGCGGCCTCCTCAAGGCACCGCGCGCACCTCTTTTTTTTGCTTTTCTTTTCCCCAAAAAACCCCGCTCCGCACTTCCCCTCTTCATATTTCCTTTTGCCTCTCGCTTCAATCTTCCGAAAAAACGGTTTGGACCTGATATACGGCAGCAATCTGTCGGCGCGTGAAATGTGCGCCGTGCGCTCTGTGTGATATTATGGGGGGGATGGAGATGCCCTTCCCAATCCGAGATAGGCCAGTATTTTCAGACGGGTTTTTTCTCCTCTGAATATTATGTTGTTTCAATCATTTTAACGCGCTTCGCCGAAACGCGTTTCAATCATTTAAATATGTTTCACTCAAGCGCTCGGCGAAAATGTTTCTTTTTCCTACATAAAAATGACCTCAAGTAACTGGAGAACAAAACCAGAAGAAAAACACACACATAAACTTGCCTTCCTCAGTCCTGTGTCTGTACATTCCTATTTCTGATGAAGTCTGCTTGCTTAAGACGCACACTCTCACCAGTGCACAGTATAATTTCTCTCAGGCATTCTTGCTTCGTTGCATTTAATGAACAATAATAGGAACGACCGCGCGTAATGAGTTCTTTTTCTGGTTTGTTTCTGTACTTAAAGACATAATTATGAGGAGACGGCACTCTGTTTTTCATTAACAATCTATTGCCATCGATAGCTGGAAGTACACGGAGCAAGCTGATTGGCCCAATTTCGCCCATAGTGCAGCGGCGTTCACTCTTCGCTGGATTTCACTGTTACTCAGCCATTAATTGTTCAATTAAAGAAGTCGACAAAATGTGGTTACGCTCGATTCTCGGCCTGTTAATTGGGCCAGAATTGGTCGCGGAATTTAACGTTTAAAAAAAAAAAACCGAAAAGCAGCAGTGGATCTCAGCAGAGGCTCCGAAGGTCAAGTGTTGCAGAGAGGGGCGAGTCGAATTAGACGAGACCTTAATGATGCCTAGCCTTACTGTACCTCCCGAAAGGGGCCATCCTCTGGCGTTCTCTACCCTACTCCCCCCCCCCCCCCCGCTATGGGGCAAGCTACAATCTGCACGTCAGTCACAGCCAATTTCCTGCCACAGACTGAAAACTGACTTATTTAAACTACACCTTGGCTCGCCTAATACCAAAACATTCTGCATGGGTTTACTGGCTGTATCCATGCCAAATCGAAACCTACATTCCCAAACCCATTTACACCCCAATTCTGTATTCTCTGTCCCCATCCTGTGCCTCCCTGTGGCATCTGAAGGCATGTTGTAGGATGACGTGTCGTGTGTCACTGGTTGCGACCCAGATGGCCGGGATTCAGACCTGGATGTACCGCACACTGCTTATGTAAGCCGCTGTGGATAACAGGGGCTGTTAAATGACTAAATGTAAATGTACGGGCGAGTGACAGAACTGCAAACATGCTCTGGGAAATGCATTACACAGCGGGAAAACACACAGATGGGGAAGCTAGCGTAGCTCCTGTTTCAAATTTAAGGGAGGAGGGGGGCAGGGGGTCCCAGCAATCAGGCCCAGCAAGGTCTGGCTTACAGGTCTCGGTATATATGTGGATGAGATTACAGCGCGTTTATATGTACACAGAGTCCCAAATCTGCGATTCAAAAACAGCATAAAAAAAGCACCGCTGACTGTGACACCGGATAGCCCTGAGCACCGGGACAAGCTCAGGCCCCGCGATTATCCGCAGAAGCCCAAGGACTCCGCTCGACTGCTGAAGGTGACCTTCCTCCGCAAGTACGAACAGGCGAAGTCTGAGCCGAGACGGCCCGTCAGCCTTGGGAAGCCCGATTCACAGGATATCAGGATAAAATTACCATTAATCATCAAAACAACCCCCAGAGGCCTTAATCTCTGAATGCTTAGACAGGCAGGGCTGCAAAAAAAAAAAAAAAAAACAATAAACAGAAGTGCACGACGTCGAGTGAAGAACAATGCGCTCGCCCTGCCGAGCAGCCTTTGATTTTCGGGTTTTCCGGAATAGGGGCGTCAATCCGTCCAAAAGCCGCAACCAAATATGAGCGATCGGATGCGCCTGTGTGTGTGTGTGTGTGTGTGTGTGAACGTGGGTATGTGTGTGAGCGAGTTGGAGGAGACAAAAGACAGGAGGAATGGCGTAACCCACAAGCCTTGGCCAGGGCTCAGCGACAACCCACCTGCAGGATGCGTCACGCTCGGACTTCCTGCCCCAGGATACGGTTTCGGAAATAACCTGCCCGCGTCCAGGAAGCCCTCGCCTCGCAAATACGGTCACGTGACCGCTCTCCTGGAACGAACAGGCCCAGGAGAACAATGGGAGAGAGAGTCGTGCCCGTCCAATGAAGAGTTTCAAAAACAAACCGTCATTTTTACAGCGTTTACTCCTGGAACAGAGCAGAGAAGCCGCTAGAGAGAGAAAAGGCCTGATGGGTTGTGAAACATCAGCAGGAGGTTCTTCTCCAGTCGTGGGTTAGTTACAGGAATATAAAGGGCCAATCAGTCGCAGTCGAAGTCTAAACATTCGACCGAACGTTTATAGCGAGCTTCTCCAAATATTCTCAGAAAACCTGCCTTCTCTGGCGTATGAACCGAGCATCGGGGTCGACCGAGATCATTACGACGGTTTAAACCACAATGGGAACACAATAACCCGCCTCTCTGAATTATGTAAATCTCTTTTGAGGAAAAAAGATGGGAAAAGTTGGGCAACTGTAAAGTCCTGGGGAAAGGGAGCAGTAGTGCTGATTACCATTCGCCCAAGCACTGATAAGGAAATGTAAAAAGGGTGAGGATGCTTCATGTGTCCTCTTTTCTGTTGCTAAGCAACACCCAAAGAAAACAAAACCGTTTTTTTTTTCTCCATTTCAGCCTATAAAAAACCAATAAGCAATCATAAAAACAAAGCAATCAACCGCACGGCCCAGTAGGAGTTTCGACACGCTATCGGGCTAATTCCGAAATAAAACAGAGATAATAAATGACGGGTGATAATTTTGTCCCTCTCCGCATTCTGGAACTCGAATTTTCCTCGGTCCTTTGTCTGATTGGCTGCACACGGCTACAGTCACAGACTCTGCGGACCACCGCGGCGCAGAAGTTGAACATCTTTCGAACCCCCGCGCGCCAGTTAGCGCGCGCACGGCTAACGACCGGGGGGGGCGCTCAGCCGAACCCCTCGCCTTCCGCGAAAAACGGCGAATGGACCTTAATGCGCTACATTCGCCGGACGCTACGTAACAAGTAGCCACCGCAGTTAACGCAGCGATGACAAAATCAGGAAGTACAAAAAAAAACAAAATAAAACACGAAAAACAAAAAAACTAACGGTCCAGAAGCGGTTATGGACCGTCCTTCTCCACACCGATTTTGCCAGCCTCGTGTTTCCCCTGGCGTTTTGAGAAATTGCGGACGATACCCAAATTTCTCGAAACGCGTTCGGCTCACGCCCCACCGTCCGTTGCTACGCGGAGGAAAGTGCGCCTCTCGTCGCGACCTGGCGGCGTCTGTTCGGATGCCAGTTTTCCGCGCTTGCCTTTCTCAGCGGCCGCGCGGTCCTGCGGCAGCTGCTCCCGCGTTCGCGTCTGTTTCGCATCTCGGACGGCGCACGCGGATACCTCGGCGAACCCTTTTTTTAAAAAAAGCCCGATAGCGATCGCGTTTGTTTCGTGTTTCGGCTTCATCGTCCCAGCGTCCTAGACAGGATGTTTTAGTTCGCCTCGTAATTTCATTTTAATCTGATTTGGGGCCTGGATGTCGGAGACTGGAGTAATACAGAGTTATAAGTTAGAGGTCTAGTCAACGGCGACAGACAGACAGACAGACAGACAGACAGACAGGGGTTGCAGCACCATTAATGAGATGTACCCCATCCACACACACAGGTAATTACAGGGAGTTTCACAGACGACTTAACATTGTTTCATCTACCACAGTTTCATTTTTAAAGAGCCTGAACGCGCCACATAATGTTTTTGAAGAGCAGTTCACGCGTATTTATTTCAGGGCCCAAATGAAGTGCGTCTCCGTGGCGATCAGTCCCGCATTACGCGATCGGTTTCCTCTCGGGCGCCAGGCCGGCCCGTGTCATCCGGTACCAGAGGCCGGGATGTAATCACCGGCTCTCTCTATTTAGTTTGGACCGGCCTCTGCACTGCATCTCTGACACCGAAGCAATACGCAACTAATTTGTCATTCCTTTTTAGTTTATCATAACAATTACATTTCGTTAGGGTTTTTTTTTTTCCTTGCGCTTGCTCTTGATTTATGTTTTTGCCCGCTGCGACGTCTTTCCTGTGTGTGCACGTGTGTGTGTGTGTGTGCGTGGGTGTGCATGTGCAGGCATTTACATCTTTGGATGTACGCATGTATTCAAGGTTGTGCATGCTTGTGCATGTGTGTGTCTATGTGTGCAGGTGTTTATATGTTTAGGAGTATGCATGCGAGTGCGTGCATCTCTGTCCATGTTTGCGTGTGTTTGTGCGTGCATGTGTGTCTGTGTGGAGGCATTTTCATGTTTAAGTGTATGCGTGCATGCGATGTTTGCGTGTGAGTGTCCGTGTGTGTTTGTGTGTGCATGTGTGTCCTTGTATAGGCATTTTCATGTTTAAGTGTACGCGTGCATACGATTGTGTGCATGTCTGTGAATGTTTGCGTGTGTGTGCGAGAGCATCTGCATAAAGGTTAACCTCAGGTCACTTGACGGTCATACATCGTGACTAATTTAATCCAGTCTGAGGCGTTTGAGAGGTGCTAAGATGCCGCCATCTCTCCGTTTCTAAAGAGGGCGAGTTCTCCACTGACAGCAGACATGAAAGCGGCTTTCAGGACCGTCGCCGATGAAAGAAAAAGAATATTAAGCAAAACGGCACGTAAACAGGAATGCAGTTTTAATGGCCGCCCCTTAAAATGCGGGATGAATAATTTAGAGGGGGAATGCGCACAGCACCTTGATTACGCGCGCTCGGGGCCTGAGAGCTCAGCGGCGTGAGCGGCCCGTCGCGGGGAGCCTGGATGAGCTCATGCAACATCAGCACCGCCCACTGCCCCGCCCCGCCCGCTGCCCCGCCCCGCCCCGCCACGGCGGTCCACCGAAACACGCGATTACAGCCGCCGCCCAACTCTCTCTCTCTTTCACTCATTCTCTCTCTCTCTCTCTTTCTCAGACAGAGAGAAAGACAGACAGAGAGACAGGCAGACAGACAGATGGACAGACAGAAATGCAGACAGGCTGGCAGGCAGGCAGGCAGACTGACAGACAGAGAGACAGACAGAAAGGCAGGCAGGCAGGCAGACAGACAGAGAGACAGACAGACAGACAAACAGACAGAGACAGATACACTCCTCAGGTGGTGGGGACAGGAAGGCCAGTGGTGGCAAGCGCTGCCTACCACCTCTGCTCCGTGGCTGGGAATTACAAGATATTTACGCTCCTGTCACTTTTCCTGACGCGTCATTGCTCATTTACGCCATAAATATCATGACAGTCCACTTAGCTGAGAAACAGCTCCCCAGTTCCATACAGGCCCTGAAACAGTTTGCAGGTCTTTAAAAAAAAGTTTCCAAATTCCATAAACATGCCATTTTAAGATAGTGCCGCATAAGTGTTCCAACACCACCGTCAAACGCTTGAAGAAAAACAAACACAAAAAAAAAACGAGATAATTTGCAGCCATACAGGCGAAGCTGACTGGAGCAGCCTTTCATTTCGCCAGCTACAGCAGATAAAATACAAGGAAGTCGCGCAGCTGGCGTACAGTTTTACGAGTTGTTCCACAGGTTCCCGTGGGAGACAGACCTCGCATCGCAGCCGAGCAACCCCGCCGCTCCTCATAAACGCGCGTCTTTCAGGGCCGGACCGCGAGTTCACCGGGAGGCTACGTTTCATCGGCGGCGGCTGTCGGGTCGCTGTATGACGTCGCCCAGCGGCTCGTGTTAAAAGTTAAAAGCGTTTATACGCTCCCGTTCCGTCGAGTGCGCGCGCTCGCTTGCATACCGATCGTTTCGGTTACGAGACGCACCCGATTTGTTTTTTCTTCGGCTGTGCCGTGCCACCTTCTCGTCTGCACCCGTTCCCCCTGTGACAATTAACAACCCGGGCTACATTCCGTTAAAGTTTGGCTTCCCAAAATTTTTTAAATTAATTTGCTTCCTCAAAACTATCTGAAAGCTAATTTTAGCACGGAGACGGGAAAAGAGATCAGCCTGTCTCTGAACCGATAAAGAAAGAGGGTCTTCATTTTAGCTTCGACCATTCTGTATACTTTCAGCGTTCAGCGGGAAGCTACAATGAAACCGTTTTGACACTTTGTCATCAATTCAGACGGGATTGTTTTATATTTTTATATTATTCCTCCACCAGACCAGGAAGATTGCTGGCCAGTGAAATTAGTGACAGTGAAAGGAAATTAAAAACAGCGATAATAGATATAATATCACTTAGACAAGTGTAACAGCTACTTTAATTCACAGCTCAAAGTCGGGAGATGAAGTGCCATAATAGTTTCATCGAATGCCCCCCTTAGACCTGCTTTCAGTGTCTCTCAATGTCTAAAGATAAACAGACACCAGAATTACCATTTTAATGAAAAAATGATGAAAAACATGTTTATTTGAAGCCAGGATTCTTGCAAATTAATGGATGTCCTATTTGCATAGCATTTCGACCGGTCAGATTGGGGATTTCTGACAGTAGAGAATAGATGCGTTCCCCGACCCCCCCCCCCCCCCCCCCCCCCCCCCCGTAAAACAAAGAAAGGCTTTGATTTTTAGGGCCCCCGGTGACCAATCAAAACAAAACAAAACAAACAAAAAAAAAAAAATTTGGCGTGATTCTTGTAGATGTTGCCCCCCTTGAAGAGTATTTTGAGGACTCTGCATCATAAGAAATTGCACACTTTTAAGGATACGATCATGTTGGTCACGTAGGTCAACTGAAGATTGAAAAAATGAAAAGGAACTTTAATGTTCATTGATATTTCCAAAAACCGTATTCTCCTATGAAGTACCTGCCACACAAAACCAGCGAAAGCATTCACACTGCCCCTGACCTACATAACGTCTTTGAAATCCTGAAAGTAAATGATCAAAAAGTATCCCAGTGGATGGTTTGTTTTTCATCTTTTGGATGGATGGTGTAAAATTCTATGCTAATTTTTACTTTATAAAGCTTTTTAAAGCCATTGGCCAACCAGTGTGAAATCAAACTGGGTTAACTCATGATTTTTACTTTGTTGCAACTCATTTCAGTCCAACCAATTCCATAAATGAAACACACTTGGCCAAAAACACCTTACAAATGCCCAGGACAGAAACTGAAAATCAGCAATATACACTACATGGCCAAAAGTATGTGGACACCTGACATCCAACATTATTGGCATTAATATGGAGTTGGTCCAACCTTTGCTGCTATAACAACCACGACTCTTCTGGGAAGGCTTTATACTAGATGCTGGAGCATTGCGGCAGGGATTTGCTTCCATTCAGCCAGAAGAGCATTAGTGAGGTGGGGCACTGATTGGGCGATTAGGCCTGGCTTGCAGCTGGCTTTCCAAATGATCCCAAAGAAGTGGGATGGGGTTGTGGTCAGGGTTCTGTGCGGGCCAGTCAGGTTCCGCCACACCGTTCTCGACAAAACCATTTCTATAAGGACCTTGCTGTGTGTATAATAATCCAACACAACAGCAGTATTGCCTTCGACATACAGAACACACACTATGCTTCATCTTTGATAAATCCTACAGAACTCAAATTATAACTCCATTTCTCCTTTTAACAATTTATTGCATGAATTAAAAAATATAAATACAAATAATTCAATTTTAATTAAATCACGATTTCCTCCAATATTTGTCACAGCAGATGAGCACAAAAGTACTGCAGATCTCAAACTGAGTATTTTATCCCAGCGTTGCATTACCCCACCATTCAGTAAAGAAGTGCTCTTGAGCAGTGGGTCGCACAAAAGATTCAATAAGTCAACGTGGCCTCATGGAAATTCAGTCGAGTTCCCACTGTTCGTTCCAAGGCCACGAAAGAAATATAATAATAAATCTATTTTTGCTTTCTGGTAAGGGATGGGAGGGGGTGCCCACACATCCCAAAGTACTTTTATCCCAGGTGCAACAGAGACAGAAAACAAAGATAAACACGTATAAAGGAATGAAAGAAACCACAGCACACTGGGATTTATGGCGAGTCTCTTTAATTGTTAAGTTTTCGTCCAGGAGCCTGAAAGCTCCGCTATTAAAGAGATTTCCAATAAATCCCAGGGTGCCGAGGTTTCTTTTGTTCCCGCTTTCTTGGTGCCGCGAACATCGTTCCAACAAGACATTTCTTCGGCGGGGGAGTGCATGGGCGGATATTGTTCAAGCGATGTGAAACCCCGATCAACAGTTCAATAAAAAGCCAAATAATTATTTTTTTCGAACACCGTCTGGCCGGTGACGTGACTGCAGCTTTCTCTGCCGATCCAAGGGAGCCCCCCTCCCCCCAAAACAGTACACCAGCGGCCACTGCTTATTTTCACTCTGCTGGCCGACAGCTGCTTGCTCATTGGGCCTGAGAGCAGGCAGTAGTCTCCCATTGACCAGAGGGGGCGCTCTTGCATATCATGATTCAGAATTTGAGTGGGGGGGGGGTTCTCCCTGGTGTCCCTGGCTAAATTCCCAACCTGGCTCTCTCAACCTGCCCCCGAATCATCCCCCAATTTAATTTGCTAAAATAAAACTCTTCCACTCCGCCTTAGCTGATGTGTGGTGAGCATTCTGGCACAAAATGGCTGGTGTTCTGGCACAAAATGGCTGGTGTTCTGGCACAAAATGGTTGGTGTTCTGGCACAAAATGGCTGGTGTTCTGGCACAGAATGGCTGCCGTGCAGCTGGGATCTACACATTGGTGGTGGTTGAGGCGAGTTCCCCCACATCACCGTATATAGAGCCCTCTGAGTACCTGGAAAAGGGCTATATAACTGCAACGTTTCATTCATTCATTCATTCATTGAGAAATGCAGAACTAAAGCACTGGAGCGTGTATTTATGGGCAGGTAATCGGGGAAGAACAGCTCGTGGAAGCCGCAGAAAAAGACGGGCGCACTTCGTGGGAAACAAACGCTCAGTTCAGCTCCGGGGAGCACCAGGTCCACGCAGTAAAACGACAGAAGCACGACAAGAACCGCACGAATGTTCAAGCACACAGTGTGCCTAATTGCGCTCATTGTGTCCGTTGCTAATGTTCCATTTGTGTGGCTGGTTTTTTTCAACGGCGCAATTTGGAACGTCGCAAACGACTGTGTACAATCACTACCTCCAGGTGGCTCCTACGACAATGAGGTTTTTAATTAAAACATTTCAAATAAAATACATTTTATGTTTTCCCATCACTTTGGGGAAAAAAAATGTACAACATCGCCTCGCAGATGCACATTACATTTTAGTAATGTATTCGGGTATATACTGAACAATTCCTGGTTGTTCTTGGTTAGTGGCTTGCTACCCATCTCTATGAAGACAACAGAACAGGAAAGAATACAGTGAATATAGAAGACAAATGCTGCAGATAAACAATAAATGTAAGTTGTAAGAAGGGTTCCTATATGTTTCCTAAGCACTGACACTATGGAAAATGTTGATTCAAACAACTGATTCAACTAATGGACTAATCATGGTCAATCAAGACCTTGATTAGTTCAATCAAGTGTTTTAAGTGCTCATTGGAACAGAGCCATGGCAGCCCCCTCCAGTCCATCCATCCATTCATCTGCTATCTAAACCCGCTAATCCTGGTCAGGGTTGCGGGGGATCCGGGAGACTATCCCAGCATGCATTGTGCAAGAGGCAGGAATACAGCCGGGAGAGGTCCATCACAGGCCACTCCAGTCCCCTTTTTGAAAAAGACTGGCCATCACTGCACTACACTTATCATTTTTTTTCCCATTATTGAAACATTCCATGCAAATTCCACATTACAACATTACAATTTCACCTTAAGCGTCCGAAAATGAGAACGCCTCTGTGAAGGCAGCCTCCGCAACCTTACCCTGTCCGCCCTTTAAACCTGAACTTGCGTCAGGTGTCATCGAGTTCCGCACGCAAGTCTCGCGTTCGAAACCAGAGACCGCTTCGGCGACGGATACGCGCACCGGCGGAAGGTGCCGGGCTCCCTCGGCGGTATCAGAAGGGTGAAAAAAAAGCCGCCAGAGATGAACTCTCCGGCCACGTGCTGGAACCCCAGACTGCCGTATTTCCTCGGACCGAAATACTTCACCTCAGCTACCCTCTACCTCAGCAGCTCCCGAGTAAATGGCTTAAATAAAGCACCAGCCAAGAGTTACACAAGCCCAAATAGACCCAGAGTTGCGTCACAACGTCTCACAAGGTGCTCTGGACAGGACAGATGCATTTTTGCTAAACAGTGAGATGTCACACCATCATAATTGACACTGTAAGACTTCACCCGAATATGAACAGCTTTACTGAACGTTAGCAACAGCTAAATGCTCCTGAATACACTGTACACATGCAGGCATCGTTCAGTGATGGGGAGGTGTCATCAGCCTATTTATTCCACGTTAGGTCTCGCGCAACAAAGAAGAAAACCATCAAAGACGTTCAGCCAGCGTTTCAATATCTATTTTGCTCAACGTCTCAAAGATCTATTCTGCATCTCACAACGTCACAGTCACTTATAGCAGACGATCTAAATCCACGGTAACTCGAAGGGGGAACATCGTTGTTGGTCTCAGGAACAAAAAAAGCGTGATGTCACAGAGGAGGCGCGGCAGACGCGTTTATAAACCGGCGACTGTGATGTCACACGGTCGCCATTCTCAATCCTCACAGACCACCCCCCCCCCCCCGGTTACCGAGTGGGGAAAAGCTTCCTCTTGCGTGCGGAGCTGAAGGCCACCCCCGAGGCTCTCCAGGTAGATGTGACAGCCCTTCCTGGCCGTTTCCCAGGGTGCACTCTGATACGGTAGGGGAAGCACGAAGCGACACACTGATGCCGCCGCTTCTTTTCTGTATCTATAATTCATCTGCCCCTCTCCAAACAAAGGCCTGAGCACACAGGAATATGACTGCACACACACACGAGAGAGAGAGAGAGGGGAGAGAGAGACAGAGAGAGAGAGAGAGAGGGAAGAGAGAGAGAGAGAGACAGAGAGAGAGAGAGAGAGAGACGAGAGAGAGGAGAGAGAGGCCGACAGAGAGAGAGAGACAGTAATAGACAGAGAGAGAGAGATGGAAAGAGGGAGAGGAAGAGGGGGGGGGGGCGGGGGGGGGGACAACGGTGACCTGGGAGCACTTCTACAGAGTCAGATCCGAGGCACTCTTTGGGTAAGTGTCTCTCTCTCTCTCACTATCCCTCTCCCTCCCTCCCTCCCTCCCTCCCCCCCCCCCTCAGTCTCTTTAAATAATCATCTGGGTGTGCATTATTAAGTGTTCCTGTTCGGGCGCAGACCGCTTCGGGACAGAGTGACGTAACTGAGGCCGTCTCTAATCGCTGGATAGAGCACAAGCTGAGCTCACACAGGCCTGCGTTAGAGGCTAAACAAATGATGTCGCGGCACAAACAGACCCGTACCCAGAATTTATGGCGCACGCAGCAAACGGCACCATGCTGTACCTTCAGTGCAGCCAGCCTCCAAGACAGTGGTAACCAACCCTGCTCCTGGAGATCTACCATCCTGTAGGTTTCCATTTCAACCCTAATTTGGCACACCTGACTCTACTGATTAGCAATTGAACAAGAGCTCCAGCTGTAGAATGAGGTGTGCTTTGGAATGAACCTACAGGATGGCAGATATCCAGGAATAGGGTTGGGAACCAGCCCTCTAATAGATGCTCAACAATAAAAAAAGAACACCAAACAGCTACAACACCCACAACGATCAAAGACAACTGAAAAAAAATCAATTAGTGAGAAGTAAGAAAGAAGAAACGCAGACATGCTACCCAGAGAGTCAGGGAAGTATTCACACTTTAAAAGGTCAGAAATAAGTGCTTTTTCACCCTATCATGTGAAAAGGGCAGGGAAATATGAGATTTGGTCAAACATTTGTCCTCTGTCCTCATTCAAATTGCCAACATTTTTTATTCCACCATTCAAACACTTTCAATCAACATCAGTTCTGTGCTCTTATACTAGAGTTGTATGCCAAGAAATCCCAGATATTACAACACTGCCATTTTTATTATGATATTAATATTTCAATGATCCTGCAATGATTCTGACTTTTATCAAAACATTTTTTCTGTATACCATTTGCAAAAAACAAAAAAACAAAAAAAAAAAAGAACAGGCAATGCAGATGTTGTGTTTGTTTCACAGTAACAGACTGCTAGCAGGACACTGTTTTTATTTTATTTTTTTATTTATTGATTCATGGCATTCGCTCGGTCTATTTATACGGGTCTGACTCATCCTCTGGTCAAAGATTTCACACCGGAAACCTAACAGCTTCCTCCCGTTCGGTCCCCGGTTCCTCCATCACCGAAAACGGTTCGGCGCGATTAGAACGCCCCGCCCCCTCAGCAGGCCGACGGAGAGGGCTGAGACCGGCAGAGCACACTGAGACCGGCAGAGCACACTGAGACCGGCAGAGCACACTGAGACCGACAGAGCACACAGCCACCGGCAGAGCACACTGAGACCGGCAGAGCACACAGCCACCGGCAGAGCACACTGAGACCGGCAGAGCACACAGCCACCGGCAGAGCACACTGAGACCGGCAGAGCACACAGCCACCGGCAGAGCACACTGAGACCGGCAGAGCACACAGCCACCGGCAGAGCACACTGAGACCGGCAGAGCACACAGCCACCGGCATCGTTCTCTGAGAAAACGCGTGTGTGTTTAAACAGAGAGAGGCGAGCGCCAACTGGGGATTCGGTAATCCCATGCGCGGCTGAACGATATGCATTAAAAAAAAAAATTAATTTAATAAAAAAATATGCAATTGGGTTATTCCCAAAACATACCCTCAGCTCAGAATACATATTTTGGCAGATGCTGATTTTATTCACAATTAAAAAATCAACCCAAAAAAAGGCATGCGTGCAGTCAAGGCCACAGTATGACTGTATGGCGTTCAGGCAAACGCCTCAAAACCTTAACGTGTTTTTCCACTAATTACTCAACGTTATGGAGCGAGGTCCATGTTATAATGTTCTGTCACTGGATCTGAAATATGACACCAAATCAGAGAGTGCGGTTTCAATATTTAGTCGAGGCAAAGCACTGCACACACAGATCTTAATTTAACACAATTCTTTTTTCAAAGTCGCCAATGTAGACAATACATAATGCCTTTTATGGACATGTGTTGCGACTCAGAAGAAAATTAATTACAGGGATAAGCCATCTGCTTACTGGAGCAGACTCCTGATACAATACGCGCGCAGTTCTAGCTTACGCGATTGCTTTGGCACACGTGCCGTATAGCATCTTTGACAGCGCTACCTGTGCTGCAGCCATAATCCAAGCTGTATTCTGCCAGACAAAAGATGCTCACAATGGGCGAGAGGACACAAATGAATGCCTCTCACATCCTCCACGATAGCGGGGACGATGAGGAAGTTGCTGAAATGGAGAAAGCTTTTCAAAGGGGTGTATTCCATCCACCTAGAACCTTTGTCAGAAATTTAGATGAAAACATATCCCTGTTGTCCTCATCCACATAATTTAAGCCTGAAACGTATGATAGATAGCCAGGCTAACACATCCATTGTTAAAAATATAATTTGAGCAATAAAGTCTGTACACAAAATTTATTCTTTTCCCTCAAGAACTAAAACAGCGAATAGGCTTTTGTCGCCAAAAACATCACTACCTATAACTAAGACGAGCTCTTGTGCTAGCAACTTAAAAATATTAACTGAATGTATGGCCTGTTTTAGATCAAGTTTTGTCCTTGGAAAAATCCATGTAAAAATGAAAAATGTACACATTTTTTTACCATTTCCAGACTTTAAAACAAACACCAAGAGAACAATGCACACATTGTCCTGCTCTAAGATAATACTCCAAAAATGTAAAACATATTAACCATAATAACCATATGTATCTGGGAAGAACCAGGTGTAAGTCCATAATAAGGACATGGTCTTCTTGTTTTCACACGGTGCAAACATTTGTCGTTTTATTACACACAAAACCAAAGATAGGAAAATGAATTAATCAACATGCTGCGTGGAAACTTCCACCAGACACAATTCAGTCAGCGCAGGCAATTAAACCCAGACAAAAGCACTTTGTATGAATGGAAGCAGAGACAGCTACATCACAGTGTACCTGAAACACGTCAAAAATAAATGAGGATGTAGCACTTGCTCTGTTGCCCCGCTCAACACCTGTAAACAATCACGTTGCCATGAGAAGTTTCACGCTTACAGAATACCTCAAAGTACCTTGGCAAGCGGCAGGGGGTGTGCAGAACGAGACAACCTCACTCAAAATCTTTTGCCAGCTAATAATTTTTCTATGAGTTTGGAGGCATAACCTGTTGGGACACCTCAGAAATTCCCTGTACTATAATTTGGGTTCACTGAATTGTGTGGGGCCCTGCGATAGATTGGTGGCCTGTCCACTGTGTGTTCCTCCCTTCTGCCCAGTGCACGCAGGGATAGGCTCCAGCACCACCCGCAACCCTGCCCAGGACAAGCGGGTATAGATAATGGATGGACCCTGCCCAGGATAAGCGGGCATAGATAATGGATGGACCCTGCCCAGGATAAGCGGGTATAGATAATGGATGGACCCTGCCCAGGATGAGCAGGTATAGATAATGGATGGACCCTGTTCAGGATAAGCAGGTATAGATAATGGATGGATGAATTGTGCGGGTGGGACAGTGCCGTACTGAATGTACTGAGGCCATCACAGCTGTGAGGGAGGGTGATGTCATTCAGATAGAGCTACACAGCAGCTAATGACCTTTAATACTCTCCAGTATTTAACTGCATGGTTAGCTACATGGTAACAAGCCTGCTTACTCTGTGGGCAGCCATAGTGAGATTCCCCATTCACTAATGTGTCTAGCTATCGACTTATGCATCTATCTATCTATCTATCTATCAATGCACATCTGTCTATGTATATGGTTCAACTGATATGGATTTAAATACCCACACATGAAAGCTGACCGTCTGCATTTTGTGTCATTTTCAAACCCAATGTGCCAAAACAGCGGTATACACAGACATAGCACAAAGAGTGAAAAGTGAATGCACTAGAAGAAGAAAAAAAAAAAAAAAGAAAAGAAAAAAGACTACTCCTGTTGTGCAGCAAGACCACCTGGTCCCGTTCCCAATTTTAGGGACTAAGCAGAGATCAGTATGCAGGATTCCGCAGCCTTTTACTCCACTGGCGGATAAATGGAATTTGCTGGCCGTACCTGGTGGGGGTGTTTTCGCAGTGCTGGGTGGTATCTAAGCGCTTCCCCACAGAGACACCGACTCACCTGGAGGGATGACGGATCCAAATGTCAAACGGCGCGGCGGTGAGCCCAGGCCGCGCCTGAACGCGGAATAACGACGTTGCCCTGGACACCAAACGGGGCGGCGCAAACACAGATTAAAGAGACGGCCATTACAGGACCTGAAGGGCTCGACAACATTCGCTGGAAATTCATTAGAAATGGACTTTGACATAAACAGCCAAGTGCCTGTCTGGCGAAGGATAGTTTATTTTTTTTATTTTTTTTAAAAAGATTAATGGCAATGGTCTCCACTCAAACAAAACTAGGAACTGCAGGCCAGTGACAAAATTCCCCTGCTCCTGGGTAGAGGACACTGTCACGAGTATTCATGGGTGAGTCGAATTTCAGTCACAAGGTAAAAAAAAAATCAGGGTTTTTTTCCAGCAGATTTCAAACCTGATCCTTTATCATGCAACGACAAAAAACAAAAAGTTAAGGGAAACAATGCAACGCTGTTTATATGTTCCCTCCCCCTGTTTCAGAAGTGAAGAACGACGCTTTCGTAGACAGTACAGAGAAAATGAAGCTCACTGTTCTGTTCAGACAGGGGTGTGTACTCAGGCTAGTGTTATGAGGGATCTCGCAGTGGTTAACCACAAGAGAAGTTCTCAAATGCACCCAAAGTGAAGCATCATGCAAAAACTAAACCACCATTTTGGTGGATAAAACCATTCTACAGTGAAGTAACTGGCAGTAAGCACAACACACTAGTGCCAAAAATGTCTTTTAAAAATCTCCCAGGTTCAACCCTACAAACTGCGCTCTGTCATTTAAACAATCTGAATAAGCAACTGTCAGATTGATTTCTCCTGGAACGTTTAAACCCCAACTTACTTTTGACCACTTAAAAGAACAGAGCGCACACAATCTGCGCCCTAATTGTATTAAAAAACGATTACAGAGCTAAATAAATATATCACTGAACAAAAAAGAACACCAAAACGATATCAAATACGGTCTTGTGGAACTTCAGGAATTTCAACTCCACACGAAAAATAAATGCTCCACACAAAAAAAGCCCTCCAAGCCAGAGAGACTGAAAAGGCCACTTTCTTTCTTCACTTTTCTTCTTTTTTCTTTTCTTCTTTCTTCCTATTTTCTTCTGCCTCTTCTTCTTAAGCACTCAATTTGACTGCATTGCCAGACTTAAATCTGGCAGGCTCACAGTCCATAATCTATGGCTCTTAAATTTAAAATAAAACAAGAAAGAAAGAAAGAGAAAAAGAAAGAAAGCCAGGCCAGAATGCATGGCCTGACACATGCTTTTCTGGACAGAGTCCTGCACAGAACGGCACAAAGATAAGCAGCTTACAAAAGCCGAAACAACAGCCTTTATTATATAATACGTGTATGCCAACAGACAAATACAGCCAATGCTCATTCACATTATACACGCTTCATTCAGAATCGGGACCGTGCCAAAGCGTAAAACAGTGGCATACGCACAAAATGCGGCCCCGTGTGTGCTGTGTTTTCACGTGTACAACATCATAATTGCTTTTTTTGGTCGTATACGGGGGTCTAGAATCTACACCAGACCGGAGAAAACGGCCTGCTTCTGTCTCAGGAGTACGTTCCACTCCAGTAATTTTATAGTCCTTGCGAAAGAGGACTCTACTGAGGGGCGAGCAGTTTCCCAAACGGCTACAGCTCTCCTTAAAGACCAGATAAGAAACACATCTACATTCTTGTGCAAGTCTCTGTCATCCTCCCTTCCTGGCCCAGCCACACATGAAACAAAGACAACAATGATCCTATTGTGGGTTGTTTTTTCCCCCACTGAACTTTCAGCAAGCTTGCGACTGGGCTGCTAAAAAAAAAAAAAAAAAAAAAAAAAAAAAGTGCATACTCGTCCTAATCCGGACAATCTAAGCATTAACTAATCTTCCTTTCTGGAGAGAATGTTCCGGGAAGCATGTCTAACCACGACAAGTCCTTAACGCTGGCTGGAGAGAGCACAATCAAAACAGATTAACGCTTTAATTCCGCAGAGACGAAGGGGAGAACAAGCGCGCCATTACCATAAGCCGCAGTGAAGCGGCGAAGGGGAGCTCCGCCTGATCAGGCTACAAACGTGCGCTCGCTCCAACTGCCAGCTTAGCAGCCCTTTCAGCGTCGGCGTTGGCGACCACGGTGGCGGCGACGACGGCGGCGGCGGTGGCGGGCCCGGGGACAAAGCGCCGCGGTAAAAATGCCAGAAGCCGCGACACGCCGAATTCCGTTGTCGTCGCCGCCGCCGCGCACGCACAGGGAAATGTGCGGGCCTCCATTTTGAAACGCTGGGCCATTGTCTGCGATGTGCGGCGTGACCCGGGGGGGGGGGCATGGGGGGGGGGAGCCGCCATTCATAACCGCAGAAGAACCGCTCTTGTGTGGGGGGTGTGGGGGTATGGGGGAGGGGGGACTTGAACGATCGCCTAGGCACCCCTCCGGATCCTTCTGGAATGCAGATGCCACAGCGTTGGAGAGCCAGAGACCGCAATCCGCCCCCCCCACCCCCCATCCCGTTTATTTATTTATTTTTACAGTAGACTTGTGGGAAATGGGTGGATATTTGACCCGCTGGACGCCCAGCGCCGTAGGCCAGAAGGGGGCGCTCCTCCGTCGGAAAAAAAAAAAACATCAAAACCGCGACCGCACTACGTTTCGCCGAATTATTTCTGCGGAATCCGTCTAAAACAGAAAAGAAAAACGAGCTTCTGCCTTCAGCTCTTCCGCAGAGCAAGGCTACGCGCCTAAACGCCGAGCTGTCTGTCCGTAATTTCTCGTCGCCCGTGTCACTTTGCGATGCGAACGCTAAAAAATTCCACGAGGCATGCAAATAATTCTCAGGCGACGGCCTGTCACAGTACAGGAATGAGAATTAGCGCCGGTCCACACCAAGACCAATGACAACAGACAACAAATCTAAATGCAATGAGGACGAGAAGCGGATTTATAAATGAGGAAAAAAAAGAAAGACTGCAAAAACCAACATGAATCAACAGTGTGTGCAGACAGATTAAACAACCCATTAAACAGACAATAAATAAATGTATTTTACGCCATTTAAGCTGCATTTTACAGATTCACATTTTTCACGTTTGCTAATGCAGGCAAGGCATTGTGGGTAAAAGCTGGAGACCCCTCTTGTGAATGAATGCATTTGCATACACCGCAAATGTTCTTCACCTCCCTCTCTATACGTCAGTCGAGGCTTTCTTCTTCGACATTGCTATAGCAATGGCACTAGGCCACAGCTAGCAACAGCAAAACCATGGCAACGAAATGCATTAATAATTTGGCAACTGTATTTGAATCAAACAACCGCCCCCCTTCCCTTCTCGATAATTTTGGCCACCCATGGATCAAGCACCACACAGGAGCAAGCCGTAACAATACGAACACACAAAACCAGCGAGTGATCTAATCAAATGTTTTATAGAAAATAAACCACACATTGTTCCCCTGCAATCAGCAAACCTCAATTACATGATTAAGACCTGATTTGGAATGAGGACCTGGATCCTGCAAATCTCAAGTACACAACGGTGGGCTTACAGAACTTCACAGAACAAATCAGCGAAGGGAACAAAAAAGGTTTCTTTAACGTGACAAACAGTGCGGAACTTTCTATGGACCAACATCCATTAAAGCAAATCCCTAACACGCAAAGCTTACAGGCCAGCAAACAACCGAGTGCAGAGTGGCTGTGGAATTTCTCGGGGCTCTCTCTAAAGAAAGAACTCACTGTCAACTTCAATCACAAACTCCTCAGATTAAATTAACGCTGGTGAAGAAGTAAAATCGCTCAGTGGCGAACCAAAACCATTGCACATTCAAAAAAAGTCAGAGCAATTCAGCCGAATAACCCCACCTAGCCAAACTGGCAAGCTGTGGTCACTACACGACACCAACCCTAAGCAAACTTGTACGTGTTGTTCTCTAATTGAAAGCCTAATTTATGTACAATTGATACCTAAAAACGTCTTATTTGGCAAACTATGAAACAATGCTGCAGCAGTGCAGTGACACAAGCTGGTGGGGCACAATCCACAGGGAAGAACTCAAGGGGCCAGGCAGACTCCTCCCAAAGATATTTATTATTTATATTGTTTACTGTTGACATTATTAATTATTTGGGGCACGTCTCTGGTTCAAACAGTATTATTTATACGCAGGGTTTAAAATTTTTTTTTTTTTTTTTAATTCTCAACTTCACTTTTATCATCCAACCCTGGAGTGTCAATCAAGTCAAGATTTTTTTTTTTTTTTTAAATACAAGATTTTCACAATTTTTACAGTCGATGCCTTCCATTCCCTTTGATGTCCTCGACCTGTTAACGTTCAATAACACATCCCATAATTATTCATGAAAATACGAAATTAACCCTGTGAAACCCTGTCACTTCACTACAAGTCCTCATTCTCCCTCTTCGTCGATTCTGCCCACACACACACACATACACAGACACAGAAGCAGGAACGCACGTACACACACACACACACAGTAATTCAAAATATTGATGTTCTATAGCCCAATAACAGCAAAAAAAACAACTCCAGTAAGCAAGTGGGATTAGCCTGATAAAAACAGCCTTTATTTAGAAAAAATAAAAATTCTGAAATTTCAAATAACATTTTAGCTCAAAGTCTTTCATACTGATAAAAGTTTACACGCTTACGTATTCCAGCATGGCAGAGCCTACTATGTTTTTACTCACTTTTAGATTAAAAACATTGCAGAGGCAATACAGAGTCTTTTACGGACTCTTTTACCTTTTAAGATATTTTAATATCTACTGTGCTATCAGGGAAAAATAAAATCAGGGAAATGGCAGTATATCCAATCAGTGCACTCCAGATTAATTTACTCCACCCTTAGGCCAGCGAGTGCATACTAGAGACCTCAAATGAACTCACCCCAATAAAACTAGTCCACAGTATCTCCTTTTGTGAACCATCCAAAAATTGTGACTGTAGACTTGTTTACTATTTGGAAAATGGGGTAAACAACCTGACCTTATTTTGTGACAAAAAAAATCCCATAATCTGCACCTTGCATCGAATTTGTAAGAATAAAATGGCAAAATGCATACAACACAATTCTTTGTTCATGGCAATGTCAGATAAACACAGCATCACTGCATTTTCTAGTCACTGCAGTCTCTAGTCCTTGAAATCATAGAATATAATCTGCCTACCAAAGTACAGAAATATGTCATTTACATCATTCATAGGAGAAGAAAAATTTCACCATTTTAGGTTTTACAAAAAGATACTCTCTAGCCTGATCAAAACTTGGTATGTAAAGGGGCACAATCTATTTGTAAATGAGAGAACATGTAAATGAAATACAATTTTAATATGCATTAACTAAAAAAATAATTTGCAAGCACAAATATTCGAACTACCACACTATACTCTTTAAATATCCAAATACAGGAAGAAGTGCTCATACCCGTATACCAAGTCAATTTAAATACCACCCTGAATAAGGATTGCATGAACTCCTGAAACCCGTCGTGAGTGATTTCTGCGTAAACACTGCGAGCGTATTTGTGAGCGTGCAGTTGCACGTACTTGCAGGGCAGACCTGACAACCTGTACCGAGAGGCAATCCAGAGAGCAATTTGAATAAATTATCCTCCTGAGGTGACCAACAAGAGAAAGAAAAAAAAACGGAATTCTGGAGGCGCTCACAACCGCGTGCGTCCGCGCGCCAAAAAAAAAAAGGACCCCCAGGCAAGCTGTTAAGAAAGAAAAAGGCAAAGAGCTGAAAAGAAGCGCTGGATCGGGGGGTTAGATGAGGGGAGAGCAGAGGAAATCAATGGGCAAGGCACAAAATGTGACATCACCGGCCGGGACGCAGAGACCATTACACCAACTGGGCCGTGCACATCGGCAGAAGAATGGATAATCGTGGAACAATGGGAGCACAGAGCAGGATCCCCGAAGGACAAAAACGAATCACCCGGGAGAAGCCAGCCAGAAAGACGGGAGCAAAAAGCATTCGAGGGAAAGAGGACCGGGACGAGCCACGGGACAGGCAGTTTATTGTGGAGCCCTACGGGGACTTAACTCTCGCGCAGCGGTGGACTGACACCGTCTGATAAGGCTGACGCGCTCGCGTGAGCACTAATGGCGCGCAGAACACAGGAGGCATTGCTCCGGCCCGCAATTGCATCCGCTCGCTCCCTCGCTCAGCGAGAAAACAAAAAACTTTGTGTGCCGACGTCAAACCGCAAGTGTACCCAATACGTTCTTCTGAGCGTCGAAAAAAAGCAGTGACAACACGGATCTGTTGCAGCATTAAAATGAAGGATTCCGCTGAAAGAAACGTAAATCACATTCCAGTCAGACAAACTGAAATATTGTCATAAACAAATTTGAGGGGATACATTTTCAGCTACACGTAGCAGAAAATTAGTTCAGTATTCCAACAAGTAGGCTAGCCTACATTCTACTGGCATTTCGTTTTAATCACATTTTATCATGTGAAAACGAATGCTTCCCCAGCAGAATTAGCATTGAGCACATCTAATCTAAAATACCTAGTCTTCAAGAATGCTTGTGTTGGAGGCTCTTTTCTTTTTCATTCCAACCAGTTTCTTGATTGAAGTTATTGAAAAAGTATAAGTTTCATAATTTTGTGCCACAACTGATTTTAACCTTTTCTTTGTATTTAACTATTCATTCTCTGTTAAAAAACTAAGTAAATAAATAAAATAATTAATCACTGATTTCATCTGTAGCCTAGATCTATTGCAATTAAGCAGCCTGAAATGTAGCCTACCCTCTTTCGAAAGAAACCCCGTTCCACAGAATATTACAAAAAAAATAAAAGCATTAGTTGTTTTAGAATTGATGACTGGCTAATAATCCTAAAGTAAATGTGGAATACTTGTTGGCAACGTCACACTCTCTGTTGCCCGCAAAACGCGGCTTTAAGAGAGTGAACCTCACCGAGGTTATGCCTCATTAGACAGTAAGTGCCTGATTAAAAACAATTAATGCTTGTTATACAACAGGAGTCGCAATTAAGGCTGGAATGAAAAGCAGCACACACAGGACAAGGGCTGGGAACTCCTGTAATAAAATAAATGAATGCTCTAGGCCTACCCTTAAGATGAATCACATTCTACAATGGCCAATTGGCAATTACGTGTTAATGTTATTTAAAAAGGACAATTGGAAAAAAGTGATATTTCACACGACAATTTGTTTTGTTCGGATACACAATGAAAATAAAATGGACAATGCTCAAAGATACATTCAGCGCGTGCAATCTGAGCAGCGCTTCACCCCTCAATGAATCCTACTTGCATGACGTAACAAGAGCTAAGCTCATTAGCGGTTTAATTTAAATGCCGAGGAGTCACAAAAAAGGCTACGTCATTTCGCAACTTTCTGTCTGCCGCGCACTCGCACACAACTTCCCAGGCAACAGACCCAGCAAAGTCATTTCAATTTAGTAGATGCGGTTGTATTATTGACAGGAGGGCGATATTTTCACGGGGGCAATAAGCGGCTTCTGTTGTCTCGTTGCTTCAAGGTTAATTGACAATCCTTTTATCCACCTGCTACCGTAAACAGTTTCTGGAAGCTGATCTGCTCTATAACTCGATAGGCGAGCCTTTCCGCGAGACAAGTTAGAATAGAACAGCCAGATTTCTTCTCCATCCTTCTGTGCCCTGAACACAGACAATAGCTCTAATTATTCCATTAGCACCGGTGCTCAGGGAAGTAGCCATACGGGTAATGAAACTCGTTCTTCCCGAGCGTTGAGCGCAACCCTAGCACGAGCTTTAAATTATAGGGAAAGGTGCCGTATCTGGGGGAATTCTTTCCGACGCTGCGGGTTTGTCGCTGCCGAAGCTCTCTCTTCATAACTTCCTACGGAGCTCTGAATGGGGCCTGCGGTGCAGTGTTTATCAGTGGCAAAGATGTCAGAACCACAGATGGCTTCCAATGAAATGATCACAGCGCCTCTTCACAAGTCAAAATTGGATATTTAATTGTGTTCTTTATCTCGAGGTGATAATAAATGAGGTCACAGTCTTCGCCATGTGAATTCCGACAAAGCGCTTCCGCTCCACGGCGGCTGAACCCAGAAAAAAACAAATTCCAATCAGCGCGCTTTTCAAGTCAGATGCGCCGATAACAATTATGAAGGTTTAGTGGGAAAATCGGATTAGGAAGCACTTTTGCGTAAAATGCCTGAAAGTTACAGATGAGACAAGGAAATTGCAGAAACCCCCCACACAAAAACAAAAAACAAAACAAAAAAATAATAATAAAAATACAAGACAACCACCATAGTCAGAAGTTAAGGAAATGTCACGTTATACTACACTTAGCATTCCGTTTGTTCTCACCCCTGTCTGGGTCATTTAAAGTCAAGGCTAGGGAGTGGGAGCAGTCGGCGGTCTGCAGTTTAATAGGGTAGAGTCAGCCCATATTAAACCTACAGGCATTCAATATTAAAGCCTGGCAAAAAAAACCTGGAATTTGATGGATTGTATTTGTTAAAATTCAGAGAGTTCGCCCCAGAAGACAAAAAGGAGATTCCAAATTCTAACAAAGTACACATAAAACCGAGTTCGTCTCGAACTTTCCCCGTGGCTACAAAACACACGGTTGTTAGACAACTCATCAACTTTTTAACGGTTCCTCCAGACGCTTCGTGCTTGCGAATGCAGCGCGCTTTCTCGTTTCACTACAAACGAGAGAAGTTTCAGATGTTGAGCTCATGGGCTCTTTGGAACCCGTCAAAGGATTTGACACATATTAAACATTGATGAAATCACAGGGCTGTGGCAGGGCTTCCCACTTAACCCAAATAAGCAAATGCCAAAAAAAAAAAACATTACCTCAGCAGCATGTATCCCCCACCTTACTGCAAATGAAAAACAATAAATTAAAAAACCATCATTTTAATCACATCTCGGTGCTAACAGATCCCGGGGGGGTCAATACCGGTTTGAACTTAAGCACCCGAAGCGCACCCTGGAGTATTTGGGCGGAAATGTGCACCGTGAACTCCGTCCGAGCTCCGCGACCCGGCTGGAAAGTGCGGAGGTCAGCAGAAACTTGCAGGCGCTGCCCTGCGTTGTCTCTCTCTCTCTCTCTGGCCTGCCGTTCAGCCCCTTCCGAAAGTAAACCGCCAACCCCGCCACTTCGCGAAGCCACCTGTCGAGCGATCTTCAACCGCCATCCCACTGCGGCGTCTGACTCACCCCCAATTAGTCATTTAATTATTACTAATTATGTGCAATCGCATGTCGATTCATGCGTTTATTGACATTTTATTCCACACATTTTTATTCAGGGCCTTTTTCGAGATGTGTCAATAAAACAATCCACGTTAACCAGTAGCAGTCAGTGATTTGTCAGTACATGATTTGATTTACAGCACAGGCCTTCCAGTTGTTGAAAATGTTTCCTAATATTTGTAAAAAAAACAATTAGCTACATGACACATGAATCATGATGATGTAAGACTAATACTAATAACAAAAGACTGTCTTCGAGCGCCACACAGAAAATTAACTTGGGCTATTTTTACTTTTAGGTTATTCTGTAAAACCAAGTGTTGACCCAGAGAAGTCTTTAAAAAGTTCTTTCTTCCATTCTCAAAAAGTTATTCTCAAATTGTTGCACAACACAAAATGGATTATGGTTGGACTCTCTTAACCTAAGTAGTCAACACTTAAACACAAGACATCCGGATATCAGCAGTATCAGGGAACTATACAATGAGTAAAAAGGCCTTTATAGATACCATGCACTTGACAACACTGAAACACTGAACTTCAACCTAAAATTCTGGAACTGGCTAACATTCATAAACAATTCATCCACCCAGCTCAGCTTTGTTTTAAAAGTTTATTTTGCTTTTGAAGCAAACGAGAGAACTGCAAACGTGTTCAATCCGGTAGAGCTGAGCTCAATGATTATTTCGTCCGAAGATTACTTTGCATCCACTAACTGTATTACTGCATATGAACCTGCAGTACAAGGTAACACCAGGGTGCTAAAGTTTTATTTAACTTTAATTATTTTATTTTATTTCTTTATGGTGGCGCAGGGACCAAAGGTGGATAGGCACACTATTTTAATTTTCTTTCCTTCTTTATTTTTACCCAGCCACATTCACAAATAGCAGGAAAAAAAAACCACAACGGAGCGTTTGTAGACCGCGATAAGCAACATCTCATTTAAAGCAACAAAATGCAATATGGCAGCCACTTTTCAAGTTGACATTTTCAAAGGCTTGCAATCAATCAACCATTAGACACGGCAGCCTATAATACCATTTGCTGTAACATTTTTCTAATTTACATTGGCTGGTTTCGCCATAACAGTTCCATGACAGATTATTAAATATGTGCATTTTTTAAAATAATAATTATATATTCTCGGGAGCTGCTATCTGAGTCATGCCAATCTTTTCAGGCATCACAAATGGACTCTGTCGAAGCTGGGACGTTGAAAACAAAATGGCCCCTTCACGCAAATTCAAGAGCGGTAGCTGACACGTCAAACACGTATTTGCACATCTCATTCACCTCTGTATCGATCCAGGTCACGTTCGGTATCTACACTACGGGTTGTAGTCCGTAAACAGACGAAGAATGCAACCCGTTAAGTATCCCAGTAAAAAGAAATTCATGTTTCCATTCCCTGAGGTCACAATGAAATTACCCCCTCATTAACCGCCACACATGGGCGTTACATTAGTCCTGAACAGTTCTGCACGCTCTCGAAGATTTGCTGGATTATGCATGCAGCAATGCTGCAGCTATGAGCTCTCCAGACTGCAGATGTATTGAGGCATTTTGTTAAAAATGAACAGCACAAGCAGTACTGACAGATCATCTGCGCTTGCAGCGATATTTCCAGTTTCAGTGGGGGAATAAATCTATTATCAAATGCATGACCCAGCTGTGGGCAATTTTTGTTCAGCATCTTATATGAAAAGACACGGAGCAGTAACTGAACAATCATCTGCAGAATTCCATAAGCAATCCTGCAAACGCTTAATTTCAAAAGACCTTTTATCCACACTCAGACATGAAAACACCCATAATAACTACGCCTGCAAAAAAAAAAATCATTGGCATCCAAAGCTGACATGAACAGAATGTTTGTCTTCTTTTAGGAACGCACAGAAATGCCGGGGCTCAGACTTTATAAATACCTAGCGATGATTTCTAAACCCAAGCCTTCAGCTTCAAAGCCAGGCTCGCAACTCTCAAAACATCAAATGTTAGATGCAACTTCTGCAACGCGAGGAGAGCTAGTCTATTCTGTAAACTTTCTCAGAAATACGCACTGCCTGTAATGAATGTTACAATACAGAGTGTCAACAAACAACATGTATTATAAATGAAAGGTTCTTCGGTGCGGGTATATTTAGAACGATGAGCAACGGATGATTCTAAGGGAGAAGAAAACAGGAAGAGAACACCCCCCCCCCCCCCCAGACCCCCCACCCCCACCAATACAATTCTTAGAACTATCTGCCAGCCTCCTCAAAAATAACATTCATCCGAGAGCATCTCCTGGCGTCTTTGCAGCAGGTAATTAAGTTGTGTTTGGAAATGCAACTACCATTATCAATCCAGTCATACCAGCTCTCCTTGCTTGCTCTCTTTCTGCACAGGTTATGAACCACAGCAATCGCATATGATCTTCACAGTGACTTATATTACCAAGTATCGAAAGCACAGTTGTCCTCCATCACCTCAGTCCAGTTGCTTTCTCACATAAACATTCCTCACATAAACATTCGAGTGATACTATCAGACCCGCACATTGCTTAAAACGCAGTGCGGATGACCACAGACTTCCTTCTGCAGTAATATTTTTTGTAGTGAAAGTAGCCTTTGTCAATGTTTCGCGTATTTAAAAACCCACTAATCCTTTGGATTCATTTCTCATAAAGGAAGCATTACTTTCCACATAACACATGCAAAAAAAGGCAATAAAAACCAGGTAAAACTAGTAATATGAGCAAAGTATTGATTATACAATGGCTACACGTGTAGGCCTTTTACATGTTTCATTTTCACCACATAGCTTACTGGAATTGTGTGGGAAATATGTTTTAGTGTACCTGTATATTGAGTGAACTATTAATATGCTGGAATTATTTCTTCTCTTGCGTTTCATTCTTTGTATAATTCATGCACATTAAAATATGTTTTTGTGTTATGGCTGTTTTTTCTTTTGAATAATACACATTTTAAAAAATAAACAGCTGGGCTTAGGGACCTCCATGTTTTCTATCCCAAAAGCATTGCGTGCCTGTTTGGCATTATGATTTCTTGATGTCAAAAACGTACTTGCAGAAATTGGAAAAATCAAGAAAGGAAATAGGAATCACCAAACACTGATTTGTAGAATATGGGCCAGAAGTGCAAATTCAATGTCTACATTATCAGAAGCAAGATAAATATAACACATATTCTATCTGAATAACATACAGGCAATTCATCTCCAGCTGAGATTGTGAACAAAGCCCTTTCACACTGCCTTTGATATGTAGCAACAGCGCCCCCTGTCGAGAAACAGAAGCGTAGCACTTTGGCAATAAACTGTGGCAAACTGTCGCTACTGTTTCCATATTACCTTGGCTGGCTCCAGGCTTTTATTTAATTCCCACCAGATGAAATGTCATTAGATTCAAATAAATGAATCCCTGTTTTAAGAAATGACACTCGCACAGGAGAGATATCCACGCTCATCCAGGGTATCCCCAACAGCTTCCCAGACAGACAGAAGAGAAATTATCGGCTTGCTAATGCATGAGAACCGAACCGTTCTCGGTCTTACGGTTAGCTGAATGCGTGACGTGTGAAATACACAAGTGGCGTACGTTTTAAAAAGGCTAAATTGCAATATCGCGCAGCCTAAGCGCCATGGTGATTAGGCTTTTGTAAGTACACAGGCACAGCGTGCATCGCTGCCCCACGAACACCCGGCAGCCGCACCGCGTTGAGTCGGCAGCAGGGGGGTAAACGGGGCACCGGGCGAACCGAACGCCATCGCCACGGCACGAAGGAACCCATCTCCCCGAGTCCAGCCAGCGGAGCTGCGGGCCTGATTCACTCTCCTGGGGGGGGTAGGCTGGGGTGGGGGGGGGGGGGGGTCAGGTTATTATGACAGCTCCCTCATGCAGCTCTCTGCAGCGTACGAGCGGGCAGGATGCTGCGGGTGGTCCATTCATCATCAAAGACGGGCCTTTGGTTCTGATCCAGTTGTTGACCGTGCAGAACCCGCAGAATCGCCGACCGACCGACCGACCGTGAATGAAAAAAAAACCCCGAGGCTATCGGGGGAAAAGCACCTGACGCCGTGTCTAAGAAGCCTGATCCCGCGTCTGCTTACCCAGCATGTGAGTCGCCAGGTTTATCCGCGGCGGATTAGCGGGAATGCTCGGCGAGCCGGGCGGGGCGGGGGGGTGCGGGGGGGGGGGGGGGGGGGCGGCCGCGTGGTCCCGCCTTCTCCGTGCGCGCGGAAGGCCGTCGGTGGGCGTGGCCCGGTCGCGGGCGCACGGACCTGTTTCTTGCGGACGAGCGGAGACCTTTCACACAGGCAGCGCTGTAGCCCGGCCTCTGGAGACCGCTATTAACGAGCTCTCCCCTCCACACCCCCTAACGCACCCCTGCGGGACACGCGCAGAATTAGCATCCATTTGAAGGCGGGAGGAGCTCCCTGTAGGACGCGCAGAGTAAACAGCCTTGTTTTGTGTGTGTGTGTGTGTGTGCGTGCGTGCGTGCGTGTGTGTGTGCGTGCGTGTGAGAGAGTGTGTGTGAGTGTGTGTGCGTGCGTGCGTGTGTGTGAGAGAGTGTGTGTGTGTGTATGTATGTGTGTGTGAGTGTGTGTTTGTGTGTGTGTGTGTGTGTGCATGTGTGTGTGTGTGTATGTGTGAGTGAGTCCGTGTGTGTGTGTGCGCGTGCGTGTGTGTGTGAGAGTGTGTGTGCGTGCGTGCGTGCGTGTGCATGTGTATATGTGTGAGTGTGTGCGTGCGTGCGTGCGTGCGTGCGTGCGTGTGTGTGTGTGTGTATGTGAGTGTGTGTGTGTGAGTGTTTGTGTGTGTGTTTGTGTGCGTGTGTGTGTGTGTATATGTGTGTGTGTGAGTGTGCGTGCGTGCGTGCGTGCATGCGTTTTGTTTAAATTCTCTGGATTATTTCGGTGTAAAGGACGCAGTCTTTACCTCGGCCTCCTCCCCGCCGATCCCCAGCTCCAGCACGGCGTGCGGCGACTTGAGCTTGGCCTGCGAGGACTGCGCCATCTGCAGGTCCAGCTGCCAGCCCACGTGCTCCAGCTGCAGAACAAACGAGACCGGGTCACAACCCAGCACACGGCTGGACCGCGCATGGGCGTGCGAAAACCCTGGCCAATTTTGTTACGGGGATCAGCCAGTGCTAGTGTCTGTACGACCAATGGTGTAACTTCATCACTCACTCGGTCACTCGGTCACAGACATTCGCGTTTATAGGGCTGGCCCCGCTGTTGCGGTCCAGCCAAAAAAAGAGACGTTTCGCTTCAGCCTCGCGGCTACGCAGCGTGTGGGTTTCCTCGCAACGGTTAGATAGATCAATTCCTTGGTAATATTATTCTTTGTAACCATTTGTAACACAAATTTGTATTTGTATAATTGATTTCAGTAACACTTCAGCCTAACCGACGGCTTAATTGCTATATGTAGCCTGCATAAGTCCCACGTATACAGGAAAGCCCAGGAGAGTGCTCTTCTGCTCACTTTACAAACCAGGATGAAAGCAGCATGCTGGACAGACAAGCAAGCAATCCAAGAAGTGTTTTTATAGAACACACAGCTAGCTTTAGAAGCTAGGACAGCATGCACATTTGACACAGAAACACTTTCAGCACAAAACATCGCACCACATCACAGGATCCGGGCGCAATTAACACTCCGCAGAGAACCATTTCATCCTGTCAGTTTCACTGCTGATACATTCATAGAGAGTTAAAAAAAAAAAAAAACATGAATGGAAAAACACTGTCAGGCAACAGGCTCGGGGGATGTTATGTATGGGGGTTACCTAGTCCAGGAAACAGGAGACCATGGGGGTGATAAACACCTGATTTACTGTCAGACGGAGCGTCCACCTGCCCCGCCCGGGATGATGGACTAACAGACCGGTGAGGAGGAACAGCATTAAGTGTTTTACGGGGCACTCGCCGACACATTAAAAAGTAAGGCAACCTGGCGCGCCCATCCCGGTGGTGATATAGGAGGCGTGAGAAGCGCGGTTTGCACGGGGGGGGTGGGGGGGGGGAGCCGCACGAGCACTCCGAACCTCCGCCAAACGCCATCGTCCCGGGCGCGCCCTTCAGGTGATTCAGGTGAGTCACGTTTTAGGACTATTCTCCGCGGCGTGCCGGTTTTTCCGTCTGAAACCGTGTCGGGTTTCCGAGCCGCGATGACACCACGGGTCCTGGTTTTTTTTTCGTTTTCTTGTCCACCTGTGATGACATCATTCTCGCCAAAGGGAAAACGCGCAACCCTAAACGGCAGACGTCACCGAACAGAAAACCCAGCCGCAGGTGCACCTGGGGTCGCCAGGTGAGCTTAGTCACGTCTGCTTTTCAAAGGCCCGAGAGCTACAGATCTATCCGAGCGACAGCGGCCTGGCGGGTCAGGCGTACCGACGCCGCTACGCTATTACACCCCCGAGCGAAACACATCAGCAGCTAGGCAGCTCAGAGCTTCTGAAATATGCCTGTTTTCGCTTTTTTAAAACTTTTTTCATTGTACCATTTCATCAACTAGTGTCTTGTATTTAACAGTCACAATAACTTCGATACAACCATTTTTAATGCACAAACAATTATAAGAGACATAAATAAAGGAACATACACAAGGTTATAACATATTCAAGACTCACAAAATAAAAAATGTAGAAAACAAACAGGGAAAAGTATATAAAGACATACAAAAAATATAAAAATCCTCTACATAGCCCTGGCTCATACACTTTGCTATACTGCTATTATGAAGCCTGTATGACGCACCACACTACATTCATCCAATAGCCTTGTTTACAGGGACAACACACTCATCCATCTAATACATACCCCATTCAGGTATTCATGAACAAGGTTAACCCTCTTACTATATGGCCCAGATACTTGCTATTCCGCCCGGCAACCCAACCTCCAGCCAATGAGGTTACGGACAGTGAGACACGGGGAGCCAGCGTACCCTGCTTCGATCCCCAAACCCACATCCCTCTCACCTTCTTCGGGGCGAATATCCCGTGCCGGAACTTCTCGACGGTGTCCGGCCCCGCAGAGGCCCAGGCCTGGGAGAGGGCGTCGACCTTGTCGGGGTCGAGATGGACGCCTGCTAGCTGCTGCTGGAGGGCGGCAGGTTTGACGTTATGGTAGGCCGCCTGCGGGGGGGGGCGCGGGGGGGGGGGGGGGGGGGGGGGGGGACAGGTTCAGTGGGGACAGCTGACAAGGCCCGAACATTTCAGTTCTCCATCAACAAAAAAAAAAACACACATAAGTCTACCATTCCAGACCAAAAAGTGTACAGAGTAAAAAAAATATTATATATATGGAGGAGATAAAAGCAGCCTGCCATTGAAAGTAATGTTTTACTGCACACAGCAAACCAAAAAAATATATAAATAATGTTACTTTCAATACAGTTCCCATAACCTTGGGAAGACAGAGATGTAAAAGAATATATATAACAATGTGAAGCTTCAATCTGGAAACAGTACATGGCCAACTGTGTATAAGAGACTGCCATTATTAAGAAGATATCTACCTGACTCTCTTTCATTTCAAGGACAGAACACTTGCAAAATCTATTCGCTAGGAGGACGATTAAATCTTCTCAGATGATTTCTTATGGTAATGATGAATATTTTCAGTATTTCATATCAGTTATTCCTCAGCAACGATCAGAGAGATTTTATAGTACAGAGAGTACACTGTGCCCGATCCAAATGTCAGGCTGGGCCAAGATCAGGACGGAACCGTCGAACCTGACCAAATTCGTCTAATTTGAGGCTGAAAGCCTTTTTAAAGCAGCCATCACTGGCTAAAGGGTAGAATTTAGAACCATCGATGCGTTCCGGTGAGATGCTCTTAGCTTCCGTTTCAAAAAGTCAGCCTCCGTCGCTGATACAGGATTTCCCGTGGAGGAGAGCAATACTACGAGGCGTGTGCTCTGTCGGCAAATTGATGGATTTTTCAAGCAGGATGCAGCCGGAACAAAGGCTCAAATCTATTACCGCGAAGGCTTGTAAACCTGTCCCCTCTGCCCACGGGCCTGTGTGATGTCGCCTAATCAGTGGCATCTACGTATTCAAAGTATAACAGCCACCAGCATGCTGGGACTTCTCACAGAGCAGAGAAGGGATTCGGCTGCAAGAGCTCATCTCCCCTACGAGCACTTCAGACTTCAGTGCGATGAGAACGAGGGGCAAAAGGTAAGAGAAATCAAAAGCGTGAGCCCAAATCGAGCCGGCAGCCATGACACCTTGCAGCCTGTGCTCGTCAGACAGCTTAAGCTGAGCAGAGCTGGGCTCGTCAGTGCATTGGGGGGGGTGGGTGGTAGGGGCTGGGGGGGAGAGATCAAAGAAAAATCTTTGACAAATCACATCTGTGGTTTTCATAAACATGTGGTTTTCACAGAAACGGATGAGTAGGAGGAGGTTTGCCTTCCCTGACAAAGTAAAAATTAATTTAAAAAAAACGGAAACCGCACCTCAGTGGGTCGGGGCAGTCGCAGGACGAGCCGGCAACGCCGTGTTCGCACAGCACCGGCTCGGCTCAACCAATCAGGCCGGTTAATCAGGCCTCCGTTTAACCGGCTAATGGAAAAAAATCATCGGCTCTCCACAGGCGGCTGACACACGGCGGCCGCTCGCCTACAAAATGGCCGCCATGAAACGGACCGCGAGCGTCCGAACCGACCTTCCCCGTCCCGCGTCCGGCGAGAGGAGACGGTGAATGTCATCGCCGCCATCACGCGCTTCCAAAGCAATTTCTGCGGAACAGATTTTGAGTAGACATTTCCCCCCCTCCACTGCTTAACAGCTAGCTAATTTGTAGCAACATCAATGCTTCAGATTCGCCCATTTAGCTGCGATTAAGCTTTGTTTATGTACAGTAATATTCTGCAGGCCCAGAGACATAATGGTAGCATAAACGACCGACGCAATAACTATTTATCAAGCCTGCCTTTCGATCGGAGCTGTCATTTACCAACTTGACGATGCATCGGATGAACTGGAAACACTTTTCCTCCCTCTCCCTTTTGGTTTCATAAGCTTCTAGCATCCCATGATTCACCTTGCCGTTCACCCTGCGATGCCACCCACTGTCTGCATTTCGAACCCGGGACTGGGGGGCAACAGCGCTACTCACTGCACCACCATGCCGCCCCCAGGACTTTGAATCAAGTCAAAATGACACACGAATGACCTTGTTGCTCATATCTTTGTTCAATGCCTTTACCTTACATACAGTACACAGCCACTAAAGGAACATCATAATAATGTAAAAATGAGCATAACCTGCAGCGCGATCGCCTGTGATGTTGGTTAATCCAGGGTGCCCACTGATTTCAAGACAATATTTTCCAGGACACACGTTTTATGCGAGGAACATCAGTAATATACTGAGGGGGAGACTCTGATCCTGGACCGGGGGTGGGGGGGGTTGGGGTTGAGACACTCATTACAATTGTGGATGGGTGGGGGGGAATGGGGGGGGGGTGTATTTCTGCAATCGCAGACTTTGGGGAGTGGGGGTAGATTGCAATCTCAGACCAGAGAACCTGTGGCTTTGACCTAAACACTAAAAAATACTTTCCCAGGCAATTTTCTCAGTTCTCATTTCGTGACTGAAAAACCGCATTATCAAAGTCCCCCAGGTTTTTGGAGGGCAGGGGGGAGCGCTGGCACCCGAAGGCTCTCTCGCGGGGGTAGGGCACCCCCCCTAGCCTCGGCCCACTGACCTGCTCCAAAATGAAAGAGATGGTTTCCAGCACCAGACCCAGGGCCTGCTTGTCCAGCGACAGCGCGCTCTGTAATTTCTCCTCCTCTTCCTCGCTGAAGGACCGCTCCGCCTACGGGGGGGGGGGGGGGGGGGGGGGGGAGACACGGGAACATCAATCACCGGCGACGAACTTCGAGGCCCGGGCCGAGCACGGGGAAAGAGGCGAGCTCTGACTGCAGCCGGAGACCGAAGAAACCTCATCAAAACCTAATCTAATCCAATCAGATCTGCTGTTCCCTGGAAGAGCGCTGAGCCGCGCAGGCTGACTGCGAACACAAACACACCCGCCCCGATACGCCGCAGGGTTATTAGAGCAAAATGAATTGAGCAGTGGGGCTCGTGGGGGATGTACGCAGCCAAAGCACCTGCTCATTCAGTACAGCACCGCCGCAGTCCAGGGGCATATTTCAACAAAGCTGGATCACTGAGTTAGCTGGATAACTGCGCTGAGCAGAACCTGGAACCTTTCACCAGATTTGTGAGGGTTCCCAGTTTTACTCTGTGTTGTTATCCAGCTAACTTAGTGATCCTCCTTTGTGAAACAGGGCCCTTGGGGGTATTTCACAAAGTAGGATTATTGAGTCAGCTGGTTAACTCCATTGAGTAGAACCCAGAACATCTCTTTTTACTTCAGTCCATGTTCCAGAGGGGGAAAGTTTTCTAACCGAAGCATTCACAAGCAATGACTTAACGCATTTAATACGATACCTTAAGGTGGAGCTTCTGCAGGATCCGGGACAGCAGTCGGGAAAACTTGTTTATGTCGATCGCGTTGATATGCGTCACTGCTTCTTTAATGCTATTCAGAAGTGAAACAAAAAAAAAACCTTTAGTCAGACAAACACAAAACTGCACAGTAATCAGCCCCACATGCCACAGCCTTTCCGCCATGATCGTAAACATCGCGAGGTCATCAGCCACCATAAAGTCAAGCCCTGCGCATCAGCCGAAGAGATCGGATCGGCTTTCTCACGCAGTATAACTGGAGAACCACTGACACAAACAGAACCTCCGCCTAGTCCGTGTGCGATTAACAAAGCTTGCAAGTTTAACGGTCTCCCACGGTAAACGGCGTTTGTCACCGATATCCACTAAACAGAAAGTGCTGTGCTGGTTCTGAAGCCCTATTTGAACACTTTTTAATAGGGATCATCACACATCCCTGTATAAAATGAACACAAAGGTCCTCTCCGGCTTCAGCGACGCAGTAAATCTTCTCGACTCGCTGTAAAGGTGAAATATCAGCTCTCCACTATGGGCGGTTTTACATCTATAATAACTTTTATGCAGCACTTCTCAGAGCACGGCCCCCAAAGTGCTTTCCACACCAAAAGAGAAGGACAGGGCCTTCCTCTGCCAGGAAGTAAGTTCACAGTTTGGGTGCGAGCCCAATTTCCTCACTGCGCTTGAAATAAATATTTGCAACTCCTTTTTTTCCCCTAAAATTTTACTTCTGATGTTACCACTGTGCTTGATTTTTTACACCACACACTACTACAGTAGCACCAGAAAGTGCCGATTTGGAGGACAGGCGTATTTTTCACCAGCTACAGCCGGAACCATGGGGACTCCTGGCTGACCTCAATTCACCCTGTTTCTTTCGGGACAAAGCCGGCTGTGTTCAACCATCGTGGTGAACTCTAATTATTTAACATATTAGCTGTGTGCATAGCAAGCACCATTACTGACTAAATCACTCAGAATCCTCGGGGAACCGGAGACATTTCCAAAGAGCACAGTTGTTTATTGTCAAAATTCTAATTAAAGACTATTCATCTGTACAAGGTGACAAAGCTGTACAAAGGTGAACAATGTATCCCCCCAACGAATACTACCTACAAATGGCAAGGGTCCTTTTCATATTTAGTCTAATGTCTAATTTAGTCTAGTCTAATTAATTTTATTATCTTACAATTTAATATTTGAAAAAAAATCAATTCCTGAATTTGTAGGTCCATAATCGGTCTTTGCATGGTCTAGTGTGTCCATTTAGGACACCAAGCAGAAAAATTCTTGTTAATTTTTTACAGAGTTCACCTTCTGTCTCAGCTAAAAATATAACGCCAGCGGCAGAAGACAGATGGCTAAGTGTCACGTCATCGTCTTCACCCCCAGCTACCTCAGCATTGTACTTTACTGGGCCACATCAGCATATATAGCCTAAACCGGTGAAAGTACATCACCTCAGTTAACTCCAAACGGAGTTCAGAACCATACTGAGTACAAACAAGAGGCACACGTTTTATTTTGTTTGTTTTTTTTCCCACGAAAAATGTTTCATATCATTTTTCATTAACACCCTGCCAGTACACTCGAATTTACCCAGTTGAAATCGTTCAAGAAATCGATGCAACAAGCACATTTGCCTTTGTGTTCTTGGTAGATCCGCTGTGCAAACTGCATAAATGTGGAAAACATATGCCCTTCTTTTATGCAATCCAAGCCGTCCTCCAGCGCTCGGGAGGCTTCAAGGTAATGGGATAACCTGATTTGATCTTTGTAATGCAAAATGTTTATACTGTATGCGGATCCCTCTGAAATTTATTCAGTAACCTGAATTCGCTTTTTACATATACTATGACATGTCATACTGGTCGAACCTATCTATTGATCTAAACAAAAATCATCCGGTTCTATATGGATGTTATTATTAATACAAGAAAGTTACAGGCGGGGACAGCTAACCAGTAAGCATATTCAGCCATCACTGTTCCAGCTAAATGTAGGCAATTAGGTGCTATAAGCTAAAGTTAAGTCCTGGTGGTGTGACATCCATTTTTTTATATTCTAACGGTGATTCGGGAATTTTACCTGGATAGTGTGTGTGGGCACACGCTAGTTCAATACCAGTTAGCACTCAACAGAGACCTAGACACTAGTCTAACGTAGCAATAACATAAACTATCTAGAGTTTTGTGAATTATCAAGACTGAGTTCGGATACCTGGTCCACACTACAGTCTTATTACTAGTCTGCATCGTTTTTTGAAGGAGTACAATAAAAGATATAAAGCAGGATGCTGCACAAAACTTGCTAACGTTTGCTTCCTAAGCTACCTGTCTGATTAGCAAGCTAGTTGCTGTTTTCCCTTCATATCACCGATCCTTAACCAGCAAGTTAAATCCATACAAATTGCATTTCTATTTTCATATCAAGTTCTCTCACCTCGGGGTTTCTTTGATAATAGATGCCATAATGACTTAAGGAATGTATTCGCTTTAAGCTCGCTTCTCGGCTAGCTGCATATAATTTTCTTATTTTTCCATTTTACTTTACTTCCTAGTCGGTCACATGTTTTGTATCATCAGTTTCGACAGGACGCCCGCGGTACCAAACAGTACAAATGTTTAAGCGATCGCATTCTGTCAGTCTGTGTTCACGTCGGCGTCCCCCAAAACAGCTTCGAACAAATGTTATTTTGCGTTATTTGTCGTTACAAACAATTGCGTTACTGCATTTGCATGACTAAAAAACAAATACGTGCTTTTTATTAATTTATTTTTCATTCCATCTTTTAAGATTGCCACTTAATGTTATAAAGGATTAAAAAACCTTTCAGCACCAAAGAAAAGAACAGCACCATAACCCTTTCATGATCGTTCTAACCTGTTTAGGTGTTCATCAGAACATTCTACGTGACCATTGTGATCAATCGTGAAAATTGTAAGAAGATTGTAAATCGCTACAGATAAAAGTAAGACTGTAATGCAATGATTTGTTAAATATGTAGATTTTTTTATTTTATTTATTTATTGGTTTAGTTTTCAAAATTAGAATCTAACACAAGCAATGTCAAAAACAATAATCCTTAATTAAATACCCAGGTAATGTAAGCCTACTATGACTATTAGGCCTAAACTTTGAAACATTTCACTATCCCAAAATTGCTTTTTTACTGTAGGGGTTTTTAGAAACAAGTGGCTGGAGACAAACATGGAACAGTATTATGTGGCATTGAGCCAAACTGGAACAGAGATGTAACACCAGTTTGCTAAAATGACATTTAGAACATGTCTTCTTACACATTTAAACTTCCTGGCTACCATCCACCAACCGCCAAATATGATTAAATAGGTTTGCAAACAAGTAGCATTTCATAGTGGATTTTGGTATGGCAAAGGACTGCAGTTATTAAATACATCTCATTTTCCAGTGACTGGTACTGCTAATGTATTATTCCTGCCACTGGAGCATCACAGCACAGTCACACTGTTTATCCAGTTTAAAATATGACACCCTTTTCCTAAATTATGCAAGCTAGAACTCTCACCAGGCCACAGCATTTAGAGGATTTAACCATGGGAAGGAGGCTTAAGTCTGCTAGAAGAGAACGCCCAGACTACTCGGCAAATATAATTCCTTTCATAACAGATTAATTATTCCCCCTCTTATACAGTACTTCACATTTACAGAAATACTCCCCAGGACTGTGTGTTCCAGTTAAATAAATTAATGACCTGAAGGGTGGAAATTTGAAGTTTTCTCTCCAACAGCCAAAAAAAAAAAAACAAGCCCTCTGTACCAGAAATTAGATTCCTTTCCATCACTGGCTTCTACTGAGGACATATAAAATATAAACAAAAACAACATTTATGCTAAAAAGCAAAGTATCAGATATCAATTTTATTATGTGTCACCACCAAATGCAGACAAATATTTTAAGGACAGCAAAACAACAAAATCTAATTTAAAAAAGTTCTGCAATGCATTTTGGGAAGAAATCAACAAAATGTCCTCCCATCATCGCAGACCAGCTTCAGAGGAGGCCGCGCGACGGGGAAGACCAATATTACCTTCAGCGCAGAGAGATGAGAAATCTGTCAAGGAAACACAGCTGGACATCCTTCTTCATTACCTTCCCCCGCAGAATTCATTTACAGAAGTCAATGAAGAAAGATAAAAGATATACTGCGCTCTTCTTTAGGCTGAATTTATTCATTCTCGGGCAGGACCTGGCACATGAGCTAATGAAGTGGAAGAAACTGGAAATTAAACCATTATGAGCCGTTAAACAGTGTCTCAGTAAAATGACATTAAGCACATTTAAAGACACTTTCATCCCAGGGTTCATTATGAAAGATGGGGCACCAAAAACGTAGCAACATTTAACGGTATTACACTACTGCAATTTATCTTATTAAAGGCTATCCTCTAATGCTAGAGAATTTGTAATGTCAAATGAGAGGGGGGAGAAACACAAATGTGATTAGAATTTCAGGGGCCATGTTTTAAATATAATGAACAGATAGAGGTTTGAGCAGGCACAAACAACAGAGACGAGAGGATGGTCTTTGATCATTGACCTCGTCACACGGTCTGGAATGCACAGTTTCTATGCATGGCAACACAGTAAAATGTCCAGTGTTTAATTCAACACTCAATAGATAACATTTGGTCCCCTCATTCCAGAGTGGAATCAAATGTTATCTGTTAAGAGTTGAATTAACATTTCACTGTGTATTGGTGGTTCATATGGGAATGGTTCTCTGTAACGTCTAAAAAGTAAGAAATGTTCAGCATTAAAAAAAACTTTGAAAAATTATTTTAGCCAAAGTTGGTAAGTAGGAAGTGGAAGTTCACAATGCAGTACAATGCATTTACTTAAATTCCACAATGAGTAATTCGACAGATTTTGGAATTTGTGAATAAAGTGTGACAGAGCCCCCTACAGGTGACTCTCAAACTGCACAGCATCCCTGTGAAACAAATATTAAATTCAAATACACTGACACCATACATATGACTCAATACTTTATTATGATGCAAAAGAAAAACAAAACAAACCCTCACATGCAATGATTAAAAGAAACAGCATATAATCGGCTTCAAGTACTAATGAGACCATTTTCATTAGACATCCAATATCACTGCATTCCAATAATTCCCACCATTTCATCAGACATGCCATTCCCCATTTTCTGCAAATTTGTTTTCCAAAACCATAATTATATGTATAAGACAATAACAAAATGACTTTATTTTTTTAATGGCTGCCAGACACACCTACGTGATTCAGTATCAGCTCACAATCTTGGTCTTACCAAACCATCCCCGTGATAACAAAGGAGGTTCAAAAATGGTTTACAAAAAACAGTGGCTGAGAGAGAAGCAGAAAGTGGGTGAATTAAGCTACCGTACTAAAAAACTGAAAAAAAATAAACTCTATATCATACAGCTACAAGGCAGTGCGTCATTTCCCCGTGATTGTCAGACTGTTAATGAACTGAGCAGTTTGACTGGACAAGGCCAGCATCCCATCAGAGTAGAGAGGAGAGGCTTACTTTCGCATAACCTCCTCGGTGTCACACGGGAAGGTAAACCGCAGGTAATGACAGGACTTTGCAGGGCACTCTGGCCAAGCAAACGCACCGTGTACCACCTGACTCTCCAGCTTACGTTGTTAAGGCTTCAGAATGCGGGAAAGAACCATGTGACAACGAGGGCTTTGTTGGAATGTAACAATACCAGATATCTAAGAAAAACTGTTACTTAAGCCCCTGAAAAAGATATAATTTATACATTTAAAAGATTTCGAATACATATAAGACAAAACAACAATACCATATATTGTATAAGTACAGATTTTTAGATAATTGAATACAAGAATATTTTAGTATGCTTCACAGGGAGTACTGCAGAAGTACTCCGTTTCTCCTTAAAATACTGTAGCAGCCAAGTCATAAGGGCACATCTTCAGAAAGGGAAAAGGAATGTAATAAATAAATACTGTAAGAAAGAAAAAAAGCCACATAACTGACATTCATTTCCAACGTGGGTACATAAAAGGAACACAAAAGATAAATCAAACAGTACCTTCATTTCTTTCTTTTTTTTTTTCTTTGATAAAAGTTATGTCTTTGATTTTGGTAAACAAAATTTAAATCGTAAACATTTGTCAACTTCCGCGAGAGCCGTCCCACTATTTGAACGAGGGTAGATTTGGCACTTTTATGCTGATGTCTCCAATATTGATGTTTCGCGGCATCTCCGGGAGGTTCATGTTCTTAACGGCCGATACGGCGCGGGCTGGTGCCCCAGCGATGCCAGCCTGCACACGGGGCACAAGACGCAGAGTTAGAGTCGGCGCCAACCGTCGCCATCGTGCGCGTCCACAATGCAAACAACGGGCACGCCAAACTCACTCGACGTACTGCACGGACACAGGCATCGACATACAAATGTGCAAAGCATCCACGGCACGCATACACGTACGCCATCACAAACAAATACCCACGCCTCCGTTAACACACGCGCATGCAATATTGTGTCGTCGGCCAAAAGTGTCTTTTCGATTCAAACCAACAGCCAGTTACAAACAAACGTAGGCAACAGAATAAGACGTATCTCAGGAAACTGAACATACGGCAAATTTATACTAGCAGAGGCAGCGCGGCTTAAAAAGGGAACCCACCAAGCTCTTGTAGACTGCAAAAAAGGGATAAAATGCAAGGAGAGAGTGGCGGAAAAGCAGAAAAATGGATTTTGACATGAAGGAGAAGAGGAGATATGCCAGCTACAGGAACATGTACATAATCCTTTCATCCGAATTTTCGGAGGGGAGTGTGGTGAAGCCGTTTTGAAGACAGAGGCAAGGCTTCCGTTACTCGAGAGGAAACGGTTGATCTTGCAAAAGTTGAGATGAAACGCACAAGTTGCACAAGTTCCACAAAACAGAGTTTTATTAAATTTTCTTACGCAGGAATTAATTGGCGTTGAGCTGAGCCACTAAAGGGGGTCTAACATCTCAGCTGTCTCCATTCTGAGACGGCTGGATGTCTTATGGGGGGACACTGCTCTAAAAAGTAGGGCATTGGGCCTAGTCTGACGTGAAATAAACCAGAAATGATTCGATGCCTTTCTACAATTCATGCTTAATATAATGTTCTCAATGTATCCCACCCCTATGACTTTTCAAATGAAGTGCCAATTTCTAATGGAATTCACTCGTTTCTTTTTCCAAGAGCATTTCACAGCTTGATAAATGTTAAATTTTATGATTTGAAAGTTTACATTCAGGGCTGTGTCTAATTTTATCTTTGAAAGTTTATGTCCCAAGTTTCAAATTGGGCTCAGATTCACTCGTCGAAACCACACTCTGGGTTTCAAAATCAGCCGTGTAATCGAAGTACGACTCTCTGAGGCATCGGTGAATTTAAAGCAAATGTCAGAACAAAAATGTGCTCCAGATGGGGTCCCAGACAAAGATTGAATACAAAAACAATCAATACGTAATATATGCTGGTTTTTTCACAACAAATCTAGCGATTATCCAGGGTGAAATGACACGTTTGACTTGTGAGTCTTGTTTGCAGTCTGGCTGCAGCATGTTTACAGATGATTTATATCCCAACATACCTGAATTGCTTAATACTTCAAAATACATGACGGCAGATTCAATATTTTGAGCATTTGGTTGATCTGTTGTTGTTTAGATCTTCAATGAACAGATTGGGAATCATAGCTCTTCTAAGGAACCCGCTAAGGGCATCTTCAACAGTCAGACCCAAAAATGAATATTAAGCAGACAGAATATCACCTCTCTAATCTATTAGCTCCATAAAGCATACTGACAGTTACCAAAAAGATTCAGATCGTTTGAGAACAACGGATTATTGAAAAATATGTACAGGTCCTCCTTTACATATTAGTGTATGTGACCCTAAAAGCTAGTGTACAGGCAGTGCATCTTTAATGTTCCTGCTTGATGTTGCTCTCGCAAGGTCGCAATATACAATCTTTACAATCCCAGTTAGAGCAAGCCAGATTGGGCAGTCGTGTTCCAGGCCGCGACAACTTGGAGGTGCGCTTGGTGAGCTGCCAGCCAACTGTCCGATGGCTATCGCGGTGTTAAGTGGTACAGTGAACCTTGCTGGGCCAAGGCAGAGACCATAAATCACCCGGAAGGCTGCCTTCCACATTCCTCGCCAGTCAAGCCGCAGGGCCTGGCTGCAGCTTTACAGCCGGTCTGATTGGCTGCGGCCGGAGTGAATATTCATGAGAACGCTGGATCTGGAATCGACTTCGGTCCTAAATAATTCTACACATGTTCACAAGAATACAATCCAAAGCAATAACAGACTTTCTGTCAATGAATATTCATAAACACCTGCCCAAGTTTTTTTGTTTTTTCCCTCCCCCCCCCAGTTTAAAGGAAGATGCTACGTGCACGTTGGTACGAGTCGCAGGCTGCCGCGATGGATAAATAAAGAGTATGTACAACAACAGCTGCATGTTAAAACGCCCTTTTCTGTAGCCTACACATACATTTTTGGCATTTGCCACATGCTCACTGCCCCGCTGTGCCTCTAAATTAGTGCTCTCATCTTCACTGCTGCCACAGGGACTTCCCTTCAGCCCATTTCAACACAAAGGGGCCGTGCTAGTGGCTCTGATTGAGAACAACAGTGAGATGAGTCAGTTATAACCCAGATCTCACTGCAGCGGGCGGTGTTGTCAGGTAGTGCCGGCGGTCACGGCGGGCGATCGCGGTCGCTCCGCGGCCGTTCTTCTGAGGTAAGGTTGGCGGGTGCCGTACCGGCGGAACGGCGCCTCAGCCATCCCGCCGTGAGGTGTCACCAGATACGCTGCCTTTTAATTGGCCGCAACAACCGTGAAACGTTCCAATCTAAAGCTTTTCGGTAACTGTCAGTACCAAATGCCTATCCTAAAATCACCAGCAAAACTACCAGCATGTGTCTGGGTCTAATACAAAGAACACTACAGCTAATTTAAAAAAAAAGAATTTAAAAAAAAAGCAACTGCCGGAACTAGGAGACTATGGAAGACACGCTACAGTGCAGAAAAAAATGTGAAATATTTAATTCAAGAAATGTTCCTGGTCATGTGATTTACTTGGCTCCTCCCCTTTTATGTAGGCCTACATTAGTTGTGACCAATTAATAGTTTCAATCGTGGACCTCTGAAATGTCTGAATGATCTCATTCTGAAGGCATCTATCCAATTGCACAACAGTGGTGAGTTATAGGATGCTTAACAAAGTCATTTACAGCTTCATTACATTTAGAAAATAGGTTGAACGAGTTTCAAAAATGAGAAATAATGCTTAAATTAATTGTCGATTCAGCAGGTACGGCTAACGAACTTTCGCGGTTAGAATGAGCAGACGTGTCAACAGCAAACGGGCGGGAGGCAGTGACACATTACACAGTACTTTACAACCCGAGTCAATGACTTTACCGACGATAGAATCAAATCAATAAAGCCTCATTATAACCGCAATTAGTGCAAATGGTTAGCAGCTCATGAAGCCCTGCGTAGCCCATTGTGATGTCATCATATATCAAATGGGGTTTATTTATTTATTTATTTTAGAAAGCTTTTGCTTTGGCCAGCAAGTGAAAATAATTCATTAAACAAATTGGGGACCTTGAGATGTTCAGAAACAAATCACTTGACTGCCATAAAATAATAATTTAGCAATGGATATTTGAATAAAACTTGAGATTATTATTATTATTTTTTTTTATTTTTTTTTTAAAAGAACCCCAGCATCTCCTTGAAAACAACCCCAGGGAAGGTATGTGTGTTAGATTGTACAAACCACATGCCAAGTGGATGAATTTTGTAAAACTAAATTATAGCTGCTTTGCAAGGCCAAGAAAATACTTAGCCTGGGTTTTACACTGTTTTGCCAGAAGCTCCCAGAACACCTTTTAAAGATAAGGCTTAAGGGCAGTTATTCAAACTAACTCAGAAAGATGCACTGCAAAGGAACCTATATTATATTCAAACAGGCATCTGGTCATTAATATTAACGCATACAGATTACAGAGACAGAAACCGCCATGTTAGAAATTCTGTTACGTTATGATTAGTGTCACAACAAACAAAACTGTCCCACGCAAGGACTAACTGCAGATTTCTTACCTTCGGTTTGGCAAAGAACAGACTTTTTTGTTTGTTTGTTTGTTTGTTTGTTTGTTTGAAGCTACAACAAAAGCAGGGTTGGAGCACATTTTTTCCCAGGTAGCATTTTTGGGTCCACCGTGAAGCGTTAACCTTCGGAAAGCTACTAAAAACGCGTGTTCTGCAGGTTACTTTGCATGAGGTTCAGCAGTACCTGTGTTCTACCTGTCCTGTCTGGGGGACTGAAAGATAAACGTCTGCAAAGAGAGAAGAATGGAAAGAACTAGACAAGGTCAGGAAAGAGAAATGAGGAATGGTTGTTAAAAACATAGCAAAATTAATCACAGTTCATATCATAGGACCAGAATGGAGTGACCTACCATAGACCGCACGGGTGAAAATACAAACGCCAAGCACTCATTAAGAACCATCAATGGCCACTACCACCGAGGGTTCTAGAATGAGAATCTGCCCAAATTCTGGCTGCTAACAATTCCATAATAAGCTTTCTTTTTAAAAAAATAAATAAAATTCACAGTGGTTTTCAGTTAAATTCAAGTTCCGGTACTTTGAATTTCAGCTGAGAAATTTTGAAGCAAAGTAAAGAACTGCTCAGTTTTACACAAACTGCATGAGATAAAAACCTATGCATGTGTGTGTGTGTGTGTGTGTGTGTGTGTGCGTGCAAGTAAGTCGGTGAATTAATTAATGATTGAATGACTGAGTTACTGAGACCCCTTGTGTGCATTTAAAAGTCCTTAAAACAGTTTAGGAATAATTAACTTTTCCTATTTGCCATCTAACAGAAGAGTTCCGTTTAGAAATAACAGACTAAAAAAGTGTTTTGTGATGTGACATGATGACTTTAAACAAGGCTTTTTTTTTTCTTATGGTGATCTTCTGAGATCTGATTGAGACTTACCCAATTAACTACTTATGATATTTAAAACTAAGATATTGCGGTCTGTGGTAGGTCCAAGAAGGAAAAGTCAAGAGAGCAGATTTGATGTTTGGGAAACTGTCAAAGACTCATCTTACATCTGTCAAGAATGATTCAGAGAATACAGCTTGCGCAACTCCATTATGAAACATAAGGTAGTATTCACATCCATGTAACTTATATTTAATCCTGCTTATTGGTAGTAGACGCATGATTGTTCAATGTTAATGGAATATGTGAACATGCAATACCTTGAGAAAAGGCAACAATAAAAAAAATAAAATTTCTCTTGTAAAAATCCATTCATGGGTTAAATGGCTTCATATTAATTTATTTTAGTCTCAACACTGTTAAATCACAGCATCTCAAAATCAAATCAGTTGAAAACACTACACATGACTACACATTTTCACACAACCATGTACTACTAACTGCAGTGCTGTGCAGCCAAATGTCAAAAAAGGCAGAAGCAAACGCTAATGATCTGATTTTAAAGGGGGGCATTCGATCCAGCTAATACATTAGTATCTGTATAAATACAAGCCAATGCTTTTACCTGGAAATGTAGAGGATTCACTTGTTAACTATTCACTTCACCTTTAATCCTTTAAGGTGTGAGGTCACAAATATATGATTAGAATGTTCTTCACTGAACATTCTAATGCTGATGTAACAGTCACTGCTGGTAATCGAAAGCAATGTAATTCTAGAACACTCACTTAGAATTTTGAAAAACATCCCAAAAAAGCCTGCTCTTCAAAGTGTTGAAGTTCTGCACATATGCACAGGCAGCACAGCTTGCAGTCTCTACCACCAGCCCTCCCCAACACTACAGTGAGGTCTAAGACCCCTACTTCCCATTGGACGGCTTTTCTGCCAGTCATCCCGTACTTACCTTCTGGAGATATGTCCCATTACACGATATGGGTAATACAGTGAAAGGTTGCTGATATTTTCTCCATCTGTTTTCACACACAATGTCTGCCAAACTAGGCTTGATCAAATGTCAGTTGTGTCATTTGTAAGGGCAGCTCCCCAGCAGTACTGTCTGTAACTGCTGTTCACGCAGCATCGGCGGGTCTGAGCCGAGCTTTTAAATTCTCTATTCCAGGCACGGAGATCTTTTCAAGGCTACGCTTTGGGGGAAAAAAATTAATCTTCCGCGACTTTTCTGGATCGCGATTAGATCTCATGACGCGGTTTCGTGCCGCGCGGCTAAAAATATGAGCGTATCGCGTCGTGACTCAGGCCGTGGAGAAAGCATTGCTGTCGCTCGACGGGAGCAGACGTTTGCGACCGAAACACTGGATGGATTTTGTATGATTATTTAACAACAGAATGATTCGTGTTTGGGGGCGAACTTCTAATCACCACCGTAATGCTAGTCACAAGGGCTGTGCTTTTGGGCTCAGATTATAAGACTCATTTTCTATGGCAGCTTGGTGAGCACTGCTCTGCAGTCAGTAAAACCTATTTTAATACCTTTGGTGTAGAAATATCGCTAAATCACTTGGTTATAAAAAGACGAAATAGTTCCCAGACTTCTTATCGCATTCATCTGGGTCAGGGCATAACATGTCCTTTTCTTGGTGGTCACCAAGTTTGTTTGGTTTATTTTTGTCCCCAATTTGCGCAGTCCACCCCATGGCTTTGCCATGTCACCTGCGTCTCGCTGTTTGGGACTCCTGCTCACAGTCAGCTAATGACAAAACGCACGCCTAGATCGGCAGGGACTTCGATTAGGGGCCCAGGCTCATTTCGACAGTTTTTTTTTTTTTACCAACTCAGTGACTCATTTTTAGGAATAAATACAATACACTGAAAAAACTTGGACTGAAGTTCTGTTGATCTGCATATTCACAGAGGAATTAAACCTGCAGGGGTAATGCCCTTTATTTAAAAGAAGGTAACAAAAAAAATAATGTCACCTAAAATCAAATCAACTGACTTTATGACTGTTCACAGAAGGGGTGGAGCTAAGAGGGTATAATGAGGTTGCCTAGGCACTAGCAGATCCAGCGCCCCCTGGGGGTGGTGTGTGTGTGTATGTGTGCGTGTGCGTGTGTGTGTGCGTGTGTGTACATACAGGGGACACCTTTTTAAATATTTTTCTCCCTGCACAAACAATTTATAGATCCATCCCTGGTTCTCAGCAAAGAATAAATAAAGAATACAGAAACCAATAGTTTCGTTTTTTTGTCCTTCCCTATTTTGTTGATGCTGAGACCACACAATGGGCCCTATTTAAAGTACGGTTAAGTTCTTAAGTTCGTGGTCTATATCCCCTTTTTGTTCCTGAAAAATAAAAACCGCTTTCCCCACATGAATTATGCCTATTATAATCGCAAAAAAAAAAACTCCTGGGATCCCCAGGAAATATAACATGCAAACGGCAGTTTACAAAGGCGACACCGTCAGCCCTTTTCAGACACTTATGAACTTTATGATTTATGGACCCGTTCCAAGCATCTTCGGGGAAACAGGTCACAAAGTAACAGCTACAGTCCAGCGGCTCCGGGCGTTCGGCCAAAACGCTCGATATGCCACGGCCAAATTAGTAGAATAACATTTGTAATGCGTCTAAGTCATTGTTCATTTTTTTTTCGTAAGGATGCCATAATTCTTCGCGTTTCTGAGGACCTTCTCTAATCCCCTTTCGCATCTTTGAATTTCATTTTAATAAGCTTAAAACCCTGAACCCGGGGACTCGTCCTTGCAAAAGAAAAATTAAAAGTTCAGACGTATGACACACATGGGAAATATATTTCAGGAGTTTAGGAAAACATGAAATCAAATTTACTCAAAAAATCACTGAGTAACTGTAAATAATTTGCCTGAATCACAGACCAGCTGACACTCCAGTAGGGATCTGATGGATGAGGCAAATTATTTGCCATTGGCAAAAAAGAGCAAAATAATAATTATGAAAATAAATAATGATGTTATGAATACAGAAAAGGGTGATGATGCAACATAAACATTTTTTTAAAATTATAATAATGATAATATTTTAATTGACACAATTACCCTTCAAAATATTGCTGCGATATGTGTTTGGACTCAAAAGACGAGCATGCATTTTGGCTACAATACAAGCACTTCAGCACAGCCTGAAGAATAGCAGATTTGTAGCGTAAATAACAGATAACCTAAAAAAGCTTCACAGCCACGGGTAGCAGGAGCCTCAGAAAGCATGCTGTGATCATGAGGTATCGCACAAAATACTGGTGCTTCACTGCGTAGTTCGCTATGCAGGAATTCATTATTTTAACAGCGATACGTGGACCCAACAGCTGGATTCATTGCCTGCATAGCAGTGCCCTAAGGAAGCAAATTTAGTGATAGCGCTAGTCCGAGTGCTGAGATTATAGCACCCATTTCAAATTCACTTTAATTTGCCCCTTTGAAAGAATGTTTGGGAAAAGAACTATATTTCCGTATGAGTGTCATACTACCGAACGGACACCGAAAGCCACAAATGAATATGGAATGAGGTCTGCAAATTAAGGACTTCTATTTTTACCTCAGCGGAAGAGAGGTCACAGCACGTTCTCCGAACAGAAGAACAGCTTTAGGGAAAAAAAACGGCTGAATCATTCAGACCAGATGGCAGATTCTGTGCCTTCCAGCTGTCTTTGACTAAAGCACCATCAAATCTCACTGGTTTTTTTTTGTTTTTTTTCCTGTTCACCACCCCTCCACCCACTCACCTCCCCATCCCCCAGCCCCACCCGAATATTCCTCCCAGATTCTAAGAGGAAATACAACTGGGACTGGAACTCAATGAGCGTGTAATAGTAGCAATGAGAAGTGGTGGTGAAATGCACTGCTATTCGCCTCTTGCTTCTCCAGGAGGGAGGAGCCAGTGTTTCTAATGAGGACTGTAATGTAGAGGAACAGAGTCGGGTTTGACTGCATGTTCAGCTGGGATGCCCAGGTGGTAATACCGGTGGACACCTGAGACGGATTTGAGTCTTTCTGATTGGACCTGACGGGGTGGTTGGGGGCGGAGTCTGTCCCAAGTGTGCGGCAGAATCGAGCGGCAGTGGCGGGGGGGGCAGCGGCCGGAGGGGGGGGGGGGGGCGGGGGCAGCCGGCCAGCGAGCTCGTGCACTCCGTGCGGGAGGTGGGGGGAGCGGAGCAGCGAAGGGGGGAGGAGGGGGGGGGGGCATCGCGGGAAACATGCAGAGTTCCGCGGTCATGCCGGCACAGACCTGCAGGGGGAGCCCTCGCGGACGACGGCACACTTACCTCGGACTTCTCCATCTTGTTCTGCGCGTCCACCTGCATGATGATCTCGTTCATGTTCGTCTCCAGGACCATGCCCCCCATCACCATCTCTGCCAGGATGTTGTGGACCTATCGGCAAAAGGCAAATACAACTGTAACATCATTCTGTCAGCACAACGTTCCACATGATGTATCACGGTAACCTTTTGAAAAATTCAGTTATACGCATCTTTTTTTAAAGTCACACAGACCAAAATTACCATACTACACTGTGTTAAATTACCATACTACACTGTGTTAAATTACCATACTACACTGTGGAAAATTACCATACTACACTGTAAGGATTCTAGACATGCATGCTGCATTTTAACAAATAAATCTACTTTTTTTCCCCTGTCAAAATAGTCAGAATTTTAGTTGAAAAACAGTCGCTTCAAGCCAAAATGCCAGGAAATGTAAAATTTCAATGTGAAGCTTTCATATAAAATTCATCACCTTGTCCACGTGGAAAATGAGGTCCAGTTCGCACACGTTCTCGAAACATTTGTCCAACGTTTCCACAAATACCTGTCAAAACATTCACAACGGCCTTTTCAGGAAACCGAGCAGTGCAGGGGAACGGGTAGAAAAGGAAGGTCAAGCGACAGGGACAACCAAGGACGAGATGGAGGGAAAGGCAGGAGGTAATAAACGACACGCTGGTAAGCAAACGAATAAACGGATAAACAGATAACCTCTGCTGAAGCACACGAGCAGTATGAGTGAGAGAATATTGAGGTGTCACGGAAATTACAAGATGAAGATCACTGAATAATGGGAAAGATATTTATAAAAAATACGATATACATACCGTGTGTGTGTGTGTGTGTGTAGGTGTTTCTTTCTGTGTGTGTGTGTGTGTGTGTGTGTGTGTGTGAATATATTTTTAAAACTTCTTAAGATTTACTCACCTGAATTAAATCTAAAATGCCGAGCTCGCTCTCTGAGGAGTCCACGCAGAACACAAAGTAGAGCGTGGCGTAGTGCCTGTAGATCAGCTTGTTGTCAGAGCCCCCGATCAGCCTGAGGAAACAAACGCGCGTCACATCAGGAGGAACATCACGATCAAAGCTTGGGTTTGTTTACACGAACAGACCATTTGGAATTTGTAAAATAAATAACGTTATGAAGGGAGCTGAAGACCAGCGCTCAGAAGCCTCCCAAATTAAATTTGGTTTCAGACGGAATGACCCTACAGTGTCATTGCACATTTTTAGTATTTTACGGGACCATTTTGCTCTACCCTTAAGAGCTACATTTACTGAGGAAAAAACCTGTGGCATGAAAACATTTCCAATATTTAATCTCTGTTGCAGTAGCAGATGCCCAAATAGGCAATCAGAGCAATGAAATGCTCTCATATACATGTCTGCACAACCCTGTGGGAACTACTTCGGCAGTCAAAAAGCAGCACAATCCTTCAGTAACTCTGGCCCACCAGTAATGACAATAAACTATTTTAAATCAGACCTCGGTTAAATGTGTGTTTTGTATAATTGATCTCTTCGGATGAAGGTAAAATTTGAAGTCCCTGAAAATTCCTACCCAAATCTACAGCCATATGAAGGAATAGCCTACTTTTGTTCTGAGTTTTGGTGAAAACATTTGTTTCTTTTAAAATCAGCAATAATCAGCCGGTAATAAACTCGTTTCCACGGGTTTACATCATTTCTTATAAATAATTAACCCAGGTTTGTTCACAATGAAGAACCCACAGTACATACCATCTGGTGAAATAATTTTTATTATTGTATTATTCATAGTGACCAATAATTCATGAAGATGTTCAATATGCCCATTCCCATTAAAAAATATTATACAAAATACATGGAAATCTATCATCTCATAATTACACTAATTGAGTGCCTCAGTCCAGCATTATTCCTCTTTAAAATATGTTTAATGCATAAATGTTCAACCAAGAGCTTTGTAATAATTAGGACCCTCTCAACACGATCTCAAAAGCTAACAGAAATAAAACAATTACGTAGCTATCATAACACATTGAGGGGAAAACAATCATCAAGACAGAGATGCCTTTGCTGACTATATTTCAGGTACATCCATGATTGAAGAGAAGGACTTTTTACCAACCAAGCGGTCAACTTTAAAGTGCGACACCATTCTAATCATAATGTGCAACACCACGCACTGCAGTCACAAGTTCTGTCAATAATTACCGTACACACATGGACGCCACATGTTCGCAATTCAAAAAGACTGGGAGCAAACAAGACTTTCGATACGAGCAGGGGATGGCTATGTATGTGTGCCAAGGAGACATTAGGACGAACTACCCGCAAGTTTGCAGCCATAAGACTGCAATGACTTTGCAAAGAGACAGGAAAGAACATGGCAGCCGGCCAAAAGAGGGGTTTTACGCAGATCAGTCCTCCGAGCCATCTGGCCAGGCCGCACACTGCAAAGCGACACCCCTACAGAGCATCAGACACACTGCGCTGCCACCGACGCGTCTTCAATTAGATCCACCTGAGCAGGTGAAACAGATTAGTGCCTTTATACGCCAGGTACACAGTGACACACAGGTCTATTTATGGAACACTGCAGGTTCAATCCAGGACTTCTTTCTGACTCAGGAATAAAGAAAACGTCCTTCCGCACATACTTTTATTTACATTTACTGTAAATGTTTCAATCATCGAAACGTTGAAGATACTGTTGTTCAGTTTTATTTCATTTTATTTTTCATTTAAAATTCTTAACTAGATTTATTAGCCCCAGAGACCCAAACATCTTGGAACACTGTGCTTGTTGATTTCTTCTTGAGGTCTTTTTGACCATTACGAGTTTGACATCAAAGGCAAAATCATTATCAATGATCATGTGACTGCATCACATTTTTAGGCGTGTTTCAGTGTTTACGCTTACATTAACATCCACATACAAGACCACGCACCATAGAAAAAGTCGATCATGTCAGCATAAAAATCTAATGCGGACAATCATAAAATACAGCTGAAGTTTAAAAGTATATAGTCTTGGTGATGAACAGAAAAAGATCTTTGCTACCTTCCTGACACATCCACCACCACCAATGCGTTTTATTGTACTTGTATTACTGTGTTAACCTACAGCAGCAGGGATGACTGCTATTGCAGTGTAAAGGTTAGGGAACTGCCCCAGTAAGTGGAGAGGTTGCAGGTTCAAACCCCAGGAGTATAAATGGATAGGATGGGAAAAACAACTCTGAGCTCTTAGCAACTGTAAGCTCTTGTCTGTGGATAAGGCCATTCTGCTAAGGAGATAAAAAATAAATAAAAAGAAAAACTCAAATCACATTCTGTAAAATCTTTCTGAACAGAAAGTCTTCTTTTATGTATACTGCTCACAGACATCATGTGACATGAACTTTTTATGACAGTGTAACTGGTAACTACTGCAATATGTACAGACTAGAAGATGACAGGTGTTTTTTCCAGACAGACCATAAAGTCAAGGATAAACTTTCTCTCATATTTAGCCTTAACGATGTGACTGCATTTATCATCTTGTCGAATTTCCCTTCGAAAAACACCTGAAGCGAGGACGCTGCATTAATTCGATAACTAAAGGTAGTATTTTTCCCCCCAGTTTCATAATATTTAAAGAGCTAAGCAAAGCCAATATGACAGTAATACTTATGATGAATACACATCTATGGAAACCCTGGCACTGCAGCCAGCAGGCGATGGGGAAAAGGGGCGGGTCCAGCTTCATTATGAGCGAAACGGGAGGCCAACGAATCGGCTCTCAGCCGTTCTCACATATCAGGCAACAGAAGGCCGCTTCACATCCGATCAAATATCAGATCCCTCACAACGCACATGTAATTCAGTATCCGCTCCCTGGAGCCCACCGGATGAATAAGTTATCGAGCGCTTCCCTACAGGGCCTGCCCAGGTATCAAACTGTTCGTATGCACAGCACGGCCCAGGTATGATTCCATGAGGTTGCACAGTTCCTCACTGTTACTTTTTTTTTAAAAAGAGACAGCTTTGTGTTTGGGCAAGTTAACTTGTTTAACTCGCCCACTGAATATTTAATATCTCGTCATTTTAGGGCAATACCATGTCTCGTTTGGTTATAACATCCACCGCAAGAGTGGACATTAGAGGATGGTTTTAAAGTATATTTTGATCATTTTAAAAGCCGTTAGAAGCAGCTCAGACTGTTTTTTTTTTTTTTTTTTAAATAATAAAGATGTTGTCGTTTCTGAGGCTGTAATTTTACCGGTAGATTTTTGTTTTATGTCCCTCAAAGTAAGATTACGCTGTGAGGTGCTCCAATTACGTTCCTATTACAGCCCGAGAAAGAGGTGTACAAAGGCAGTTCAGCTCAATATTGTGGATAAAATCTCATCCCCCTGCTCTAAATGCAACGCACTCTGTCACTGAATTAAGGAGATGTGACGCTCGCCATTAAAGTAACGTCTAGCCTCGCTCGGAGCTACAGTGTGTGCTTTTGAAAGCGGCCTTCTTCTAAAAAGCAATGAAAAAGTGCCTTAATGGGAAGAGAGCCTGGTGTCTGTGTTTCTGGAGAAGAGAAGACGTGAGATTTATGGAACGGCTAGGCCCGTCTCAGGACCTCTCTCTCACTCACAGACGCAAACTGCAAATAAACGGGAGGGAGGCTCTTACATTCCGCCTTCCAGGAAATTGCAGACGTTCTCGTCGCGCTTCGACACCAAGTGGAAAGTTTCTCGGATGATTTGCTGCTCCGTGTCTTCGCTCTGTCCGAAACGGAGGGAAAAAGGTTAGGGGGATATCAGACGACAGCGTCCTTTCTTTATTCGCCCTTCAGTCGATAAATAAGCTCAAAAAAAGGAAGAGTCTCTTCACACAAAATCTCAGTTCTACATGTCGTTACAGTACATTTTTGCTTACTATAGCTAGTTAGCAAACTCAGCAAACAATAGCAAGATTTCACATTTTTAAATAGCATACAGTTCAGACCCCTCAGTGCTTACACAACTACAAAGTACATTTACCACTGCTGGCCTCAGTCCAGAGACAATTAGCATGACTGCTAACAGTAGGGTAAGCTTAAACCCGATTACACATTATCCACAGATTACCCAAAGGGCTGACAATTCACAAGGCCCAGCCACACCAGCTGGTCGAACTTCACTCATTAATAACATCCCTCAAGATGACCTGCAGTGCACACAACCAATGGGATGTTTTCATGAACTGCTTCTCAGCCTTCAGAAAATAATGACACAAAAGATAAATAAAATGTGGAATGTCTAATGCTAATGGAACTCCACTGACAGCCATTAGGCCTACTTCAGTTTGCTATTTGGCCTTGAGTTTTACTAAATGTTCTGAGTGCGTATTGCGTATTCACCGGTTTTCAAGTGATTATGGTTGTTTAAAGGGTTAATAACAAATATGTGATTTTCAAAATGAGATTTGCTACAATCCACAGAGGAAATTAAGGGCACAGCAGTGCATTCTGGGCTTTGTACGAAAGGTCAGAAGTTCACAACAACATGACTGAACAACAAATTTTGGTGTTCCAAGTTGCGAAACTAAATCAATATTTTTTTTCCCAATATGAACACCCACTAAAGGCAATGAACAATGTTTTGCATATTAAATGCACAATTATAGAATTTCACCCTTAAAATGAAAAAAAAAAATTGTTTAGGTACATTAAACGGCCTGTATTGTAGCATTTCAGTCCGCATTCAGAGTTACACACAAGTCAGTACAAACAGTACAAACACTCGAGAGGAACGCAAATGCCAGGAATGTGAAGGCCGAACATTTTCATTTCAAACAGACGCTCCACATAATCTCCAACCGATAAGGAATTTTGTCCTCTCTTTCTCCTCCCTTCACTGCGCTCTCTTTCTCAGTTTGCTCGACAGGCTGTGCACTGCTGAGCAGACTGACTTTCAAGGTCCTCCCTGGCCCTGTGTTCTCTCTTCAGTCTTTTCCATTTCTTGTTCTTTTTTTTTTCTTTTTTAAATCTCCCCTCATTTTCTCGAAATCATCGCTGGCAGAGTCTTCCATTTTTTCCACTGTGAAATCTGTCATTCTTTCATATCTGTGGTGGTTCTCTACCCCTGAGATGAACTACTCGCCAAAACCAGACTACTTTGTTGTTTCTATAAAAAAAATTTAAAAAAACTTCAACATTCTACTTCTCATATGCCAATAAGTAATGCATTTACTTGGAACTTATATTCATCTCAGTGGATTCTAAATCTGCAGTTTTCTCATTCAAAGTGGCAATGTCTAACAAGAGACCTCTCAACCCCTACTGAACAGAAGAGGAAGCATCACGTGGTGAATTCCAGAGAGCGACTCAATACGTGCTAAAATGTTATTTTTTAAGAGCCCTACAGACCTGGGAACCTGCCTGCTGTTATGCAGAGCTGGGAAAGTGACCACATGCATACGACTTCCACAAATTAGGCCATTTTTTTTCTGTAAATGTCAACAAGAAGCCAAAGCATGAATTTTCTTTACAAAGCACACCGTAGAATACTCGTCTCCAAACAACTCTGCATCCTAAAGTGTGCATTGATGGACTTCAGAAATGTTCAAACTGATGGGCCTAATGTGGATTTGAGATGTAAAACTAAATAGGTCACACCAACTAAGATCACATGGGATCATGTAACCCTTTACTAACTGCAATTATTTTACCAACTGTTACAGCAACCTACCATGGGTGAAATTGTAGTGCGCAGGCTAAGTTTGACCTTTGTGTGACCTCACATTTGGAATAAGAAAATAGCCAATTTTGGGGTTTTTTTTGTTTTATTTTTACAGAAAGTGCTTATTAAAATGCGCCAGCAGTCCACCAAGACATGTCTGTGAGTAAAGGCCACGTCTACAATGCAACCTCTCATGACGAGCAACGGCTACGCTTGGTCAGGTGACAGGAAGCATGGGACATCGAGAGGGGCAGGCCAGGCCTAGGGAGCGGGGGGGGGGGGGGGGGGGGGGTGGAAGGAAAGAGAAACAGCACCTCACTCCTCTCGACCCGCCATACCTCCCTCCGTCCTGAAACGACACCGTACACCAGGGCCCGGAGACGAGCTGATTACATTTCCTTATCTCCGCTCCCCTTCTGTTCCACGCCCCAGCAGCCAATCACGCTGCTCTCAGAAGAAAAGCGCTTTTCTCTTTCTTTTTTTTTTCTTTTTTACTGTGCAAAATTTGTGAGCGACAGGCCGAGCATATTTCAGCAGTTTACCAGCGGTGCGATAAGCCTTTTATATCATTCCGCTTCAGTCTGCCACCGGCGAGATTGTTTAGTTTAAGACCCAGGCCATATCAAAACTTCAGCGTGCAGAAATAACAACAGCGAGTCTGTTACAGTGTGCACCCAATCACGTTACGGCTGAGTTGCATCACCGTCACCATGCTATTGCGGGACAGAAAAGCAGTTTTTTGGGGAAAGAGGAGGTCGTGTGTAACTGAATAAAATCCTGCCCGAATCAGCAGACTGTTCTGCTTTTCTTTGCCGGGATTCTCCTACAACCAGACCCTATTTTAGCCAACTTTTTCTTGAGGCTCATAACACACTGACACTCAAAACAAGCACCAAAAAAGGCCTTCTTATCTCTTAGACCTTTTGATTCCTGCAAGGTATTGTTGCTCAAAACGCTTGCAAAATGCTGTGGCATCACAAACTTCTGGTCCTGCATTAGAAGTTGAGCTTGCTGCAACTTACTGTACTACTGTACTTTTCTCAGATGCAGAGACCATTCATTGTCCACTCTAACAAAAACAAAAATAAAAACAGGCTTCATAAAGTCCAGATGCTTTGGGCTGGTATGTGTTCAGCTGGCAGACAGTATGGACACTCAGCAGCAAGAGCAATATTTAAACTGGCATTTCACCTTGTCCATCTGCCATCCCGGCCCGTTGCTACGCGAGTCACATGACATCACATCACATCACATCTGAAATGATGCTCACTTTCCTCCATGGCTGGCTACAGCTCAGCTGACTGCGTGCTGTTTCCATTTCAAAACGCAGAAAGAAAACACGCAAGGTATAATCCATTTTGAGGTCACAAAACTGGACATCATTTTAAACAATAACTGTCAGTTAGTCTGCTAACCTAATGCTTTGAGATTTGAAAGGTCCATTGAAAATCATAACATTAATTCACAGTGCCAAACATTCAAGGGAGAGGACTTCAGAAAAAGTCACTCAAGCAAGAGCAAGCTAGCTAACGTTAGGTTCGTGCCACGGTCATAACAGAACACCATCCATCCAGCCCCTGTGCCCATGATTTCATGAAACACCCAGGAAGTATGAGGTTTTCACTTGTGACAGTCTCGAGGCAAAACGCGTTTTTCTTTTCCTCAAAATTTTAACGGAACACAAAGACAAAAAGCTATCTTACATTTCAGAGAGAAGTTAAAATAGAACCATGCGCTCATTAGCTATGTTACACAACTAAGTTAGCTCATTAACGCTCGCTTCTCTGATTATCATGACAAGAAACATAGCTAGCCAACCCGATTAGCCAATAAGATAGCTATGATGCAAATGCTGAGACAATAATTTAGCCATCATGCTAACCATTGGAAAAGGAACTTCCTACTGCATAACACAAACGAAATGGCTCGGTAGCTTTGCTACTGGCTGAGTTTTTCTAGTGGTTGACCACTAGAAAAACTCACTTCGTACGCATTGTTGTTATACTTCAACTAGCTAGCCGAGTTCAGCTACACAGATGTCAATCACTGACTCCGGCTAGAGTACGCACATCTAGCTAGCTAGCTAGCTAGGCTAGCCAGATGGATTTCTTGTTGTCCATACTCACATAGTGCTCGTAGAATTTGGACAGCCGAGGTTTGCCATGGTTGTTAAATATTAATATGGCTTTAATCATGGTTTCACAAAAATGTGAAGGGAGCGACGATACAACGATCAGTCTTTTAAGACCGGCTCTCTCAGTTTTAACCCTCTAATCTCCAATCTACCTGAAACTTGGCTAGCAGCAAATATCTCTCAACTGCATCTCAGAGCGGAAATACTCCACGTCAAACCATTCATCTTCTTCCAAGTACGGGCGCCGAAGAGGGTCTAAAACTGCGGTCACATGTAAATATCTCGACGTAGGAAAGGAGGCGCCGTATTTATTCCTATTTGGCGTTTTCCTAACAAGACCGCCACGATTGCACACGGTACTGTTATTCAATGAGTCGTCGCACTTGTCGAGCTGCACTGTTTAAGAAAATAGCAGTGCCTTTAAACGTTGATAAACACTGATGTGTCACAACTCCTCATAAAATGCATGAGTGTAGAAATCCATGCATGCACCCGTAAAATAAACATGCTGTAAACGTATGAAGTACTGATAGATGGAAGATTTAATTGCACACATAAGAATGCACTAGCCAAGATTTTTAAGCCAGTTGTCACATAAAGGAATTTAGACCTTTGTTTAAAAAAATTTGACCAACATGTGTACTTCAAGATGGGTGGCTGGGGTGTGTGTGTGTGAGGAAAGGGCTGTTAAAATGAGAGCAGCTTGTCGAAATGTGGGAAAAGAGGAGGATGGAGAATGAGAAAATCTACACAGAGGACTAAGACAGAAAATGGGGCAGTAGAGTGGACAGTGGGGGGCCTCTGTCCAGAGAACCCCAAGATTAAGGAAATCTGGGAGCCCAAGGAGGGTTTACATCGTACTTCCCAGAACACCGACGCCAGGAATGCACAGCGGGGCGGTTTTATTAAGGGAAGGAATCCAGGGGGCAAATTTTAGCTCAGAGCGAGACGCTGAGGCAGGGACAGACAGAGACCTAAGATGACCTTCCAGGCAAAGAGGTACCCAAAATCAAATATTTCACCGCTGCCAACAAACCCATTGGCAGTAATATCAAAACAAATCAATATTGAGTATTGCCAGGGCCTCGAGAGGCCTCCTGTCACAATTATTGGCTCCCCAGAAATTCTTACAAAAAAAAAAAGAAATTTAAAGGAAATATATTGTCTTTTATATTTCATAAGTTCATTGTATAAGTTCAAGAGTCCTCAGGAACGCTCAAGTGAAGGCTTCCCATTTCACTGGGGTATAAATATGAGGCGGTATATATTGTATGCCATACTCCCTTAGTCATCATTCAACATGAAGGTGACAGAATGCATAAATATAAATGTAATGAGACAACAGGTTGTTTATGGTTGCTTCAAACAGCAGGCGATGGGCTAGAACAAAGTCCAGAAAATATCAATCTCCAATATTAGAGCAATAATTACAATGTTTAAAGAATCTGGAGCTGTGATGATCCTGCCTGGGGGAGGATGAAAGTGTATTTTGCACTCCCCCCAACTTTCATATTTTCATATTAGAGTGCGCCAGTGCTTCTGGATGGTACTGTTGGTTTGTTATATTTATGCATTTCTTGATAATGAAAAAAATATGGAAACTACTCTCATTACTCATGAAATATTTTACTGAATTTAAGCATATGGTCCTCTGCACTGATTTACCATTTATTGTTTGCACCATGAACAAGTTGGGTATTTGACTCACAGCAGCAATGACTGTTCATATGAAACAGTAATTTTATATACACGTATAATCTGGTATTTGCATATAAAATATTCAATCTCTTATTACGATATAATTAGAGAATTGAACAATTAACACTGTCATGTATCATTTTGTCCACCAGATGGCAGAAATGGACTGGTTATTGCTGTGAATGACACACGAAGACTTTGGTGTAGGGTGGAGAGTGATTGAGTAATGACGAATTCAAAACTGAAGAGAATTTATTTATGTCACTGCCTCCTGAAAACCCTGATGGTGGTTGAAAGGGCTGAAACATTGTTTTATGACTGACACTAAACATCGATGAAACTGGAAGGAAATCCAAAGTGTCCGATTTTTCAGCCATATCTCAGCTTTCTGTGACAGTTCAAATTTTTGTGATTTGTTTAAATTGTCTATTAAGCACTGAAAAAATGTATGCAATGAACACGTGCCCCAAAACCCAGAGAGGAGGAGAGAAGAGGAATCAATCCACAAATAATAAAAACACAACAATGAAATTTAATGTCCTAAAATCATGGTTTCTGTTATGAAATCGTTCATCTACGCTTGCTGCCACACTGAATAAGTAAACGGAGTAAAAAGATGAATATGCATTCTTAATTACTCTGGTCACTTGTGCTACAGTCACATACTCTGAATCTGCTTTCACATAAAAGAAAGGTTGCCAGAGGAGGATCGCTTTTTAGTAAAAAATTTAACAAAAGACTTTCAACATCAGCCAGATCCAACTCAGCCCAACCGTGATGCGATTCTACATAACAAAAGTTTAAGGGCAAGAGTAAGGTCATTGTTGTCCTTTAAAGAGTTACATCTATGAGATCATTGCCCCTCGATGTCCACTGCCAACTGAAAATGCCTGCCAATGGTTGTAAGTCTGTCAGAAATAATAAGGTAGATTACTGGCTGCTGCTTACTTTGCTATTTTCAAACTCAAGGTATTTTCCAGAGCCAGTATGAAAAATGATACACTTTGATTTTGAAGACATACTGAATGACTATGAATTATAGGTTTTTAGTTGCATTTTAAATTAAATCTTCATATTTTTGTGGTGATGCAGCTGCGAAAGCTTTCAAGCCAATGTGTGAGAGAAACATTTTTCACATCACATTATTACATTCAGATTACTTTCATAACCTTCTTTTCATTGCTAAAATGTAGGTAATCAGATCATCAAGGATAACAGTAAGACGTGTGGGCGTATGGTTTTTAAAAAAGATATTATCATATGCTGTGGAATGATAATTGATCTTGTAGATCTTGATATTAAAGTTTCAGTTCCCCAACATGATTAAACACAACATTCTTCTTCCTCTTCTTCTTCTTGTTTATTATTATTATTATTATTATTATTATTATTATTACCCAAACCCAAAGGTTGCAAAATGTTGATCATTTATACTTGCTAATTTTAAATATGTTGCAAATCAGCTCTGCTTAGATAAGAACAACTTTTTTGTAAGGGAGCTGGGTCGTTGCCTGCTTCCCTTTCTTGTGTATTTCTTTTTTCTCATAACTAATAGTTTAGAAAATAATGTTAGTTGCTTATACTGGTGCAAGACGAAGATCTACTCGCCCTGAGTTTTCAGAGGACTTTGTATCAGTTCAAAGGAATCTTTAGAATAGCTAAGCTTATTGTCACAGAGCTGAGAGCTGAGCACTGGACAAAGAGGATTAAACCATGACCCCACAGCTATGAGGGGGTTGAGTGAGGCACTTGTGATTTTTTTCTTGGGTAAAATAATAATTTCACGCATAGAGCTTTTATTGTTTACTATATATACTATATTTAAATTAATTTAACTCACCCTGGTCATGGGATTTCCCTAAAAATATGTTCAGCTGCTACAATATAGTTGGCATTCACCATCGATTGTATTGGTACAGTCCAACAAAACTTCACCCAAAATTTCTATAAAGAGTAAGCAATGCCCGTTAATTAAATACTCTCGGCGTGGCAACGGTCCCGATTAACAATGGAGCAAACCGAAGTCATGAAACCTGAAACACTAGATGATTTGATTAAGATTTTGCACAAGCTCTTTGAAGGTGATAGCATTAATATTGAGGAGGTGCAGAATATTATGGAATCTTATGAGAGTAAACCGCACGAATGGATGAAGTACGCGAAATTCGACCAGTTCAGGTAATGATTTTGATAATTATTATTGTGGTGATTGCTAGCCTACTGTGTTGTTTTTGCGATTGCTGCTCCTGCTGTTGAATCATTGTCAAATAGTCCTGCATCAAATATTGCACTTCTAGCTTAATTATTTGAATATTTCAGGGGGGGAAAGCTGAAACCCCCTTTCTGTGGCAGTGCTATTTGTGGGGTAGTCATAATCGAATGGAGCGTAGACTACTTCAGTGAAACTGGTGAAGAACATTAACCTTGAAATTACTGACCAACAAATCAGCACAATTAAAGGTCTGCCATTCATATAAATCTTTCACAGAAATACATAAGAAGAACGACTTGGGCTATAGAGGACTTCAAAGGAGAATCCTTCATGGAAACAAAACCATCACATATAACAGCCTTCCTTATCATAATCTTTTTTTTTGTCTGCGTGTACGTGTTTGTCCCGTACAGAGGGTGAGCCAAGGGACGTAGCAAGAGAACAGTTAGCTAAGAGCTGCAGTTTCATGTCTAAATATAGACTATATCGTTGCATGCACTGGCTAGATTTAGAATCACATTTAAAAGGTTTACTTGGGGGTAATCAAGGCTTTTGTGTGTGTGTACATACATACATTCGTACATACACACATACATACATAGGCTATATATGCATGTATTGGTTTAGCAAATAAAAAATAATTTCAAAGATTCTCTTATCGATATTTCGTTGTGTTCTGTTTTTTTTTTTAAAGTAAAATCAACACTTATAATGAACTGCATTGACGTAGATTATGTTATTTAATTATTTTATTTTTTTACTGAATGCACGATTTTCCATATGTAGAGATGGTCAGTTCTACAACATAGAATATTGGATTACTTAAAAACATCGACTGCTTCATGACACGTTCCTCTTTAATAGTCTAAGACGGGCTTTTAAGACAAATAGACATGATTTTGTGGAGTGCGCATAACTGTTCTGCGTTCATTTCAACGTGAAAACGTAGGTGGCGGCAAATGGCTTTTCAAGTCTGCCCGTGAACGTTTTTGAGTGGACATGACTGCTGAGGCAACGGAGGGTGGGGACAAACTTACCAATCAGAGGCCGCATACAGCTCACACCCGCGGACCTGGTTAAAATATGATCTGCGCACTGCTGTGGGGTTTTTTTTATGACGTCGACGTATTTGCAACACCAAGAACTGTACGTCCAGAAATTCGAACCTGCATCGACTGAGATTTGTTTTTCTTGCTGTTCGGTCTCTCGCGCACGTCTGTGACAGTGTTTCCGCGGATAGCCTGCTGTGCTTTTATCGTGCTTCTGAAATCAGCGTCTAAATTGGCCTACGAGATATTCTTGCACGCGTACACTTGTTAAAATGCGTCGAAAAGGATTCTGAGCGCGTTGAAGACAACCTCATTTTCTGTTTTCTGTGTCACTTGATATCTTACGCTGGGCGTTGATCTGTGGAACACTGTTCATAAATATATCCCCATTTAACCGAATTGATCTATGCAAGTTGATACCTGTCTATTTTTTATGAACTATATTTAGCGCACCATAAAAAAGGTGTAGCCTACTTTCATGAGCCATTTTCTTGCTCATAAATAAAAATACATGTACGTTTGGCCGTGTTGAACTTTAGTATAATTGCAGAGGAATAGAATTTTATGTTTTCCCCTGTTTTAACAATTTGGTTGTTTTTTTTAAACTGACATTTGTATTAAACAACAATAAGAAAATGAATACGTACGTATGGTATACGTTTATTCACATGGGTGAACAGTTTAAAAAATAAAAATCGCTTGCGTTGCGTATACGTTGTTAAAGATTCCATGTTCTTTTTTAGAAGAGGAGGGGGGGCGGGCTCGCGTGCGATAGGGCTGTCTGGTATATTGCTCTGGAGCTCAGAAACGGTGCTGCACCTGGTATTCAGACCGACAGTCTCCTGGCTGGGAGCCAGAGCTGTTAATGTGAGAGCAGTCTCACTGTCGCTTTGAATTTCCAACCACAATGACCCCCCCCCCCCCCCCCCCCCCCCCAGTGTTTGTCCCCCCTCCCTCTCCAAAGAACAGCTGATTTGCAACCGTTTTAAACTCCAGGTCTCACTAAAAACATGTAGCATTGCTGCAAGTGAACCTTGAAACGAGACGCAACGACATAAACGATGGAATTGGTCTGAAAATATACTTTGAAAACAACCAAAGGTCATTTTTGAAAAAGTTTTAGAAAGTATACCACACTTCTTGTGAATTTAACATGTAAGCCACAGAACCAAGGGATTCTCAGATTTTCCAGATCACTTGCTTCTAAGGGGAGGTTAGGGATGGACTAGTTCTTACTTTGGGGTGTTAAAGATCACATTGGGCTACACATTGGTTTTGTTGTGAGATTTGGGCATTTAGTTGTCATGATATTTTCTATGTGGTATGATGAAAAATGTGAGTTTGTGAATCTAATTTTGGAGCTTGTTAGACTGGAGCTTTAAGAGAAAGGCTGTATGACTACCGTAAGTATACTGTTTGATAGAGTGTTCTTCTCACCTCCTCCAGGTACACCAGGAACCTGGTGGACGAGGGGAACGGAAAATTCAATCTCATGATCCTCTGCTGGGGTGAAGGTCACGGCAGGTGAGGAGTCTCTAATAAACGTTTTCAATCCGCCCAGGCGGAGAGCGGAGAGTAACGAGATTGCACCCCGGGATCGCTGTCAGAAAACGGTGCATCATTAGTTCCGTGACTCGTGAGTTTTCAGCCCTATAGAAAAGCCCAGAATTGATACTGTCGCATGGTAACAAGATATAAAGACGGCTTTCTCTTACAGTCAGCAGGAACGAGACAATCTCTCAAAACCAGGGTCCTTTTCAAGGCTACAGCAAGGAGCAAAGTGTTTCTTTCTGATTACGAAGACTGCTTCTCCTGTATTATTATAGAGAGGAACTTTGTACTTCAGCACCGAGTCGGAAAGCCAGACTTCCACGCCTAATTACAAACACATGTAACTCTGTGAAGTCCTGTTTGCTCGCAGCGATAAGAAACCACAGTTCGGTGAGACGGGGAGGCCCTTGATGATATCTGCTTGCAAATTAATCCATTATTTAATGGAAATAATATTTTGATAAACATTTCTGCAGCTTATACTATTACCTAAAGTAATATACAGTGATCGCCACATATCCAGTGTCAGAAAGTTAATTAGCAACGACCGAACACGAATCAGCTTAGCGTGTAACACTGAATCTTGGACAGAACTGGTGCCCACAGGCTAGCAGTTGTTGATAGTTAGCTTCCACTCCAGTTAGCGCTAGCTCTGTCATATGTACAGTCTGAAACAATGACTGGTTCACAGGTGGGCACACGAGAGGAGCGTACAGTACATGCTTCAGCTGCAGTGCCCCCTGTGTGGGGGAGGGTGTCATAGCACCAACCCTGAGGCTGAGTTGGCGTTTCAGAATGCTGCTTAAAAAAATTAATTGAGGGGTGGTGGTGATAGGTTTCCCCTGGACGGTGCGGGAACATTTCGGCAACCCCAAGCCCACCCCCCCCCCCCCCCTCTGACGTGTGTCCGGGTCCTCTCTCCCACCTGCAGCAGCATCCATGACCACACAGACTCCCACTGCTTCATGAAGCTGCTCCAGGGCCAGCTGAAGGAGACGCTGTACGAGTGGCCGGACCGCAAGTCACAGGGAGAGATGAGGCAGAGGTCTCAGAGGATCCTGCAGGAGAACCAGTGCGCGTACATAAACGGTGAGATCCGAAACGCTTCTTACCCCTATGCTTTATAGCCCCAGTTTCCCGGTACGTTACACTGAACCAAATTAAGACCAAAGCACTTTTAAACGCTTGTGTTGCGTTTCCTCTATTGCACAACATACAGAAATAATGAAGTGCTTTTCCGAGCACAGTGTATTTCTACATGTGTCTGTCAGCATATAGCCCTGTGTGTGTTTTTCTGAGTTTACACATTTTAACACTGCCACACTGTACAGCCGCCATTAGATTGGAACATGCATGATAAACAGAACATTTTTTGCCGTGTCACTGTTGTCTCCATGCACACGGTCCAGTTTGGTGCTGCGTAAGATGTGAGTTGTGCTGAAGGGGTCCTCTCCTCATTGGGGGACTCCCCCACACATACATGCACCGCTGGCGAATGACTGAACGCCCTGCGCACGCGCTCTGTTTTGTCCGACTCAGACTCCCTGGGCCTGCACCGCGTGGAGAACGTTAGCCACACGGAAAGTGCCGCCAGCCTGCACCTCTACAGCCCCCCCTTCCAGCACTGCCAGACCTTCGACCAGCGCACAGGACACAAAAACGTGGTCAAGATGACATTCTGGAGTAAATACGGAGAAAGGACTCCATTTGTAAGGAAACCATTTTAAATTACTCACTCACTCACTCCCAAATCCTCCGACCCCACCAATCACACGGCCATTAGTGGCTTCTACTGTTCCTGCAGATAAAGCTGAGGGGCTGACCTTCAGTACACTCAAGCTTCAGATGAATGCCAGTTGACTTGACTGAAGACTTCAGTGTCATTTCATTTCATCCGTCAACCGTCGCGTAAAATATCAGTGTTGGATCTATGGTTTCATTCAAGTAACATTTATGTCTTGAAAGAATATCATGAGCAAACTATCCCGTTTCTGAAACACACACACGTATGACTGGCCCTATAGGCCGAGGTGCCAATGAGCTCTTATATTAGAACGAGTATGAGCACACGGGTGCAATGTGTGAAAGTGCAGAGAGAAGAGTCATAAACTCACTGATAGGGCCTGAATAACCTCAGATCTCAAAGTGGCAGTTAAATGTTCAAATGGCAGGCCGCTATTATTTCAACTGGCAAGTTCCTCCATGAATTATGTCCTCCAAACCAAAGGTTGCATTTCACAGGTAATTTATGACAAGCGCTTTCTGGCTGCACTGCTTTAATGAATTAGGGCGGGCACGTGTTCGCCTGCTTGGGTTGAAATCAGGCGAGCGGCGGGAGCAAAAGGGGAAAGAAAAGTCATGTTGCGGCAGAGTCCGTGTGAAAAACACCATTGATCAGAATGCGGCTGTTTTTGTTGTAACTAGGTGAAAATAGGTTAGGTGTCACCCTTCTGTTTGGGAGTCATGCAAGCAGCCTATTGTAAAATGTGTGTACAAATGTCAGAATGAGTTTCGAGCTACCTTTTGTGAGCGAATCCCCTGGACATTCACGTAATGCGTTGAGCGCACAGTGCTACTGCACATTCTGTGCATTCTTATTAAGCACAAAATTTTTTTTTTTAAATGCAGGTACTCCTGAATGAAAGTAATTGTCAATCCAAGTAGGAACGTTAGAATTAGAGAGTTAGAATTCTGTGCACTTCACTGTGAAAAAGTTAGTGTCCATACCTCATTTTGCCACAGTTTGGCAAAACCTTTCTGTCTCTCAGTTTGGCAGTGGAAAAAGAGAGCCACGTTTCATAGGAGAGGTTGAGTCAGGTTCGATGCTTTGACCTGTGTGCAGCAACAACAGACAAAACTGGAAACACCTGCATTTCAGAGCTTAGAATATAGGGCAGCTCAGTACAGAAAGCCAACGTCACCACAAAAAAAAGACTCAGCAAGATATGTTTAACTGAAATTTTTTCCCTTAGCAGTTTCCTAGAGCAAAATATTTGTATTCCTCCTGTGTTTGTCTCTGTCATCTGTTGAAATATATGCCCTGTAATTTGCATATTTTATACCGAATGTGATTTTTTTTTCCTTTTTTAATTTACGATGCGGTGTTCGGACAGCGACGCGATTTGTGTTGTTTTGGCTCCGTACTCGAGCACAGTGGATTTGATACGTCTTTGGGCCTTTTGTTGAGAGTCAACAGCAACAGACTCCAAGAGGCAACTCGAGACCCTTTGTTGTGCATGGACTAGTGATGCAATGACCCACAAGCAGGCCAAGAAACAGCTGAATAGCTGAATGTCCAATTGTACTTGGTACTCTTAAAATGTGGGAACTTTGTATAAACAGGGTTGTAATTTCTACCCAGGTATAAATACCCTCAAATTAAAGCCTACTGTTTGCCCTTTAACCTTATATTCATAGTTTAAGTGAATATAAGGTTAAAGTGAAGCCTGTCCCTTCATCACAATATTCTCTTTTCCTGTGAAATTGGGAAAGTGCTGAGAGGAATCATGATTTAATTAAGACTGTCACACTTTTTTATGTTAAAATGATCGACGTGCGCTTATGCTTACCCAGCATGCACTTGTGATAGTGTTGATCATTCAATATTAAGCCCTAACACATTTTTTTGACGTATTAAACAAAAGTTCAAATTGTTCATGAACATAAGTTCACTGGCGGTTATTAATATCTGGGCATAACAGCCTAATACGTTACATTACAGGCATTTAGCAGACTTACATTGTGTCCAGTTATACAGCTGGATATATACTGGAGCAATGCAGGTTATATTCCTTGCTCAAGGGTACAACGGCAGTGTCCTACCGGGGAATCAAACCTGCGACCTTTAGGTTACAAGACCAACTCCTTAGCCATTATACTACACTGCCACCAGTAATGCTGTAATACTGAGCAGTGCGAGGCCTGCTTTTCTGTCACGTCCTCCCCGTTAGACACGGTCACTGGAGGAATTCAGGGGCCTCGCTGTACAGTATTTTCAGGGTTCTTTAAAAAAAAAAAATACATATCTGAGGTCCCTTTTCCAGACAAGGAAGGAATTCTGGGAATCTGTTTTCACAAGTCAGCAGATGTGTGGCTGAAAGGCCGTTCCTTCCATCGGGGGGGGGGGGGGGGGGGCGAGGGTGATGAATTTAACGTGTGAAAGCCTGCACTGTAATAAATGTGGAACACATATTTTTTGGGGGTCGTTTCTGCCAGCTTTTTGGTAAATAAAGAGGGCTTATCTGGAGCTTCTGCCGTTGCTTAAGCTTGCCTTGAGCAAACTGCTTTCTGGCCCCGAGATCGTTACAACACCAGGCCTCTGATAAGATTGGACCATCCTCTCTCTCGTTTACCTCACCATCTCCTGCTCTCTCTCTCTCTCTCTCCCCCCCTCCCTCTTCACCCCCTCCCCATCTTTCCTTGTTGTTCTTAGTGATTTACTTTGTCAGGACTTCATGGTCTTAAAGGGCACACAGAATGAACTGGATGTGTTTGCTTGTACTTGAAATGCATCCCCCCCCCCCCCACTCCCCCAAACATCATACAGGATTCCCACTCAGTAGGGACCATCGCTCGCCCAACGACACATTTAACTGGGTTTTCATTTTTTGAAGTGCTTGTTGTCTTTGATCAGAGGGCTTGAAGGGAATGCAATATCAAATTTATATATAATGTTTGTATTAGACTCATATGTAGATTATCTTTGGAGAACATAAACTGTGTTGTGGCATGTTAACATGATGTTTGTTATTGCAACAATGCATTATAATGTTATAAACATGATAGATGTGTTATTATAGACACATTATTACAAAAATGAAATGTCGCGATGGCTTAACTTTAACTGAGGTGTTACTGGCATGTTGATATTTGATGCTGACTTATCCTATTCCGTGTCTTTTCTTTTTTTTTAGGAAACCACAGTTTCACAGGAAAACAACTAGGCCACCGGAGTCAAAAAGCAACTGTACGAACACGGCTGCGGAAAATTCTGGTGAAAGGAGACCGGCAAAAAATAAAAATAAATAAATAATAAAAATATACGAGCGAGCAAAGCGAAAAAAACAGCCCACTCTTCGACAAATTGCGAGGGTCAGTTGAAAGGACGCGTCGGTAATTGGAGCTGCTTTATCGCGGCCCGGTGTACGCTTGGCAAACGCTGATGAATGCGGTGCGGACAAGTGAATAGCGGCATTAGGTTGAGCGACGGAATGAATCTGCTCTTTGTTTGCTAGGCTGGAGGAAGCCCTTGCCAATAACGGCATTCCTATGTTTCTGTGACCTGTGTAATTACACCTTTGTACTGTTATGGGGGATGAAAGTGGTGGACGTGTATAATGTAAAAGTAGAGAAAAAAAAGAGCGTGCGTCTGGTCGCAGTCATGCATGCTGACAACATGTAAAAACGATTATCTGCAGGCCTTCTGTGATCAATATTGTTCTTTTACACACAATTGAGCACTTTTAAGATGTATTGATTTTTTTTTTTTTTAAACGTAAATTGTTTTAACATTTGTTTAAAATGTACAGACATAGCAATTCATGAACAAGCGGAAATTTAAAATGGTAGCATTAAAGCTTTTTAGATGTACTATTTTAAAATGCAATACAGGTAATTTATATTTACAAAACAGATTATTTTGGTGTTAATTGGTTTTTGTTACTTGAGTACCACGCCCGGACATTTGTTTTGATAAGTATTAGTAGAGGTGAATTATAGGTTTGTATGACTGCCTCTGGATTTTTAGAGCGTTATAATAGCCGGTTAAAATAATGACTGTATGTGGAATGAGTTGTTCTGTAGAACAAGACTCTCGTTCTTCCTCTCTCTCAGGACTTTTGCTAATTTTGTAATTGTAGCTATATTTACAAACGCTTTTTCGCAGTGCAAGATAATAAAATCAGTATCTATTTTAATGTATATTCTGGCTGACTTTGATCATGGAATGACCTGCTGTGAGTGTAAACCATTAAATATTTCCTCTTGTCAAATAGCGTTTTTTTTTTTTGGGTGGTTTGTTTAATAACTGTCATTGTCTTTTCCAATAACGGGGCAGGAACTCATTCAACTGTCAGATTTTTTGCCAGCTGCTGATAAATGTCGTTTACTGCGAACGTTTGTCATTTTAGGCCTCGCCTCATTTTTCTCTATAAAAAATATTTGTTCACATATGACAGAAACACCAGAATCATCTTTGCATACTCTGCAACGCTGCTCTGTTCTCGGCTACTGTGTTCATGGCCATGAATAATTGTTACATAGCCCAATGTGTATTGCATCTTATCGGAACCGTGTTTTGTATTTTTTCCAATGACCTTCGGTATGCACTTACTGTACTTCGTTTTGGATAAAAGCGTCCGGGAAATAAATGTACTGTAATGTTCTCGCACTGTACCAGATCACAAACCACAGGGTGGACAAACCGCAAGCACGTTTGCAATTTTCGAAAAACTAAAACAACTCCCACTGTAACAGAGCACCAGAGTGATCCAAGTACTGACTCACCAACTGCGTTTTGCGAAGATGAAATCTGCACCAACCACGCTCCATGTCCTTTCTCTTTTGCAAAATGAAGTATACTGTGTGTATATGATCCATATGCATAAGAATTCAATGAGAAACTATGATTAAACTATGCTGAGTCACTCCTGTACTTGAGAACAACAAACTCTTTAGGATACACTTGCAATCTGTGGCTGTAGCTGGAACGACATCAGATTAAGATATGATTAATTGAATAATTAAGATAAGAGAAGAAGTTAGCACCAATTCAGATCAGCCCTTGTTGTGAAACCCTGGGGGTTATTTAAAAAATGGTACTGAACACATTCCATCAAATGGAGTTCTGAGCGACAGTGTGGTTGCAATGAAAACCAGCATACACAGGGGTCCCCGTAGACCCCTGTTGCTCAAATTATGGTCCAAGAGCTGCTGGTTTCCCACCCTCCCTTTACCTGGGAGTCAGGTGTGAATACATGTGGCCAATCAGTAGCTCTAATTGTTCAGTTAATTACCTGAGGGATTAGAAAATCAGGGCCAGGTTTGGATTTGAGGTGCAAATTTGAGTATCCATGCCCTAGATCGAAGGTAGCTTTGACAGAAGCATGCGCCACAAACTGCTGTTTTCCATAAAATCAAAATCGAAAAAAACTGATCAAAATCAGCAGATGGGCCAGACAGTTACGCTTCTATATTTTATTCATTCTTGAAGGAAATTCCATCACAGGTGATTCAAACGTTTCCACGCTGATGCACTAAACCAAGTGTACCTCACTGCTATGAATTCGTCTTCAGTCGTGGATGAATCGAGAAATGCTTAGAGGACTTAGAGTGCCTAGAGTTTAAGGTTGGAGTGAAGAGTTAAAAACCTCACATTTTCATTTGAACTGTGCACATGACATTCCCACTTTCATTGATTTTTGAATACACCTCTGCTGCAAACAGTTTCATTATCACTTATTTATTTACTTATTTTTTCATTTTAATGTGTCTTTCCCAAAATTACTAACCAAAACCAACATTTTAAAATATTGCCACATGGCCACATGCGCAAATAACCGGACTAAATTTAGCAAGAGCGTTGCCTGCAAAGCACACTGTCAATCATTGTCCGTTTAATTACTGGTAATTACTTTAAAACCATTTTCCAAAAACTTTGGTCAAATGGCTTGTTCCTGGCATCAGATGACTCATCTGTGAGCACTGGCAAGCAGTCACCCGAAAGTTCACAACCCCGTGGATGATGCTAAAACCCATTTTAACGGTTCCCAGAAGTTTGTGAACTTTATGTAAATGGCGGATCTCTGCCTTTTTGTCGAGTGTTGACTCATAGAGTACATACTGAATGTGACTTGATCAGTTCCTTTATATTTTTTAAATGTGCGTCAGCAGCTTTTCTTCCACTTTTCTTTCTTTTTTGTGCTCTGATGACGGATGATTCCCCCTTGTAGTTAGTCTCCATGTAACAAGACCAAATATGGTCTTTATTGTAAACGTTGGTGTATATCAAGCACTTTTTCTGTTTTGCTGAGGACCCAGTTAGACAGTACAGCGTCCAGTATTAATTCAACCCTAACAAGTTTTTTTTTTTCAATAGGAACCACGTATACACAGTAAAAGTTACATTGACACTGAACATTTTACTGAAAATCTGTACCTGCCTGGTTGGATGTCAGTCACTATCTGCAGATTATTTCCAGCCTTTCACTTGCACTGATGTGTCATATACATCACATTTGAAAGAGCACATTAACTATTGGTACAGAACAGGGTTTAGACACGTGTTGGCAGGTGATTGCTGTTGTCAGTTAACAATTCCTGGACAGAGTTGGACAGAGACTTGTTAATAATTACCATAGTAACCTGCAGGACAGAAAGCCTTCATATAACTGTGTGAGAGGCAGTTCATGTAATAATCAAGCAAATTATCAATTTATTTTAAACTCAAGGCTACTTGTTCATTGTAACAAGCCAGGACAATACAAATTGTGGGTGTGCCTGGGTGTGTGTTTGTGTGTGTGCGTGTATACGTGCATGTGTAGTGATAAAAATCAACACAGAATCTAATCAAGAGAGTTCTCGTTCAGTTGGATGGTCAACAGAATCCAGCGTTACATAATTTCTAAAGGTATCTGTAGGGCATCAATCGTGGTCACGTGATCTTTTTATCTGACGGCAAATTTGCGGCAGTATCATGGGACCCAATTCAATATCTATGCAAACATAACCTATGTGCATTTGAACTTCAGTGAGACATTGTTTACCTTTAAGGATTGGTAACGACAGGATAAAGAAATGCTCGTGCAGTATTCAGACAAGTAAAAAAATTATCACCTTATATTTGAATGTCACTGAAGAGTCTTTTATTTTGTAAGGGTTGGGCAGAGCTGTGTTTGTTCTTTCACTTCTCCAGCAATACACATACTAAACAAATCCCAAAAGTAGTTAATACTTGATTTTGGCCAACAAGGCTCCATTACATGGCCTGCTCTCATTGAGTTTTTAATATTAGTATGTTCCTGTACGTTCGCCTGTGCTTGTGTATTTTTAATGTTTCTTTTCTTCTTTGGACTTTTCTGGACCACCATGTGATGATGGGACGACATAGCTCAGGAGGTAAGAGCGGTTGTCTGGCAGTCGGAGGGTTGCCGGTTCGATCCCCCACCCTGGGCGTATCAAAGTGTCCCTGAGCAACCTAATCCCTAATTGCTCCCAACAAGCTGATTGGTACCTTGCATGGCAGCCTTTCACCGTTGGTGTGTGAGTGTGTGTGTGTGAATGGGTGAATGAGAGGCATCAATTGTAAAGTGCTTTGGATAAGAGTGCTATATAAATGCAGTCCATTTACCGTTTACCATGCTCGTTAGTTGAAGCGTACTATTGGGACACTGCTGCCTCAGTCTGAATGATTTGCTGTGCCTCTTTGATCAGACACACTCTGAAGGCTGACAAAATGAAGGCTCGTGAAATTAATCTTCATCTGGCGTCCATGTTCAGCCACCCCTTGCGTAAGGTCCGTAAAGCGCTTCTCCAGAAAAATGACCCGGAAACTCAAAAAAGAGAAGCAGGAAGGCGCTCATGTACTGGAAGCTGGAAGTACTGAAATAACTCTGTACTGTATGTACAGTTGGTGATTGTGGAAGGAAGTTAGGGCAAACAGGTTTCCCTTTCGGTTGTAAGATGCTGACAGTAATACAGTCATCATCGGCGGTCACTTGAGGCGAGTATGACTGTCCTCGCCATGGGGTCTTCTACTTGTGGGTCTTCAGATGGCTGTGGAGGCCGATCCGTGATCCGCGTACTTTGGTGCAGCGTGGGCAGGGGAGAGTGGTGGTGGTTGGTGGTGGCTGAGCCTTTTTCTCTCTCTCCTTGCGGTGCTGTCGCTTTACAGTAATACAGTAATGCAGTACAGCCCATTAATCCAGATGGATTTGTATCTGGGTTTGGCACAAGGTGTGGACCTCAAACGTTCTGTCTCACAAATCATGCGCAGTCTTTTATAGAAAGTGTCTTTTCGAAATATTTTCCCTATTATCCTGTTAGTACTGTATGTTCAATTGACTGTTTCAGTTTTTTTTCCACCTACTACATCTGACAATGCCCAGTGGTGAAAATTTTAAATGCACTTAAAACATTCCCATCTGTTTTCTTGGCAGTGTCTGCTGGATATTTGTAGAAAAATGGTTTAAGTACTTTTTGTTCTCTCCCCACCGCACACACACACCCATGTGAGCACAAACACACACACACACACACACACACACACACACACCCATGTGAGCACACACACACATCACACATAGCTCCACATGCTACTAATGATCTCATAGCAATTCTGTGAGTCAATCATATGGAGTATAGCATACCAGTGAAAGATACTTTCCACAAGCAGAAAAGTTCTGTCATAACTAAACCAAAACCATCGAATGAAGTTGAAAATATCCGTAGTTACGTAATTTGTTATTCTGGTCACACTAATGGTCAAAAGTATTAGCAAAAGTTCGGGAAAACAACAAGAACTTCTAGTGGGTTCAAAAGTGAATGCAATATATCTTTCAACACAGATAATGAGTGAAGATATATTCCAGCGAATCTCCATTGAAGTGCTGTATTAACATTCGTTTTATGGTTATTTGGTTCGCCTACTGTGAGGGGAGATATCAGCTTGTTCATTGTACTCTCATAGCCCTTATCGCCGGGGACTGCGACTATCTTCGAAAAAGGTACAAGCAGGGAGCCATAAACCTCCTGTTCTTTTGTAAAGACAAATGCTGATATCTTGAAAGGAGGAAGAAGTTTCATTTCATGCGCACGTTCTGTTTCCACAAGACTCGGTGAAATTGTGCTTACAATAAATATTATATAATAATTATATCATATAATAATTATATAATTATCGGTAATTGTAGCTCTTCCTGTCATTGCAACAGTGTCATTCGATTCAGGACGACACGCAGCATGTCCGCACTCTGTGGAATCTCTGCAATACACTGACAAAGTGGCGCAGTTACTGTCCTGGATGACTACACAGTTGGAACAGCCAAAACTCGGGCCACCAACACACCAGAGAGGCTGTCATTGGGTCACGAGGCGAGAAAAAGTCCTACCATCACAAATATTTCCTCACTGGGCGAAGCCCTGGCACATTACACAGTACCCCACGCAGCTGGCAGTGCTGCAGTTAGAGCTTGATCAGCCACACAGACAATACAAACAAGTCACTGTATATTTGAAACAATGATTTTGAAAAATGAATTCCTGATGCCTCTTCGGCAAAGAAACTTTTCTTTTTTTTCATCCAGTTAAAAGTGGTGCACTATTCATTGTGTCGATGAATTGAAAAGACAATAAATCATACGGTTTGGTAGGTTCTGTACCGTAGAATATGGCTCGTCCAACATGATCACACTACAACAAGCAGATGAAGAACCATGCAATGATTTCACAGGAAATATAGGGAATACATATGCTAACCTGATGACATCACAGGCGTACATGTATGCCAGTATTTACAGAGAATTTTCATTTATAGCTTATATTAAGGGCTGATTTTAAGGTTCTCCTCCCAACTTTCAAAACACTACAAAGACTGGCACCAGTGTACCTATCAGCCATGCTTCTGCCTTAAAGCCTGCAAGGGAACATAATCCCAACATGCTTCCCAGAATGCAAGTGACTCCGGGCCGGATCTGGGCCGGATCTGGGCTGATTCTGGGCCGATTCTGGAATAGGGAGCAGATCCGGCCTGCAGCTGCTCGCTATGCGAGTAGCTATCTAGCCATCCTGAGAACTTCAACAAACATAATGGGTGGAACTTTTTTCTTACAGAGCTCCTCTTACTATGAAATAACCTTCTGAGACATGCATGGGAATCAGACACAATCCCTAATATGTTAGTGCGGATTAAAAGCAAACCTTTACAGAAACCCCAGTGATCGGTCGCAGTATGGACACAGAGCAGGAGGAGACGTGGGCAGGTTTATTACCCGCTTGGGAGGGCAATAAACTTTCCTTACTGTCTCCTGTCGACAGCTGTGACCCCATTTCTTAATGGAGAGGCTCTAGGAGGGAAGGTGGATTCCTCGCCTTTCTCATGACTGTGCAGATTCTCAGGCCCGGTCCCGGTGGTTATACTCCTGGGGGGGTGCCGTGCGGCCATCTCCCACATGCAGTGTCGGGGAGACTGCTCGAAGAGCGCCGAAATAGCTTCTCGCTGAAGGTAGTCTAACTACAGCAAAGCTACTTTACGGAGAAATGTAGCTTGCAAACCTAACTTCTCAAAACTGTAGTTCAAACGACTAAGAAATGCAAAAATTATCAAGAAAGGTTATTATTATCACGCTCCCCAGCCATGGGGTGAGTAGTGCCTTCTTTTTGCACATGGCAAGAACCATACAGCTCAATGGGAAGCACCAGCAATGTGTGGCGATTGTCAGTTGATCGTTGGGAGCTATGGTGGAGCAGCGTGCTTCTTACCAATCAGGATTAGAGGGAAAAGAGAGAGACGGTGATATTTGCTCAAAGGGTCAAAGGGTTTTGGAAAAAAAATGTTTTGGGGCAAAAGTAGTTAATAGTTCCTGTCGTTTAATTAATAGTTGAATGTAGTTGAACTGCCAGTAAACTGTTGCAACTACGAGTTTAACTACATGTAGTTAAACTACTCCCCAACACTGCCTATCTGCAACCCATAGCTCTTCCCTAACTCCCAATTTTTGTTTCTTGTTACCCTCAGGTAGGGGCACCTGCCTCCTGTCCCAAGCCACTCTTGAGCCTGCTATTTGTTTTTATGATACAATATGTATCTTCATTAATTTGTGAGTCAAAAATGGCACTTGCTTGCTTTTATGAGGCATCTTGCACCACCAATAAATGGCTTCAGCACTCCTCTGAATTCACTGTGTTCAGACATTAAAAATTAAATTAAAACCGTGTTCATTTTAACTCGAATGATCACACACAAATATAAAAGAGCGGGTGTAAATATCTACTGCATGTTGAAACTTTGGCAACATTCCCGTGAGCAACCCTGAAAAAGCAGCATGCTCCTGCTCCCCTCCAAAATAATAATGTTTGATCCAAAAGTACATATCGTTCCCAGTTGGTTAGACGACTTTGCAAAGGAAATTTGGCTGCCTGCCATAATTTTACATAACCCAATGAAAACAGCCAAAAAAAGACAAGGGGAGGGGTTGGACTAAAAAAACATACCCAGATGTGGGGTTTTTGAGCACCATCTTGCCTTTGTGCAAAGATCTTCACTCATATTACAGAGAAGTCAAAGCTTGCATGAAGAACACCCAGTTATCCCTCGCTGAGACAAACTAGAGTTTTTGAGTTGATGTCTATTTTTACCCTCTACTGTGTACAGTAATAAAGACTCCCCTTGATCCTTCTAGAAACATTTAGCACTAGGAAAGTCAATAAACTTTTGCTGAGTTTGTACATCTGTCATTTCATGCTGCCTGAACAAGCCAGGAAATGTCTTTAGGCTTTTAGTAATCACACTTTCAGAATGCTGTTCAACCACAATTTGTCAAAACGGATGTCTGTGGTAAAAAATATTGTATTTCGTGTGACTACGGATATACTTTATCTTTGTTTGGATGAATGCGTAATAGTGTTCTTTTTACTAAACTAATGCTTGGGATTGATTGTGTGAACAATACTGATTCTGCTAACACGATGAAAATATTTGTGTAAAAATAGATAGGAATGAAAATATCAAGTCTGTCCATTACAAGTTGCTTCGGCAATTTTCCCTTTAAATGGGAACTGAGGTGTTGAATCTGTCACAACAGATGAATTGAGTACAAATGCTACCAGTCACCAGTCCCTGGTGCTAATTGAATCACAAACATGAAATAACTGTGATCAGCCCAGGTTCTGAAGAAAGGAGAAGTCGTAGACGAGTACTGTCTCAGCATCGCAGGCACTGCCACCCGAACATCACAAAAAGGTTTAAAAACACGGACGCGTTTCAGATCACCCGAGCCCTCGTCAGGGTTTCAAGAATGTTTTATTTATTTATTCATTTGTTTATTTTTTGGAATTGTAACATGTCGCAAAGTCATGCAAGTGGGGGAACTTTTCCAAAAACTGTCTTATATTGCTGATGATGTGTCCAGGGTCATTCAGAAGATGTATTAGTGCTGTGTAATCAGCACCAGATTATCAGCAACAAGCAACTGCCTAACATTGGATATTCCCTGCCCGGCTGCAATAGCACTTGCACCAGAAGCCTACAAACTCCCCAGATGATGGAGGATGTCGCAATGTTAGAATGGGTTTGCAGATATGTTTGAGTAATCCTAATTAGGGAAATGAAGAAATTGGGGGTTAGGGGCGGGAGGGCATGTTGAAACTTCCTGGCAGAAGATCATTTATCATAAACTGGAGAGTTTATTCAGTGAAGCGTTATCTGTCGGGCAGTGTACGGTCTGCTGGAAGGGACGCACGTCATTTTGGGCAGACTTGGAAGGGTGCCTTTAGCTGTCAAGAGAGAGAGTGTGCCTCATTGGACGGTTCGGGGCTGAAAGTTCAGGTCAGGGGGGGTCGATAAGGGCAGTGTCATGCAGAAATAAATTGCACAAACGTGGGTGGTTTATTTCTACTGTTTAGGCCGATGAAACAAATAGAGGTTGAAGGCTTAGTGCTGGTGTTGAAAGTAGATACATTTGAATTGAGTAGAAAACTGGGTCTTTTCCCTCTCTCAGCACCTCAGGATGAAACAACCACCAGGCACAGACAAACAGGCCCAACCAAATATTAATGACATAATGTGTGTACATGCATTAGACAGACACAAGACAAGAGAGATTTTTTTCACGGTCAGCATGATGACAATGATGTACTAATATGTGCATTATAATGGTGCACTCGCAATTTAGTAATGAATCATGATAAGGCCAATTTATGGATCAGAACAAATATAATTATGTAAAAATCACAGACACTAACACTGGTACTTCCCAGAAAAAAATATGTTTGTGTATGTGGTATAATGTTACATCACACCGTATTCAAAAAGGCTGTGACCCAGCAGAAAATGATTTAATAAAGCTGTCATCTGTTAGGTCGAGGGTTGCCATATTGTTTATGGAGCAAGATCAATAGTGGACATTTGATAGAGATAATTAGCAAGATTTTGCATATCATTACATCTGTAAATGTCATCAAATGTCCCTAGGAAGAGATTTTGTGAGTGCTTCATAAAACATTTTTAATGCTCGTTCCTATTATGCATATCTATATTTAAAAAAGAATATTCCATCCAATATAGAACAAACGTGACACATGCCCCCAACGCAAGCTGTGCATGACCACTTTTGAATATTACATTTTTCACCAACTGTTAAATAATTGCCCGTATCCTTTTCTAAGACGGAAAATCACTTTAGAAGCATCTCGTATAGATTTGGACTATGGTAGACCATGGAATAGACTTCTAGGGTAACATGCTGATTGCAGCTTTATTGTGGCAAGCTGAAAGACAAAATTAAACTATACATAAGAGTTTGGCAACAAATGGCTGACAGGTTACCCGTTCCTGGAAGGGTAATTCATTATGAAAAGGGAAGCTCAAATGGGCTGAGTACTACTGGAATTGACCCAAGTTCCTCTGGAAACTTGCAAGCCAGCTTTCAGCTATGACTGGGCACCTCTTCAAATGGGGCGAAAGTCCAGGCCCAATGCCATGCCAAGGCAGGGATGATGATGATGATGATGATGATGATGATGATGATGATGGTGATGATGGTGATGATGATGATGCATTGGTGAAGGCAATAATGATGATGATGATGATGATGGTGATGATGATATAATACTAATAACTAAATGGCAAAAAGGCTAATCCCATTCATTAAACAAGAACCAAGCAAAGGCAAAAGTCCCAATGTTTGAAAGATTTGTACTGTCGATGCATAACAGAAAAGTATCAACCTGGACATACATAAAAATGCATCTTGCCAATGAGTCATAGAATTTCCACCATTTCATGAATCTACAGACTGTTTGGTCCACGGCAGGTGTTGTGTTCATGCAGCGACATCAGTCACAGACATTTGGTAGTGGTGCCAAAATACCTAAGTACCAAAATCTTACACACCATTATGTCTGCAAAACACAGAATAGGTTTATTAGGTTTTTGTATTTGTAAAAGATTTTCACTGAAACTTTAACCTGGCATCAACCATAAAATATCAATGACATTTGCACTTTTTATCCTGACACCAGCAGAAAAAAAGTATTTACATTTTTTTGACAAAATTCAAGTGTCTTGGATTTAAATGAAACATGCTGCAGTGACAACATTTTCAAAAATATTATTCGTTTTATTTTTATTGAATGTCCCTTGTAGTATAGGTTTCAGTATAATATAATATCCTGTTCCTGGGATTAAGACTCATGTCCCTAACAGGGGACAAAAATTCTTTGCTGGGTCGCAGGGTAGTATAAGTACACTCCAAACATTGCATGGCTTCTTCTGAACACTGAACTCTTTACTATTGATTAAATGATAACATATATTGTGTTTGTAAAAAGCAAAATATTTCATTTGCGGTAGGCTGAATCCGGAGGACCTTATGGGTAAAATTTTAACTATAGTTTTAAAGTGGTGAGTTCGAACAGGCAACGTTAAACTGAAATGTACATTAATTAACCCGCCAGAACATTGAAGCAGCTCTGATTCTGAATGCATTCTACTGCTCTTTGTCTGCAGCAGATGTGTTGAAAAGCCTAACATAATTTAAACAAGCAGGTAAAATGCAACTTCACCGGAGAAAAAAAGCATGCATGGGCAAAAAGATAAACCTCATTCAGTTTAAATGAAAAAAAGCGCAAAACTTCAGTGAAAAGGAAAGTGGCGCTACTTTTACAGCCACATTAGTGTTTATTTGCTTGAAACCTCAGATCCCATACATCAGATTGGGTGTTTCATGTCAGCAGTGACCCTTTTCCCTGAAAAAGCCATTACGAAGGCCTCCGAAACAGCATGAAACAGGTTTTCAATACAGATGACCTCCCAGTACTATATACACTGTATCTATCTCACTTGGAAGTCTCAAAGCATTGTGTTTAAAATCACTAAAGTGATGAGTTGAACAATTCAAGTTTCCTCAGTTCATTAACAGGCATGGTGTCGGATTATCACACTCATTCCACAGTGAAATGGAATGTCTGAACTGGCGTTGGACTGTGCATGGATAATTCTCACTAATGTTATAATGGGGATAATAAATGATTGATTCCGTGAAGCAGTCAGCAGATGAGCAGTTTGTCTTTACTTTAGCAGGGAAAAAAGGTAGCGTAATGTAACCTGAATCATCTGGAAAGAGAAACAAAAGATAAAATGACACAGGCTCAGTGAATCATCAACAACTGGACAAACATTTTGTGCTTCCCCTCCCGGAGTCCCCTGGATTAGCCGGGGTGGTATCACCCCTGGTGACGAACATGAGCAGGGGACACTGTGCCAGTGGCCGCAGATTTGTCCTCTGCGACGTGATAAAAGTCACGCTCCTTCTCACTTTCAGTTTTACCCAACTCCTGGTCCAGGTCCCAGTCCCGCTGCATTCTGGCAAATGCTGTTACCTTCCCGTAAGCGTGTCAGCTGGTCTCTGCTGGTCATATCCGCTTATTCCGAAATTTGAGGCTCAGCTGTTGACCAGCCTCCTAGAATGCGTCAATATATTCTATTACCTCTTCTTTACCTTTCTATACTAGCTACTACTGCGTGCATTTATTTATTTATTTGACTTAATTTTGTTTCTGCATGAAACGTGCAGTGGTTTACTGAAATAAGAAAACAAAATTTATAAAAGAACACAAAATAAAACAGGGATACACAATGCATAATGTATGGAAGACTCCCCCACCGGTCCCCTCCCCACCACAGGAAAGGAAGACAATTAAACAGATAAAATCAAATACAGTGATCAAGGACACAACACCTCAACACACAATCCGTCATCAGACCGCACAATCCGTCATCAGACCGCACAGTCCATCATCAGACTGTACACATTATTATTATGTATTATTATTATTATTATTATTATTATACTGTCATATAGTCCATATAATTCAGAAAGGACAATATTTGCTCAGAATGTAATTGGAATACCACTGCATATTTCACTGCCGACTCACCCGTCCAGTAACTCCTATGATAGCATTCTACTGCTATCTGGTGGACACTGTTATAGCAATGCAGCAGACCAGGAATACGCCAAGTCTCTGCATCTACCCCACGATCTGGCGAGTTGTTGTATAGCTTACATTGAAAACTACGTGTTAAGAAATAATTCCTGTTAGTTACGCCGAATCTTTAACTCATTTCAACATAATGCCCCCTTATGTGTTCCTTAAGTTAAATAAAATGACAGGCATAATTCCAGGGACTTAATAGAATAAGTGTCGGATAGACAAAGAAGGAACAGCACGTGCATTTTGGTCAGAGAAAATATTTATTACCCTTTTTAAGATAAGAAGTCACGCTCCTTCTCACTTTGAGTTTTACCCAACTCCTGGTCCAGATCCCAGTCCCGCTGCATTCTGGCAAATGCTGTTACCTTCTGGTAAGCGTGTCAGCTGGTCTCTGCTGGTCATATCCGCTTATTCCGAAATTTGAGGCTCAGCTGTTGACCAGCCACCTAGAATACGTCAATATATTCTATTACCTCTTCTTTACCTTTCTATACTAGCTACTACTGCGTGCATTTATTTATTTATTTGACTTAATTTTGTTTCTGCATGAAAAGTGCAGTGGTTTACTGAAATAAGAAAACAAAATTTATAAAAGAACACAAAATAAAACAGGGATACACAATGCATAATGTATGGAAGACTCCCCCACCGGTCCCCTCCCCACCACAGGAAAGGAAGACAATTAAACAGATAAAATCAAATACAGTGATCAAGGACACAACACCTCAACACACAATCCGTCATCAGACCGCACAATCCGTCATCAGACCGCACAGTCAATCATTAGACTGTACACATTATTATTATGTATTATTATTATTATTATTATTATTATTATTATTATTATACTGTCAAATAGTCCATATAATTCAGAAAGGACAATATTTGCTCAGAATGTAATTGGAATACCACTGCATATTTCACTGCCGACTCACCCGTCCAGTAACTCCTATGATAGCATTCTACTGCTATCTGGTGGACACTGTTATAGCAATGCAGCAGACCAGGAATACGCCAAGTCTCTGCATCTACCCCACGATCTGGCGAGTTGTTGTATAGCTTACATTGAAAACTACGTGTTAAGAAATAATTCCTGTTAGTTACGCAGAATCTTTAACTCATTTCAACATAATGCCCCCTTATGTGTTCCTTAAGTTAAATAAAATGACAGGCATAATTCCAGGGACTTAATAGAGTAAGTGTTGGTTAGACCAAGAAGGAACAGCACGTGCATTTTGCTCAGAGAAAATATTTATTACACTTTTTAAGATAAGAAGTGTTCATTTGTTTGTGCTCATTGCAAACGACTGGCTCCATATGCTTCGTCGTAATGCAGTCAAGCGTCCAGGTTCACCTGACATGTCTTTAGACACATAGCGCTACGGAAGTTAGAAGAAAAAATCTCAAAAATTCAGAAACAAGTGGTCGTGTGAATAATATTGTACTCAGTAGTTTCCAAGACCTGGAAAAAATGAAGATCAAATGCTTCTGAGTCAAAAATTACAACTTTAACAATTTAGCCCTATCTCGCCCCGTCATTTAAGAGGTTGTTTGTACTTACTAGTGGCAGGGGGCGCTAGATGAGATATTGTGGCTTCTTCTCTTTAGTAACGTTGGTATTTCTTCCGTGATGGAAGGTCAACACTTCCGCCACAATAGAGAATCCACTCTCCAAATTCCTTTTCTGCACAATAAGAAAGTTCCGGTTTACACTGAAGAACTTTAAATAGTATTAAGATCCGGGTTTTACGACAGCGACGATAGAACCAGAGCAGGGACCGACCTTTCCGGAATTAACAATACAGAGTTCAGTATCTTATTAAAATATATAATCTTCGAATAATCATTTGCCACGCAGGAGGTGCTTATTTGCTTTCATCCGGGTGAGGAACTGGAGGTAAGCTGTGCGTAAAATCATATTGTGATGACAATTATTTAAACGTAAAATAGAATATATGTCTTGACCTGCCACAGCTGTTTCGGTCGCTAGCTATAATTTATTTTAAACCACTGTGTTAACAACGGAACAGCCTTAGAAAGCAATTAATTCAACGAGCTAAGTCAGCGAGCCAACTAAGCGTTGGAAATTCTTCTTGGCCGATATCGGCCGAGCTAGCTTGCTAGGGCTAGCCAGCTATATCCGGGTTTGCTGGCTTTGTCAATCCGTGTGTTCATTTTATTCGTTATATCGGTTAATAAATACCCTAAATGTTCGTTTGGTTCTTGAGTCGGTGTTGCCGGAGTTACACTGTGTGATTTTTAACCCACAGGAGCGTGTTACTTCATCAGTTTTTGCATATCCTTGCCATCCAGTCATTAAGATGTGCGGCGCCCATCACGGACACGTCAGAGCAGTGGTTCAGGTGCTGTGGGCCCAGTTGCTTTTCGGATGGGTGTTCGGCTCGGAACTAACCTTCGAGCTTCCTGACAACGCCAAGCAGTGCTTCTATGAAGACATCACGATCGGCACGAAGTGCACGCTTGAATTTCAGGTATACATTTATTTCGGTGGCCGAGACGTTTTATATTGTTATTATTATAGGTGGAGGCGGGTGTGGTAGTAATTAGAGTAAGATGTAAAAATGATTTATATATGTGTATGCACGTATGTGTGTGTGTATATATATATATTTTTGTTTGTTTGTTTTAATCTACGTGCATACATGCAACTACTACCACATCCTCCACCTATAAGAATAATCATCATCATACAGTTTGTGGTGTCGGCATGATGTATATTCATTTAATGGGTCATCTCCCATTTTTATCTGAATTGAATTTAAAATCAGTACAGTATGCAGACAGTTGGCTTGCCAATTAAACTTGGGGCATTCACTTGGTATCAGATTGTCCAGTTGAGGATAATTCCAGTCTTTAAAGTATGATGTTTTCATGGATTCTCTCAGTTATTGATACCCATGCATTAAGAATAAATTCATAAGTAACCTGTCTTAATGAATTTAAAACGCACCGTAACTGACACAGTGGATTGAAAGCTCTGATCTGAAATCAGATCTGGATGCGATAATATCTTCTGCCATTTTAGTTGATGATAAACATTTAGAATTACTTCGCAAACTGTCCTGGCTAATCTGGAGTAAGTGAAGACAAACACATTAACTGTGCTGTATGTCACAGCTGAGTGCTTCATTTGAAAATCATTTTGCTAAGTGGATCTCTACTCTGAGACGTGTCCAGCCTAACTTGCGCGTGAAAACAGGATGTGTTGATCACGCACAGGTGGTGACCGGAGGCCATTATGACGTTGACTGTCGCCTGGAGGACGCGGACGGGGTGGTCCTGTACAAAGAAATGAAAAAGCAGTACGACAGCTTTACCTTCACGGCTGCGAAAAACGGGACGTACAAGTTCTGCTTCAGCAACGAGTTCTCCACGTTCACACACAAGACGGTCTACTTTGATTTTCAAGTCGGAGAAGATCCTCCTCTCTTTCCCAATGAGAACAGAGTGACTGCTTTGACCCAGGTATGCAAGGAATTTAAAAAAAAACTTTTGGTCTTTGGTAAAATTACAGTTGAACTGTTTGAGTCCAATTATGAGCCCAATGCTCTATTTCCTATTTCCTGTTCCAGTAATGTTAGGAAATGCCTGTAATATTGGTGTCTAATGTCTATTTTTGTATCTATGTTTGTGTTTTGGTGTAATCTATGACAAAACTTCATGTGATTTTTTTAAAATTTAATTTTAAGACAGTGGTTCCCAAACTCGGTCCCGAGGGACCCCTGTGGTCGTTTTTTGTTCCAACAACAATTGCAGTCCCAGAATTTTAACAGTGGGTAAAAAATCCCCCTAAACATGAAAAGCACTTTAATTAAGGAAAATAACAGCCTGTTAAAATTCAGGGATTGGAATTGTAGTTGGAATGAAAACCAGCATAGGCAGTGCTCCATCAGTACTGAGTTTGGGAACCCCTGTCCTAAGAGACAGTTACAGGTAACTACAAAGAATTCTACCAAATAACTGTCATAATTTGATTTTCACGTTCATCTTGTGTCCAGGATGACTTGTTCTGTTTTCATAGCTTCCATCTCTTTTCTGTCAGTTAACACAGTTGTAGTCACAGTGACTTTTATGACCTGTCAACAGAAGCCTTATCCCTTCCCCCTCCACTCCTACGTGACCGTCTCCCACATTAGCTTCCTGCCAGATATGCTATTCAGTTTTTTGAAATTGTGTCAGCTGTCGTGCTTATTTAAATTTTTACCGGTTTATCCAGCCTTTGCTTTTACGTGCCTCATATCTGGACTCGTTAAGGTTGGTTATGGGGGAGTGTAATAAGCAAATTTAGACGTGGTCGTCCTCTAAGAGTTAATCGCGGTTTGAGTGGGAAAGCATGTCACTGTGCATTCTGGGAGGGTACTCTATTCACGTAAAGGGTTAATTTGTCTTAGGTTTAGTAGCAGTGAGTACGGGTTCTGACTGAAAGGAGAATGACTCCAGACAGGCTCAGATAATGGCCACAGTTTGTTGAAAGTTCTCTCAAATGCATTCCTGTAGGGGCGAGGGCAACATGGTAAATGTAGACCTAAATGACCACCTGCTACCTGGTAAAAAGGAGACCTTTGGGATCTCAAAGGGTGGACGCTGGGCTGTCATGTCGTCTGGAACGTTGTGTGTTCACAGCCTTTTCCAAACTGTCTTTTCAAACTAATGTGAATTACTTAAATTATTTCTAATCTCCTACAGAAGGCTGCCAGGCATATTATTTGTAGACAAGAAGAGGAGACCACTTTGAGCTCCGATTGATCTGTCGCTTGTTTTCCTTATGAAGTATCGCTCTTATGTTGCTTCTGTTCTTTCACAAAGCATGTGTTATGTAATCTGATGCTATGCATGCAGCTTTGTTAAGCCCTCATTAAAAGGTGGAAATTTGCCAGAAATCATTGATGCCGATTACACGTATGGGTTTCTTAAAGCAAAGCTGTACTTATAACACATTGCTGTGTTTTATGGGGTGGGAGAGGGCACTTGAATCCACTCAGGTTTGTCTGTAGAGAACCTCGCGGGGTGCCTCGCGCTTTCCCGCTAACTCTGGCTCGATGTCCTCCCTGGCAGATGGAATCGGCCTGCGTCTCCATCCACGAGGCCCTGAAGTCCGTCATCGACTACCAGACCCACTTCCGTCTCCGGGAGGCCCAGGGCCGCAGCCGGGCTGAAGACCTCAACACCAGGGTGGCCTTCTGGTCCATCGGCGAGGCCTTCATCCTGCTGGTGGTCAGCATCAGCCAGGTGGTGCTGCTCAGGAGCTTCTTCTCAGACAAGAAGACCACCACCACCCGCGTGGGGTCTTAACATCTCCCCTCCCAAACCCACCCCCACCCCAGCTCTGGCTCAGAGCCCCATACCGGATGGACTTCGACAGACTGACCACAGCCAGTGGAAGTTCACAAGTTTTTTTTTTTTTTTTTTTTGTTTTTTTTTTTTAAAGATTCCATTTTCTTTGTTAATGCGTAAAGAAGAAAAAAAAAAAAAGTCACGCTCTGTATTTACTTTTAAAGACCCAATTAATTATTCTAAAGGTTGTAAGTGCAGGAAATGCTACCTGGAAAGGTTGCAAATTAATTTATTATAATAAGGATATGGGTTTTTTTTTTTCTTTTTGGTTTTTTTTACACCACTGTGGACCTGAATATATGAAAATACTAATATTCTGTCTTGCAGGTCTTGAACTTGAGATGCTTTTGATTCTTTATTAGATGTTAAACTGTAGTGTTAGAAGTTAATTCATCTCTTCAGAATGCACCACTCATGCCGTGCCAGCAGTCCAAACGAGGAGACTCCTCCCCCACGTTCCAAATCTCTTTCACTGCACCGTCTACAGCGATACAACTCCTACCTTTGAGTCAGAACCGAAATGTAAGCTGAGGTTACAGAACTTTTATTTTTGGTGTACAAAATTGTACAAGTTGGGAGATTGGCCTCTCCTTTGTCCCACTGTTGAGTTGTTTTTGTAAATTTGGCTTTCGTACATTATCGGTTGATTCGAGAGCAAGTTCTTTCTTTGAACGTAATTGGTCCCCTTCTCTGGTATGTATAGTGAAATCGGAAATAAATTGAAAAAAGTTGTAAGCACATAACTTTATGGTATTGTTTTTTAGCCCGTTCTTTTAATTATGTGGTCTTTGTTTCCGCTGTTAGGGTATGTTCGTATCGTTTCCACACACAGACGGTTTTGTCAGAACTCATTGGCAATGACATCTGTCTGTTTCACAATGGCGAATAAACATTTTGTGTGAAACCCCACTACTTTTGTAACCCATTTACTGAACAAATCTTACACCCAGGATGACGTTTGCACAGATCTGTGCCAAAACACTGTGCAAAGCACAAACGGTATGCAAACAGGATCAGTTTGTACTGCTTCAACGAGTTCAACTTACCTTTGGCCAACTCGGTTCAAATCACTGTATTTAGTTCTCTTAGTTTTTAGACCTTGAATATCAAGGAAAAAAAGAAAAAAAATAACTGCACTCTGGTATGAATTGAATCCGTACTGCTAACATTAGAGTTAGCCAATGTGAATGTTTAGCTTTTTTGCCAGGCTATTGAGCTGTGCAATTTTTACAAGGAGCAGTATTCAAATGATATGGACTGGCACCTCCAAAATTCAACACCGCAGTTGCTAGTTTTTAATTCTGGGCTTGTCATCTAAATTCAATTGATGGAAAATTTGTCCATTTTTGGTCTGCACTTTTCCTTCCTACAAACATATTTTAATAAAGCAAATGTGAAAATACAGTGGGATCTCCAGCTACACTGTTGTTTCACAAACACATTTTTTTCATTTGTTTATACTAAAGTAGTACTTGATGAGGTAAGTTCTCACTCATCAATATTTAACTTTTTTTGTAATGTTTGAATTGAATGCATTCAATTGTGCAAATTGTTCCACGTTCAATTGTGGAAGCGTGCCGATCTATATTTTCTGTTCCGCTTGCATAACGCCGGTCTGTTTCGCTGTGTTTCTTCCTTCAGCCACTAGGAGGAGGTGTGATAACACAAACCTTATAAATGTGTCTGTTGCTCCACTGCATTGAATGGTTCCTTTTCTTCTTCTTAGAACTGTTATCTTTCCTGTCTTTTTTTCCCAATTCAACGATTTCTTGCTCATTTTATCAAAAAATCAATAACAAAAAATTTTCTTATCAGGCGTTACATTTACACAAATATAAGAGTACATAATGATGGCAGGTCATTCGTTCAATATGGGCTTGTCATTTATCAATTATATAAAAGCATTTTCAGAGTCAGGACTCTAATTACGCATACTTCACTAAGCCTTTTAAATGCACATGACTGTAATAGTTTGTGTTGAAACAGGTAGCCCTCAAGACATACTCCTCAGTGAATACTACTCCACATTTTTCCATATAATTATGGTCCTTTAAAAATTATAAACCAATATGATATAGTATTTTAATATAAATATACAACAGGACCCAAGTGGAAATGAGTCAAAGGTTTAATAAGTAGGACACTAGTTTCTCTTCAGTTTTGATTCACAACTTACGATCACGTGACATCGGTGACAAGCTTCAAATGGAATTTGGTCATGGGCGTTGGCCTGTGCATGTGCTCTCTTCAATGAGCTCACACCTGCCAAAGGTGTGGTGTATACAGATTATACAAGACCAGTTTCTTCATCACACCTTGACTCTTTACAATGTTCATAGACTATGGAAAAGGTGACAAGGTAGGTTCTGTGTTAAAACAGAACAAGGAACATTTTATTATGCATATCAAACATTATTTGTAGGACTACACGCTTTGTATATTTTTGTTACCCCAATCATAACCTTCCCTGAGCTTTGTCCTAAAATACATATGAACATTTTTTTTTAATGAGAAAGCTGAATTGTAAGAGACCATTCCGCCTATAAGGCTCTTCATTTTGCCTACAGTCTTAACTAGGTACAACATCCAACACTATGACAAGCCTGGTCTTGAATAGTTCAAAGTCTCTGCTAACACTGGAATCCCTGGTGAGCTGTTCTATCCGTTAATAACTGTCTGTGAAGAAAAACTCACAACTATAGCTATTAAATTTACCTTTTACTCATGTCCACGTGCGTCCTCTCGTTCTGCCGTTGGCTCTTGAAATGACTTCATTAATCCACTTTATGAATGCCTTTTTTAAGATGCTGATGCTAAAGACCTTAAGTGTAACTTTTTTTTGCTTATACACTTATAATAATTATATTTATATATTTTATTTGCCATTTTTACAGTATCAGCCAGGGTCAGCCAATCAGATTAAATAATCTTGACAAAATTATTGCCAGCCTGTACAACTTTGCATTTGCAAATATTCATATAACTTTCCAAGCTTTAAATGTAAGGTCTACAGGGGCTAGCTTTGCCTCATGGTGGACAGTGGCCAATTCGCATAAGTTCATCACAGAACACTTAGGAAGATTATATATAAAATGCTGAAACATTTGCTTTTCGAAGTATAACCATGGTCAAGTAGGCCTAAGCCTCCCAGCACTACCTGTCTTGTTTGATTTGGACGTCATCTTCACCTGGAAGCTCACATATAATTACTATGTAACTCGTAAAAGTTAATTGTTTAGCTGTTCTTAGTCACCATCACCAAACAATGATAATGTCACAAAAAATTGGCTGTCCATATACCTCACACCAAGCTTAATCAGAATGGTCTGCAGTTTAGACTCAAAATTTCCCCAAATAGATTATTTTGTACTCGAAACCTCTAAAGTTGTAAATATAAACTTAACAACGAATGTACTTTCCACCCAGGCTTTGGAACTTCGCGAATTAATTTTAAATGAGAGAATAGGAATGTATTCAAATAGCTTCAAGAACATTTTGCCATACCACAAGACCAAATCGTTTTAACAGTTCAACTCCAATAGCCTGCTTGCTTTAAAAAGTGTTGCATATTCATCAGCGTCATCGACATCGTGATCATAGTAGCTGACTAGTATCGAAAAGTTCTGAATCTAGCCGCCTGGATATTGCAGCATTTTCCATTAAGCAACGGGGTAGTAATTTTTCGTCAGAATGCCGTAGCAGTATATCAGCGCTGTGATTGGACCACAGCCCTGTCAATAAACAGGAGAGTTAAGAAAGCTTTGTTTTTCATCAGGCAGAATTGTACTGTGGGTATTAGGTCGTGATGAAACCGGCGTGTAGGTGGACGGGTACACCCTGGTGATTGGTAGCTAGCTATTGAACAAGTATACATATCGACACTGTTATTGACGAATGTTTATTTTTACCTAATAGAGATTTATGGGGATTTGATTTACTGGCATCACCAAGAAATCGCATTTTGATAAAGTGTTTAGGAAGACGGCGACCAAAAGAAGGGACTGGACGTCATCATCATCTTTTTCTGGAGATACACACAGGAAACCAAAGCGGGGGTGGAAGCATCTAACTAGCAGTCCGTGAGCTACCTCGGTTTGGCCCACGTTAAATTTGATAATTAATCGGGAGTACTATTTTAAGGTATCATGTCTAAACAAACTGAATTGATTCTTTAAGAAAATGTCTCGTCCTTGTATTTTATCGAAAGCGGAGCGACAGTTTGCTGTTATGGAAATCGACGTCGAGGATATAGCAGAGTGACCTAGCAAGCGATCTGAAAGAGTAGCTTGCGCGCTAACTAGCTACAGTAGCTTGTTAGCCAGCATAAGCTGCCGTAGCAAGCCTGTTAGACAAAGGGGGGAGGGAATGGTTCACGATTATCAAATAAATAATAGCAGTGTGTAGTTTGTATTCGGATATCTCCACCCACCCCTAGAAATTGTTTGTGGTTGTTTAACTTGCCTATCTGTGAGAATACTGATTAGCTAATTAATTAATGCTTGTTGGCTAACCAGGTACCGTGACCTGTCCGGACTAACAAATCTAGTTTGACTTGCTTGATGGACAACGTATTTCTAGCAAGGAGCTAACGTAAAAGATACACCCCATTATTTCCTTTCTTGCTGCTTGCGACGCGGTGATAGTGTAATACCTCAAGAGTAATTGGCTAGCGTTTGCTAGTTGACTAGATCAATGGATCTCAAGACGGCAGTGTACAACGCAGCCAGGGACGGCAAGCTGCGGTTGTTACAGAAGCTTTTGGAGAACAAAGCTGGACATGAAGTTACCAAGCTCATGGAAGAAAAGACCAATGGAGCGACTCCGTTGCTGATGGCTGCGCGCTACGGGCATCTGGATTTGGTCGAGTACCTTTTGGAGTGTTGTGCTGCCCCGGTTGAAATCGGTGGGTCAGTGAATTTTGATGGCGAAACCATCGAGGGAGCTCCGCCGCTGTGGGCCGCCTCTGCTGCCGGGCACCTGAAAGTGGTGCAGTCATTACTGGGTCACGGTGCCGCGGTGAACAATACGACGCTCACGAATTCAACCCCTTTGCGGGCCGCCTGCTTTGACGGGCATCTTGACATTGTGAAATACCTGGTAGAGCACAAGGCTGATCTGGAAGTAGCGAACAGACACGGTCACACCTGCCTCATGATATCGTGTTACAAAGGACATAAGGAGATTGCCCAGTACCTCTTGGAAAAAGGTGCAGATGTTAATAGGAAAAGTGTTAAAGGTAAGAAATTGCATTTCATGTCTGTGTAGTACAATATTGACTTGGTGTTTAACACAGACTGGTTGTTCAACTTGCAGGCTGAACAAGGGCCCCCCAGCAAATTCATTCAAATTGGAGCCAGCACAAGATTTATTACAAAGATAATTAGTTGTGTGTGTTTGATTAAAATGATTTGATTTACTACCTGTGGTATGCAAAAGAAAATTAATATGGTGCAGGCCCATCACTGGCCAGTTAGCTGGGAAAAGTCTGATTGTTTGGCAAGCTTCGTAAGAACTTCCAGTACTATGAGTGTATGCTGTTGGTTGTGACAGTTTGACTGAGGGGGTCAGAAATTGAGCAGGTCCCTACAGTGGGGGGGGGGGAGGGGGGGGGGGGGAGGGGGGGGGGGAGGGAAGAACAGAGGTACTGACAGAGATGGCCGGTAATTAGAAGCACGTGCGTGCAGGGAGAGAGATGAAGGCTCACATGTAATACTGGCAGTGTGGTTCACTGCTACAAGGTTCACCAGCACCAGTCTGCTGAGATATGAGCGGTGCATTTGTTGGCCAGTCGGGGGTGATAAAGAGAAGAGGTGTGAACTTGGAGAATTTGTGTACTGGAGGGCGGTAAATGCACTGCAAGTCCATTCAGTCCTGTGGAATGACTGGAAGAGTGCCGTGAACCCAAAAAAGGCCATTTTTAAATCCGCACTCTTGGGGAGACTTTTGAAGCATCAGTGGAATTGTGGGTAATCGGTCAATGGGACAGCAGGATCCATCGTTGAGCTGGATCGTGGGAAGACTTTGTCATTGAGATGTCGGTTTTACGATGCGCGTTCCTACAAGGCTGGCCCCTTTGTCCTGATAGGCTCTCAACATGTTGTCCCCAGTTGTAAGGCCGGCCTCTTTGCCCTGATAGGCCCTCAACATGTTGTCCCCAGTTGCTCCGTATGTAGATCACGGCGATTGAGGCTTTGAAGTGTCTATTTTTGTGTTTGATATGTTGGCCTCATAGCAAGGCCTGAACTCAACCTTGATTGAACCAGTCAGGTTGGCTTGTGGATGAGGAAATTCACTAGTCACACAATTATTTATACATACATACATACACACACACATATATATATATATATATATACACACACACACACACACACACATATACATACAGATGGCTGGCTTCATATAGCGTAGTGGTTAGGAAACCACCTCAGGGGTATAACTGGAACAGTGTCTTACTACATAGCTTTGAATGATGTGCGCACTTAGCATTTTAATGGTGAATGACTTGATAATGTCCAGTGTCCAATGATAAGTATATATTTATCAAATTTAGAAAATTATGGACTTATATGGTTCTTCAACTCATGAGGGTGTGTTAATTTGCATAATCCATGCACAATGTGTTATGTTTACTTGGATGATTTGGACCTTCCTGATAACGACTTCATATTTCGTATATTTGTCACCTATGAGCTAAGAAGTCTCTCTCAAACAAATGGGCTCAATGATCTTCTGTTTATTAGGGGCTTGCACAAATTACTCGGAGCCGTAGTGGTCATTTCCTTCCCAACCTTCTATAGCCAAAGTCATTACGAAGTGTTTAACTCAAGTATGAATCATGGGGTGCTGTTGTCATTGTTAAGGGCAGTACTCAAGCCCAATATCAGCTAACACTAGCATGGGCTATTATGTCGTTTTAAATTTTTAAAAATGGTACACTGTTGAGCTATGAGTCCTAGATGGAAACTGTAGCCTACTAAACCATTTTAATACAAAAGGGAACATCCATTGAATTTGACAATCAGGGCGGATGACGTTGGCCATCGAAAGTGGCTTTTATCCAAATACGGCACGTGCTCATTTCAAAGCTCGCACGACGTGTACTTGTTACCTGTCAGGAGCATCGCCTTTTTATGAGCTGCTACATCCGTTTAGCGACATCAGTCACCGAGGTCAAATCGAGAACCAATTCAGCCAATCAGGGAGAGCGGAATTCCTGTGCGATTCACTCCGTACCTGCCCGGCCTGTGAGCTTTCCGAAACGAGCTGCGGTGCATTGCGGTGTGGGGAGTTGGCTGCGCAACGCATCGCTCAGCTGTTCCCGGAGATTCAGCGAAATTCACAGCGGAATACCTGGGGGCAGGAGAAGCCTCGCACAGGCCGCACTGATGTGGCGCTCGAAGGTGACGGCGGTAAACAGAGTAGGCTGTGTGAGGTGTGTTTAACGTGCGCTTCAGAAACACGAGGGGACGCGACCTTCCTGCGTTTTTAAGGCCGGATTCTGCAGTAATGGGGACACTGCCCATGAGCCCCTGTTCATTTCCATGTGGCCTGCTTGCATAGCAGTTTCCCCAGAGGAACACAACAGGAACGCAACAGGAACGCTCTCTGAGCGGGACAGAAACGTGACTGTTTATATTTGCTGCATTTAAACTGTGGGCTTTTCTCTCTCGTCACTTCCTTGTAATTTTTACAAGTGTTTCCATATCAAAGTTTCTCAAGTTTTTCCACGTTGGGCCATTTGGCCCAATTTATTCCTGTTTTTTTCCCCCATTTGAACGGTCACCTCTGATGTGCTGCCACCAGAACCCGAATATTAGCCGACATTAAATATTATATTCTATAATATAATCATTCGAGAGTTGTGATTTTGGACATGCTACTCTTTTTTTTAAAGACCTAGTGCACTTTCTGAATGTGTACTGAGCACTGAATATCCAGCAGTACTGAGTTACAGGTGTGAGCCTCATTCAAATCTCAACTGACTTTTTATGTACAGTATCTATTAAGTCATATTTTTTACTGCTCAGGGTCTTTTATATGAGTGCCTGAGCGTGTATCACAGGGTGATTAATCGGGATCAACAAATGGGACTTAGCAAATTTCCCTCCGACATTTAAAAATGACTTACTACAGCAAATACATTTTCCTATGTTTTGAGGGATCTTGAGAAAAGCCTTCATAATGGAGAAGTTGTCTTGTGAATATTCTGCATTGATTTGCGAGTTCCTTTTTCCCATCACTGTTGACTGAGGCCTTCTAAGAATCTCTCTTCTAAACCAAGTGGCCACACAGAATGCTGTCGCAAGCCTATAGTTTTAATGCTGTCAGTGTTATTTGATTGACTCTTTATTTAAATTTACCTGGGTGTGCTTGTAGCTGCTGATGGGATTTGGAATTGTACGATGGACCATTTCATATAGCTATAAAACTTTATTTTTAGTGTGGGGTGGAATTGTATGATACTCCATTTCCTATAGTTGTAAAACTTCATTTTGAGTGTGAGGTGGAATTGTGTGATGGTCCATTTCCTATAGTTATACAACTTTAAGTGTGATGGGTTGTACAGCAATTTAAAGCACTGGAAAGAAAAGTGTTTTGTTTGGCATATTGGAATGCATTTGTGATCTCTGAAATTCTTCAGAGCCATTGGGAACTAATGCGGGTCCTTAGCTGGGAGGCTTGGAGATGCTGGCGCTGAGGTGTAGCTGATTGTGGGCGTGGATGTCGATGGGCGGGAATCCTGTCTTTCTGGTGGAATTAGCAGACGCCGGGCTCCGGGTTCTTGTTCACACCCTCGTCTCAGCGGCCGCTGGTTGTGGGAGAGCGCTGTAGACGCGTGCGATTTCCCCCGGTGAACCGCCGTTAGCGAGCAGCCCCGTTAGCGAGCAGCCCCGTTAGCGAGCAGCCCCGTTAGCGAGCAGCCCCGTTAGCGAGCAGCCCCGTTAGCGAGCAGCCCCGTTAGCGAGCAGCCCCGTTAGCGAGCAGCCCCGTTAGCGAGCAGCCGCGTTAGCGAGCAGCCGCGTTAGCGAGCAGCCCCGTTAGCGAGCAGCCGCGTTAGCGAGCAGCCACGTTCGCGAGCAGCCACGTCGACGAGCGGCAGGGCTGGTGTTCCGGGCCGATGTTGTCCTGACTTACGGGTCATTGGCATAGTAGGTGGAAGTGAAGCAGAGATGAGATTCTCCTTCTCCTTGCCGCTCCTAGTGCCAGGTTGTGACTTGAACACCTGGCGGTTGTGATTTCTGTCAGAAAGTTTGAACCCGTTACAAGGAAGTTTATTGTACTTACTTCCAAAGGTCTTTTGCTTCTGAAGTGATACTGTCTAAGAATGAGAAGTGATATTGTTACCATATTGGAATTTTTTTTTCCCCACTCTGAAACACGTGTATGAAACTGAAACTGAATTTTTTTTTTTCAAGTCTGATGTTGACATTTATGCAAACAGGAAGGCCAGTATCTGAATGAGTGGGTTCCCCCCCCCCCCATTAGGGAAAAAGTTTGTAAATACTAGGTGTGAATTGCAGGTGAACTGAGAATTGTTCTCCAAATATTGTGCATAAATAGCTGCTGGATTATGCAAAACGTCATCCTCAGGCCAAATCATGTCTTCTTTTTGACAAAATGGCCTTGTACAAAATGGAGCCTGTAGCCTGTCTTTTCCCTGGCTGGCAGTGGTCTTAGCTGATTTTTGTGTTGAATAGGTGGAATAGGTGGTCTGACACTTTATAGCGTAAGTTCATTGTGTTCTCTGTTAGTTATGCAATAAATTTCAGACAGTGCAGTGCTGCAGGGAGACTGCGTTGTGCAGTCCGTACGGCTGCCGGCTGACCTTCGCCCTACGTGCGAATGTCGCAAATCCCCCCCCCCCCCCCCCCCGCCCCCGCCCCCGCCCCCGCCCCGCAGAGGAAAACAAAATAGTCGTGGGACACCAGGATCATTTCACCTGCAGCCGTCTGCCAGTGAGCAGGTGGTGACAGTCCGCCATGACGGTGGCGTTCCCGTGACAACGGCGCCTTCCTCTCTCTCGATCTGGCGTGTGCAGCTCTTCGCTTCTCTGAGCAGGGTTGAGAACGCGTCGGTGGTTTCTCTGCGCCAATTCGGAGTCCCCTCTCTGCACCCTCATCCTGAACGGGGCGCGGAACGTCACTGTGCTGCAGGTGTTGACTCTATACACCCCCCCCCCCCAGGTTAAGCAGATTCTGATTGATAAATTGAGTCCGGTCGGCCGCAGTCAGTCTGTGGTCGCTGGCAGCGGTGAGAGCCGGGTAAGGTTCACCGGTTAATAAACAGCGTGACATCATCAGCGCCCAAGACAGATCGGCCGTAAAGATAGGCTGCGCGTTTCAGCCGTGTCATAGTGGGCGTGGCTGTCCGTCTGGCTGCCCGCTCAGCCTGCATTTCCCGGGGGTTTACCCAGCGAACACGTTCACGCCGCTGAACAGACTCCGCACACACCTGGCCCCGGCAGGTGAACCCGCACACCACACCCTGTGTGGGCCCCTAGTGCCGTTTTGGCTGCTGTTGGAATGCATTATGGCAGGTTTGGGAGTTATTAAGTAATGTGTCATTATCAGGCTAGAAATAGCTCGGCTGTAAAGATATACATTTCTGCATTGTCATAGTGGGCGTGGCCTTACGTCTGGCACCTGCTCAGCCTGGATAAGTGATGAGGAAACATTTTGTTTCCATTAATCAGCATTTGTTTTTCTTTTCCTCCTTCAAAGTGTTAGTTCTTCCTGGAGTGATAAACTTTGCTGAAGCTGGTGTTTTTATTTTCCTTAATTAATAATTAATTCCTGTTAATCCTTTCTGAAGCGATGAACTTTTCAACTTTGCTGAAGCGAGCGAGCGAGTGAGTGTGTGTGTGTGTGTGTGTGTGTGTGTGGGTGTGGGTGGTACGGTGGTTCTTGGTTTACCTGTGCCGTCTTTTTCCGGTACATCTGAAACGGACGAGGTGTCCCGCCTGTGCTCCGGCTAACGGCCTCTCTCTGTGCCCCCCGCCCCGCTGCCCCCCCCCCGCAGGTAACACGGCCCTGCACGACTGCGCCGAGTCGGGCAGCCTGGACATCATGAAGATGCTGCTGAAGTACGGGGCGCGGATGGAGCGGGACGGGTACGGCATGACCCCCCTGCTGTCCGCCAGCGTGACGGGGCACACCAACATCGTGGACTTCCTGACGCAGCACCAGCAGACGGGCCGGCTGGAGCGCATCAACGCGCTGGAGCTGCTGGGCGCCACCTTCGTGGACAAGAAGCGCGACCTGCTGGGGGCGCTCAAGTACTGGAAGCGGGCCATGGACCTGCGCCACGGCGACGGGGACGGCGGCGGCGACGGCGGGGGCGAGGTGCTGCGCAAGGCCGAGCCCAAGCAGCTGATCATGGCGTACGACTACGCGCGCGAGGTGGACAGCGCCGACGAGCTGGACGGCCTGATCTCGGACCCGGACGAGATGCGCATGCAGGCGCTGCTGATCCGCGAGCGCGTCCTGGGGCCCTCGCACCCGGACACGTCCTACTACATCCGCTACCGTGGCGCCGTCTACGCCGACTCGGGCAACTTCGAGCGCTGCATCAACCTGTGGAAGTACGCGCTGGACATGCAGCAGAGCAACCTGGACCCGCTCAGCCCCATGACCGCCAGCAGCCTGCTCTCCTTCGCCGAGCTCTTCTCCTTCATGCTGCAGGACCGCGCCAAGGGCCTGCTGGGCACCCAGGTCTCCTTCCAGGACCTGATGGGCATCCTGACCAAGAGCGTGCTGGAGATCGAGCGGGCCGTCGGGCAGCCGCAGCCCGCGCCGGACCCCGCCCAGCTCAGCAAGGCGCTGTCCATCATCCTGCACCTGGTGTGCCTGCTGGAGAAGGTGCCCTGCGCCCCGGAGGAGGACCACGCCAAGAAGGAGGCCATCTACCGCTTCCTGAAGCTGCGGCCGCGGGGCAAGGGCGGCTACAGCCCGCTGCACCTGGCCGTGGACCGCAACACCACCTGCGTGGGCCGCTACCCCGTCTGCAAGTTCCCGTCCTACCAGGTGGCGTCGGTGCTGCTGGAGTGCGGCGCCGACGTGGACAGCCGCGACGAGGACGACAACAGCGCGCTGCACGTGGCGGCCGCCAACAACCACCCCGACATCATGAACCTGCTGGTGGCCAGCGGCGCGCACTTCGACGCCACCAACGCCTTCCGGCAGACGGCCTGCGACCTGCTGGACGAGAAGGAGATGGCCAAGAACCTGATCCAGCCCATCAACCACACCACGCTGCAGTGCCTGGCCGCCCGCGCCATCGTGGGCCACGGGCTGGCCTACCGCGGCTGCATCCCCGAGAAGCTGGAGGCCTTCGTGCTGCTGCACAGATAGTGACCGCCCCCCCTGCCCCCGCCTCCCCCCCCCCCAAACCCACCGCCGAGAGTGGCTGCCCGGATGGCGAGGCTGAATTCAGTGACCTCCTCCCCCTCCCACTCCACCCCCCCACTGTGTGCTTCATGATTGTACAAAGACAAAAATAAAAGCAACTTTGTGAGACTTTTTTCGATGGCTTCCTGCCAAGCCAGAATCGGACGGCGAGTTCACTTCCTCGAAGATTCTGTAACTTTGGCCTACACAGAATTTTGTACAAAGTTTGGCTTTTCTTTGTTTTTCTGTTTTGCTTCTCTTTTTTTTTGTTGGTTTTGTTTTTTAAACTTTTTTTGTTTGCTTGAAGGATTTCTTCATATTTCACGCTACTTATGAGGATCCGCGTGAAAGCCCTCTCCATGACCCCTTCTGCTTTCCGTTCCTGTCACTATGCAAAGGTTGCAGGGAATTGTGGGATTCGTTTGGGTAAACCTTTTTAAAAAAATTTAATTCCTCTGCCAAGGAAGGACATTCTGTAAATTTGCATCCCTGTAAAATGCTTGCTGTGCTCTTAATTCAGTGCTTATGTTGTCAGCGTCGGTTGCACGGAACTGAGTAGAGTGCACGGAATGGACTGTTTTTTTGTTTTTTTTTTAATTCTGTCCAGCCACAAAGAAGCTTTACGAAGTTTGGATGTTCATGTTTGCAGATACCGTAAGTGCTTTACTCTTCCTATGCACAGGCTATGATATGCGACTGTTCTGTGTTGGCACTCGTCTGTGCAATACCTACGATTTTTGTGATAAATGCCTGTTTCTTTGAATGGATTGTGTTTTGTTTTGTTTTTTTTGTTTTGTTTTTTTTTTTGTTTTTTCCTCTCAGAACTTTCTAGAATACGTTACACTACGCAAAAATGGGTTAGGGTGTACGGATTTCGCTAGACCCGTCTTGAATGAGTCTGACTGTAAGTGAGCACGCAGACTAAGTAACAGAAGTGCTTTTATTGCATCCCAACAAAGAATGTCTTGTGAGCAGGAGATGATGTGTGTGCAACATTAACAATGCATTGTCATGTTCTGTGGACCCCCCTGTTGTCGTCAGGCAAACTCTTCGACACGAGACGAGGAGTGTTAAGGGGTCGGTCCAGCGCTAGGATTGGAATGTGCATGTGGTTTAAAATTTTTTAGAGTAATTTCTCATTTTCACCTCTCGAGCTTTACGCAGCGTATCGTTCAGAAAGCGTCAGGAGGCCCGCCGATCTCGAGGCCGAGCAAAAATTTGTTTTTACTACTGCTGACATCGTTTTGAAGTCGGCAACGGACGCGCTGCCTTTTCCATACAGGCAGCACTTTGTTAAAAATGCACATTAGCTTTAGTCATGTGGCGAAAAAAAGGGCTTTTCATATTTTTAGGAGCAGATTTCCCTACCGAAGGAACTTTACAGACAGACCATCAGGTGATTGACTGTATTGCGCACTTTATTACCACAGAGTACAATACTTCATATGGCAGTATGGCATAAGTCCTGTTAATGTCTTAAGAGCAAATTTGACAATAAACCCATGTTGCACTTGTTCTGTGTGTTCAGTTATTCCCCCCCCCTCCCCGCCCCCCCGAACTCTTGGGCATCGTACGTTTGAGTTGGACGTTTTGCGGAAACGCGACGTCCAGCCGGCTTGTTGGTTTGCGACTCGTTCGCCCGTTTGGTCCGTGGGGGTGAGTTCTGTCGGCCTCTCCACTTCCTAGAAGCTACAGAATGTCACACGGCCGTAACGGAATGTTCCCTGCTTGATGAGTCATCGTGAAGTTGCCACGGCGATGTTTACCGTGCAGTTCTCCTGGGCTTTTTATTGTGGGTTGTAGTGTCTGCCAAGGGAGGCGGGGTGGGGGTGGGAGGTGGGAGGTGGGGTGGGGGTGGGAGGTGGGAGGTGGGGGGGTGTTTGTATTGCCGTTGGCTTTGATACTTGAAAATGCGGAACTGGCTGTTGATCCAGTACGCGAATGAAAAGTGTGAATGGGATTTTTATTTATTTATTTTTTTGTTTATTTAGTCTCGTACTTGAAATGTTCTCACCAGTCTGGTGCGAAAGGTGGTGTATGGAGGTTATTTTTAGAAAGCGTGGAGGTGCTCGCTGTCTGCACCAGCCCTGTTAGGATGGCTGAACAAGCCGTATCCTTTCATCTCCTGATTTTTCACGCCAGACCGGGAGCTGTAAATGCTTAAGGTTCCTTGAAATCTGTTAAATCAAATTTCTCACCCTTCCTCCCAGACACTCGACTCGCGAAATATTTCTGTTAACGTTCGTGATTGCATTCATCAAAAATGTGACACAGGGCGAGATGGAGTTTCTGGTTCGGTAGTTTTTAAGAACGACTTTACATACCACGCATTTGAATTGCCAGTGCCTTGGAGTCTAACAGGGGAATATGGAAAAAGATCAAGAGAGGAGCAGGAACAAAGCATACTGAGGTCCACTCACTGCAAACCGAATAGAGTAGGCTTTTCAAGACTTTAACCTGAAAGGAGATGTCCATTGTAATGAGTGTCACAGAGCCAAAATGGCGGTTCCGCTCCGGGTTGCCTGGAGGGCAGTGAAGCACAGGACCGGAGAGGGCCCATGGCAATACACGGTTACTCCATTTCTCAGGTTCGAGGCAGGACCCGGGTTGTCAGCATTAAGTGTGTCGTCATCCCGTCCCACGGGTGGGTCAAAATTTTTGAAAACCCGAATCGTGTTTGGGATTCGTTCACTGGCCAGTTTCGCTTTCAGAGTTCACGCTGAAGTCTGTTCTCCAGTCCTGCTCTGGGATGTTCTTCAAGGAATTATACCTGTGTTGTAATATTCCGACTTTCCCCCCCGGCGTGTAATGAGGCGGCCATGTGCTTTACTGTTATCGGTGACCTGTGTGATCTGAAAGAGGGGAAGACCCATTCGACGGCTCCTGTCCCTGCGTTGCGCCATCCAGACCTCCAGGTGTTGCGTAACTCCTCTCTGGCTCGCCGGTGATGCGTGCGGCGGGCCTTTCCAGACGCAGTCACGCGTCGCGCCTTCGCGGCGAACCTGGCCCGGCCTGGCGTGCTGTCAGGTGACTCGCCCGCCACGGAGGTGCGCCTCCGGTCTCGGGTGTTGAAAGCCGGAGTCTTCCCCGTTCTTCCTCCTCTTCGGCCTCGCCTCCTGACGCTCGGCCTACTTCTGTTGTGTCTTAAAATAGCCTCTGAATAATGCCCCGCTGAAAGCGCGTCCTACTTTCACGGGCTCTGGCTCCGGAGCGCCCCCTCAGGTGCCGGGAGGCGGTGCGAAGGAGGGAGAGGAGCACGACGAGCCTGTTTCCCCCTGCATGATTGTCCCCCGAATCGTCCTGCTGCTTGCCAGGTAAACCCCCTGCTACACAGTTCAGAGTTCAAGTCACTCCAGTGTTCTAGAACTCCACCGCTTTCAGTCACCAGTAGTGACTGTGACATCATCAGCATTAGAATGTTCAGTTAAGAACATTCTGATCACGCATTTGTGATCTAGGGTAAATGCCTTGTGACTCCACACTCAATGTCCCATTTTTTTTTTTAGCATACTTAGAAAACCCTCTGACGAATTGGTTTATATCGTATGGCTTTTTTTTTTTTTTTTTTTCTATTCTTGTTTCAAAATGCTCTTACTGGCTTTATCTGGAAAGGTGCATGAACAAGTCTTCACATGTTGAATAGGTTGTGTTTCTACATTTTTTGCTTGGGCTTCTTTTTTTTAACCACTATCTTTCCACTTTGTCACGACTATGGGCAATATGGCCACCTTCTAAGTGGTGGGGGAGGGTCTCTCTGAGGGGATTTTCCTCCTCTATGGCTGGAAAACCTGCAAGCTGAGATCGACCATTAAATACAGAAAGCCGTTCATGTTCGATGGGGAGTCTGTGGTGTGAGGTGGGCGGTGGGGATCCACAGAATTGGCCCATTACAAATTCCACGGACCGGAATGAGCGTCGGGCCCGGACGATGGGACGGATGTGCGTTGGATGTGTTAACGGGGGCTATAAAGAGCTTCCTCTCGCAGCTCGGCTCGGGCCTCTCTGCGGGGACGGATCGCAGGGTCCCCGGAGACGCGGCGGGCGCTCTATTTTCAGCCGGGACACGGCGGGGTATAATTGATATTCTATTGTTAGCTCTCCCCCATCGCGCACGGCCGCTCCTGGTCCCTGTCCCTGCCCTCCCGTCGCTCCGCACGCTCGCTCCGATGAGACACTGCTTTCACAGCGACTGACTTCATATCTTCCTGCTCCTGGATCTCCCTTCCTCCCTCCCCCTCGTGTGTGTGTGTGTGTGTGTGTGTGTCACATGGCAAATAAAAGCCAAGGATGAAGCCCTTGTGAAAATGGAGGGATTTTTTTTTCCCGCTCTTTTTTTTAACTGACATTTTGCATTGTAAGGTTGTGTGACAGGGAGTGGTCTTCCGAGGGGGGACACCTTGTCCTCTGACCACATCTCACTACCGTATGATGGGTGCAGGGATGTCTTTGTTCTAAAGGGTTTTCTCCAAAATCACATTCCTAAGTGCTAATTGTCATACGTGAAACCGGAGTAGCTGTTGGCTACGAAGGACATTATCTTTATTTCAAGCCAGTTTGTTTCATCAGTGTCTCTGCTGGACCAGGGTTGAGGATCACTAAGAACTGTCATTGACCGATATTAACGAGTTACAGATTCAAATTTAGGGTTTAAAATTCTACGAAGAGGCTTTATCACAGGGGGGTCATGGACACGGGGTGCTTACATAATATGGAGACAACACATGGGTTGAAAGGGGGAACTTCTTAAGACTAGAGCTTACTGATGCCAGCTGACAACCTCATCTCCTGTAGGCTTCAGCCAGTCTCGTATGGTGGGCTGCTTTACCAAGGTCTGAAAAACAACACCTCAATGGACAGCTGTTAACCGCACGCATGGAGCCGCTTTGAAACCAACACTAGGGGCCCGGTGAAGATCCTTCGGGGTGTCAGCGGGACATTAAGGCGAGAATGCTTCGATCGACGAGGGCGACACACGAGCTGGCCGGCATCCGCCAATCGCCGCACGCAACCACTTTTCCCTTGGTCATCTGTGCGAAGAACAAACATCGTATTTATAGGGCGAGGGTGGCGGGATTCAAGGGCGGCCATTTTGACGTCGCTGTTACAGATTCTGTTTTTCTCCCGTCTTTAACAGGGGTGGTGTGTCGGTGCTGTATTTAACTGCAGCGCAAGCTCGCGACAGGTGGGAGCTTTTTATTTCAGTTTGTGACGACGCATTAGCCGGGATTAATCCCTGCATGTTGGGCGAGACCCTTTCGCCCCGGTGTCAGATTCCTGCATAAAACGAAATGATTTACGACTGAGAGCGATCGGGATAACGTGCCACAGGGAGGATTAAACACCGAAGCCCCCCAAACGGCGACCAAAAAGAGAAACAATATTTTTACCTCAGAGTCACATGGCAACGCTGGCGAGTTCACTGAAGGCCTGAATATTTTTAACGGACTCAAACAAAATCCCGCGGCCCGAGAACAGCACAGCAGTTTCCTTATTACAAACCCATATAATGGTTCTTGATTTTCTTCAAAAGGACCGTGATAAAGCACTTGGGTCAGATGACTCCGATCGCGATACGGCAGTGAATGAGGAAATGTAGGCTGCCCAGCGCTAGCGCCGTAGCATTGTGACGTCCGATGTCTTGATAACGCTTCAAAGGGAGATACGATGCGCCTGGGAAAACGGAGTTTGTTCTGTTCTCATCTGGTTTCCTCCCGCGTTCGTCTGCTGACAAACAGGGCACAACAAACCCACGGTGTGGTCCCCAAATTGTTGAAATATGGCCACAACGGGGCAACTGCAACCAATTTAATTCAGCAGCAGATTAAACCTCTTATTACACCGCAGAACTGGATCCCATTTGGAACGGCTACTTCCTAATATGTGCGATAAGGAGCAGCTGTTCCTGCTGTAATGCTGTTCTGTGGTTTGGGGAGATGGGCCTGAGGTGTGTTGCAGTTGCTCCCTGTGTCTTCACATTGTAAAGGTTAATTTTTTTTTGCAGGGCGCAGACATGAAGATGAATCTCTGCACACCTTTGGCTTCAGTATCATAGACTGTGCAACCTTTTAAAAGGGATATTATTGTAGTAAAGTTATCTATGAGTCCGTTTAATGGGGGAAAAAAACAGGTCCTACAATGTGCATCTTTTGTAATGGAATTAATTTGCATTATGAAAAAGCTCGTTATGAACATTTTCAATGTTCTCTGTTCAATGTTCAATGTTATTTGCCCTCCCTGTGAACCTGACAGTGGTGTTAAGTAATCAGACTCCAAAAGGTGACATATTTATTACCCGAAATGCTGCACCCACTCTATAATAATCCATAATAATCCATAGTAATCCACTGCTTTTCATGTTTAATATAACCAGGTTTTAAAATACATTTCTATTTCCAGTACACCAATTCAGGGACACTGTGCACATAGTAACAGCAAATTATCGCTTGATGTTTATACATTTTAAATTGCATGTACCCTGGGAAACAAACTTGTGTCCCTTCACTTTTTCCAGCCATGACAGAAGAAAATATTTTCAGTAAGCTACTGCAATGCCAAAATTGCAACACTTTATTTTTAGCAAAATTTCATGACAGTGCACATGATGTTTTGGTAACACGAGAGTGGTGGACAATGTAAACAAAGATATATTTTAGAAACATTTGGTATAATCCAAGAGATATCAAGTTGCTCTTGTTAAGAATGTTTTTTTTGTTTTTTTTAGATTCCTGGCCTGACAACCAAACATATTTGAAAAATAAAAAGGAAAGTGTTCAACTTGGTCAGTAAGCATGCCATTGAAATATATACCATGTGTATGTGAGTCATCAAAAACTTTGGAGAAAGGAAACTGCACTACTTCCTATATTTGTACAGATTAAATGTGTTCAGTTCTGTAATGTTTTAATACACATTTTTTTCCAGTACTGTCCTGCAAGCTGTGCTTTACAGCACAGTGGAGTATGATGATGTGTGTGTGTTCATTCTTCCTTGGCTGTTATTTGTATAACATTGTGTACAGATTTTTACCAGCGACTTGAATTTTTCAGTGGCGGTGAGGAGGAGGACTGGGGGCGTTGTGGGGATTTTCAAGAGGAACGAAGTCGGTGTGCGCCGAGCTAGGCCTGGAGTGGTTAAGTTTTCAGTTCTGCCTTTCGGTTGATCTGAGGAGGGCGGACTCATTCAGAGCCGGGGAGTCTCGGTGGAGCTCCTGTTTACCAGGGACGGCGAAGCCCAGGGAGGCGGGCACTCGATCCGCCCGAGAGTCTCTCCTCGAGCGGCCTGGCAAGGACATCCAGGCCCTGGCGCAAGCGGGCGGTGTGTGTTACTCTCGATTAGCCCCGATAGCCGCCGACACGCGATCCTCCCATGCCATGGCTCTCGGCTAACCGGGAGATTATATAACTGACGGGGGGGCTCTGTCTGGCCTGCCCACATCCTCAGCTGCCACCTCTGCGGACCTCGGGATGATTGGGGAGTCTGGGTGGGGGGCGCAAAAAAAAAACACGAAACTTAACTTTCAAGCAAAGATTAAAACACATGTATTACACACACACGGACACGTGCACACATGCAGTATAATTTGGCTTGATATCGGTGTGATATTTTCAAGGAAGACGAAGGAGACCGCTATTGTGCTCAGGTGATTTATTTGACTTAACCCGTGAGCGCTGAAATTGAACAAGCAGGGGCAGCTTGTGTGTGTGAGTCACTGGAAAGGGACTCGCCCTCAATGACACAATGGGAAACTTATTTTCAAAAGAACTTCCGAAAATGAGAACTGCTGAGTGTCATTAGAGGCGAACGCAGTGATTTTTAAATAGTAGTAATGGCTTATTATGGAATGGCCATACAATACGAAAGGAGTTTTTCAAAGTGGCAGCCGGGAAATTAAGTTACTGAGTCTCAGAGTAATGGAAACTTCAGCAGAGCTGAACGTCTGTAATGGCTGCTGACTAAGTGAGGACAGATGACTGTAAAGCCAGATAGACAGATGGGGTTAGCTCAGTATGGCCAAATCTGTGAGTGAATTAACCATCGCATGCTATGTGATGAAATCTCAGAACAGTTACCCGTTAACATGGTAACACCAAAGACGTTCTGTTTTTTTTTTTTTGTCTAATTTAAAACCGAAACAGGTAACAGATTGCAAGTTATGGGCAATCCTGTTTTTCAAATGAGAAAATGACCTGTGTTTAGTTTACAGCATCAGGGAGCCCATGTTCTTATCAAATGCGTTGTAACAGAACAGAATCTTTTTGAATTGACTGTATTTGTATCACAAACACCCACTGTGTTGTTCAGTCTCTAACTTGAGGTAAAAATTTGAATCGCGTGGGAAGTGTTTTTAAAAAAAAAAATTTTTTTTTTTTTTATAAATGAGAACCATCACCACATTAAGCAATCAGGCTCAGGCCAACTTCTGCTTTGCCTCCCAGCTTCAGTAATACTTCTCAGACTCAGAAGCCCGGCAATAAGACGTGACTGAACAAGGTTAGACGTCAGACAGCAAACCGCAGCCTTAGTTTCCAGGACAGAGTGAGACTCTTCCTTGGCTAAAGACAGGATTTGTTTACCACTTGGCAAGCTGATCAAAGATCAACAAACTCACGTGGAATATATTATGCTCAGGGTAAAGCTACTCTTGGATCAGTCTCAAGCTTTGTATAATTTTCTAAAATTAATGAATTGGAATAAAATGTGTGCCTGTTTAAATGTGTTTCTATGAATTTCACTGCCTAATCCTAATAATCCTAAATGTTTCTCATACTCATAGAAACCTCGGCTTCAGCAGGTAAGAATAAATAATGTTTTAGGTTTCTTTCCATTTGTTTGATTTACATTTATGAGCAGCCTTGGGCTTGTGAATTTCATACTGTTAAAATATATTAGGCTATTAAGTGTCTTATAATTCATTTCAGTTGCTGCAACTAAATTAGTTAGGAGCAGGAATGACATTTAATTAGGACCTTGTTAGTACCTCAAATACATCTTCCCATTTTGAATAAATCTTCCCAATACTGTGTGGATTTAAACACCCATTCTGGAAGCAGGTACCATCTGTGCTCAGATTCAACAACCACAACAATATGAGCTTCTGAACCATGTTTGTACACTTCTGTAATATTTTTATAATTCTCTGGTCATTCAGAGCATAGTGTATGTAGCTGTTTACAAGCATTTCAGTGTGCCAGTATATAGGCTATAAGCAGATACCATTTGGAAGCAATAGTAGCTCCAGGTAATGTACAGATGAGGGTGTGTTTTCAATATTTGTTTAGGAAAATCTGACAGTTGTGAAATGTGTTGATGGGACTTCCATGTTGCCAAGCAACAGCAGACGAGGGCTTGTAATCTGAAGCCATAGGTTCACATATGGCCAAGTCTAGGGGTTTTCGAGCTTGATACCGGGAAACCAATTTGTACGCTATTTTTTGCTGCAAACAAAACTAAATCCTAATTAGCTGTCTATTAAAGGTCACATTATGTCAGAAATTGATATGTACACTATGCCATAAAGGCTAAATGTCACACACTCACATTCACAATTATTGGGGTCCTAACTGGTCCTAAGGTGTGGGCACCTAGTCACTGAAACTAGATAATTTGAAGAAAATGAAGAGTCCAAAGACAAAGCCAGTGGAAATGAGCAACACCTGCACAACATTAAAACACATTTAAGGGAAAAATTTGTGTTTGAACAGAAACACATGTTTTCAGCAACCTCGACTGATCGAGAGATTTGCTGTAACGAAAACCAGAGTTCATGTTGGGTCCTTGGGACTGAGTTTGAAAACCATCTGGCAGAGCCCTAAATTACCAAACACATGCATATGATGCTGCTTTCTCTACACGGAGGTATGCATTTTAAAATGTAACCAGATCAAACCAGTCATCTTTCCCTGCCACTTGCTCTGTGAATTACATTTCTCAGTATTCATTGACATTTTCTCAGTACTTCACCCAAATTGATTATTATCTATTTTGAATATTTATGTTTATGCGGCTAGCGTTCTATAATGAATTTCAGCTTAATATTCTCTGGTTAATTCTCATTTTCAATTTCACATTTGGAATATTTCCCTTTTTGTTCCATGTTGCCTGTTTCTATGGCCTTTTTTATGTTTAAAAAATGTTCCACCAAACAATGGAATTCCATGTTTTTTAAAATAAGGGCTTTAAGTATTTGTAAAGAACTGAGTCAAAATGACACACACACACACACACACACACACACACGATGCAGAAAAGCCCTTCTCTGCTGTGTACTGCATTTTGCTGTGTACTGCAAGGTACTTAACCTGCATTGCCTCAGTATATCTCCAGCTGTATACATGGATGCAATGTAAATGGATGCAATTTAAATCCTGAGTAAAAATCCGGATAAGAGCAACTGCTAAATGCCTGTCATGCAATGTCCATGGATATGATACATAGCATGGCTGCTGTGTTAGGTTCCATATCACCTTGGCACGGACTGAATCGTTTACGCTACGGGGGACCCACTGGCCTTATACATTTACATCCCCCCCCCCCCCCCCCCCACTACCGGATGCAGTTGAGGTTGCATGTGCAGTCTGGCAGTCAACACCTACCTTACTCTATCTAAGCAGCACACAGCAAGCCATTCTGAGCATAGCTCCCCCATTCTCGAACCCACACAGCGTACACCAATGACCATGACATACTTTCCTTCGCCACAGCTGTTATTACATCACTGTTCAATTTCAATGCTCACGGGTTAGGCTGAATAAATCACTTGAGCAAAAATAGCAGTCGCCTTTGTCTTCTTTTAAAATACTGCAGCGAATCGAACCAAATTGAGCCGGTGCGTATGTGTTCATGCATGTACAGTGCATGCGTTTTACATCTTTGTTGTACATCACCATTGACGCTGTGAATTGAGAATGTGTTGCAACTTGGTTGCCCTTCAGGTTTGCTCTCTTTTGCGGTCAGCCTTGACAGACAAAGTGAATCAGCTCTCCACAATTGCCTTTGTTTGTCACTGGGGGATTAAGCAACAATATTTCATTTATTTCTTAGCTAAAGTATGAGGTTTTCTTGGGAACTTTCACTCTTTGAAGTGAATTTGCTCATATGAAACTGTACTAAGGTGCATATGACAGTATGGTATTCCACCAGGACACCCCTCTGTCTCAGATAAAAAATGGTCTTGTTGTTTTTATCACGCTCGGGGATTTGTTTTCCATTACCAAAAGCATCTTTGCACTACTTTACTCAAAATATGTGCATTAGAAACAGTCGTACTGCGAGAACAAGCTTGGGTCGCATGAGAAAAAACACGGATAAACAAGCGTGTCACCATATTTCCCAGCCTCCTGATGGGAAATAGGCACCACTCCCACATGTAATGGCTCATATAGATAATGACAGATAATGGCTCATAAACTGTTAGCAGTTTTTCACACTGTTTCACACTGTTAGCATTAAAAATATTTTAAAAATCAGCTGTGAATTGCACACTAAGGCAAAGAAAACAAAACTAGTCCAGCCAAAATGAATTGTTGTGACTTTCATAGCTGGGTTTAAAAAGAAAAAAAAACATTTATATAATAAATAGTAAACTTGAAATTAAGCTTTTGTCTGTTTGAGTCTTTATCTTTTGGAGTTGTACCACATCCTCTTTCTTCTAAGAGGTGGGGCAAATCTGATCACAGATTTAAAGGAATGCGATTTACTTTGTGTAAGACACTTCTGTACAATTAATTTAGTTAAGAACACAGTATAATTTCAAATATGATTTGATTGGTTGTGTACGAAAGTCTGGCCCAAAATAGCCAATGCATGACCATTGCCACAGTTTCTCTCACTAGGTTTTCTATGAAGTGTCAGACACACCAGAAAAATAAGCCTATGGCTTCTATGAATCGTCAGCATCGGCAAGTAAACATAGGGGTTGTTTACCTTCCTAGTATATGATCATGTGACCCCTTCTTCGGAAAACAGACGAGCGTTTCCCCAGAGCTAGTAAACTTAATGGAGCTGTCTGAAATCAGCGGAAAGCTAGTATCAGCGTGACCGTGTCACAACAGCCTGTGTTTCGTCTACCCAGCTAAGTATGAAGTCTCGTACAGTCTTATTCGTGGAGAAATTATCCCGCCGTGACCCCGTCTGATAGCTTCTTCACGGACATGCCCTGCTGTCGCAGAAGAGGCCTTGCAGATGTAGGGGCTACAGGGGTAAAAATATTACTGGTAGCGTGTTCGTGTAGCGCTCTGTGACGCAAATACCGTTCCAAGAAATACAGTCCTCATGATTTCAGAATAGCTCGTGTGGCGGTTGGCTTCTGGACGTATTTATTAATAGCCCTGGAAACGCAGCAATCCCTCCTCATGACCTCCTCAACCTTTTTCCCGCTGCGAAGAAGTAAAAGGCCACGGCGGGTTACGTTTTCATTAAATGGAAGATTCCCAAGCACTCGCCTTACTTGCCCTGTTCACCTTCCCCTTGCCCTTGCCCTGGGGCGGTACGGAGAGACGTCACGGTTTCGCGCTGTAGGTATTGAGCGCATATCTTATGAGAAATAAAATCCTGCCCGATACTTCTATTTTGCTGATTCATCGCCGCTGCAGGGCAGACTAGCCACAGTTCAGCTCAGTCTGCAGTTTGTATTTTTGTACTCTTTTTTTTTTTTTTTGGAACTGGACACATCAGTGCAGTGGCGCTGCCTAAATTTGTGCGTAATAAGGCCCATTGTGGTTTACATCTGTGACATCTGTTATTAATGACGATGATTGATTTTAATATCGGTCAGGCCATGTTATGAAGTACTAGAGCAGTGATTCCTTTAAAAAATATGTTGTTTTACAGCAGCAGTCCCTGCAAGCAGTCTGCACATTATATATGGAATAATATTAATATCATATTAATCATTAATACGTCTAAGCACTTGGTGTTCCTTCCATATTTGGCAAAGGAGTTTCTGTAGTTAAAAAAGTACTTTAAAACTAGCGTAAGAAGCAATTTTGATAGAATATCAGGTTTTAGTCGTTATTATTTAATGTTTAATATCTTTCTTAAAATTGCGCCCAATATCTTTGGTACCAACAGATAAACCAAACCTCCATTAAATCTTACTTCAGAGTCACAACTGAAGTGATGCTTTAGTTTCTGGTTGCAACAAATTACTGTGCGCAGTAACTCCAGGCCTGAAAGGCTGACGAAACGACACAATTATTGTGGCATTGTAATTGCGCATTGTAATGGTGATCATTTTATGAAATGCAGTGATGAGAATACAGGTGCAGTGATTGGAAATTTGGCAGTTTTGGCTCGGAGATCCATCCCAAACACTCAAAGAGTTACTGAAACAGTGTGGGTTAAGTCGTTTACTTGCACCGAGACTGATCACCACCCAAAGATCCTGACAGCAGTCACAGGCCACTGGTGCCCCAGAATGTTTATGAATATCTGGGCCGATATTTAAAAGGCATCTCAAACTGAGAGTATGGATTTAGGATCAGCTTTTCTTTTTTCGGTTCGCAGATGGACGGGGGAATCCTAGATCAGTACTCCTAATCTGAGGTGCTTAATAAACATGGACCCTGAACAATGGTTTCTGAAAGTGCTGAGTCAGGTCTGACTGGTCCAGTAAGAAGCTTGCCTGGCATCCTTGCCTCAAGTGCGACAAAATATAAACAACAGAAGTAATTCAGCACCATTCATACACGGGTAGAATGTAGGGGCGTGTAGTGTAAGGTTTCGTCAGTCACAAATATCCTATTGGCCACAAACCCTTCAACACACACACACACACACCCACACTGCAAAGAAATGCTCTCCGTCCTCAAAGGAATGTTTTACTTTCATGGCCAGATAACCTTTGATGACTGCGGCTTCTGTCAGCGCTGAAGACTGAGGGCTGCCCTTTACGACACCAAACAGTTTGTTTACGCAGGTGCACTGTAAACGGAGCGCTCAACGTCGCAGTGTGCAGCGTTCAGACACCTTCACTCACCAGCGCTAGTCCTGATGCCCGCCTGACCAGGTGCTGAGCGTGTAAGAGCCTTCTGACTTTAAGAGATCGGCGAATACACAGACCTCATTTCCCATCTCGAGTGACCTATTTTTTCCCCCATTATAAAAACAAGATCATTCTGGGTGTTTCCATTTCCTATTTCCTCTCAAAACCACGCTGTTGTGATGTTAGATTAGATGCTGCATTTATCCTTTTTTATAGTGCTTTAAAAAGGGAGAGGCTGAAACAAGTGGGTTTTTTATCTGCACAAAGCTTTGACTCATTTGACATTTTTAATAAGCGGGCCAATGATTTGATATGTACACTGACAAAAGGGCATTGTTTTGTCCTATTCTTGTCAAAAATTAAATTAGGTATAATCGTCCTCTTGTTGTAGAGCTGCAGAACGAAGAAACAATAAGCATCGCCACTTTGGTGACATTTGTATGCCATTTATTTAGGTCATTACAAAAATAAATCTCCTTCCGGTTTTGCTTGAGATTCTTTCTCAACAACCCACTGGGACGTGTCTTCCCCTCCACCAGAGGTCTGCAGGGGTCTCCACCCTGATCCAGAGATATTTAGCGAGGAGGATCTTTCTCTAAAAGGGCTTCCCTGTGTGTGCCACCGAAGGAAATTCACACTACGGGCACTTTCTTCCCGGTGATTGTAGGCTCACCCCGATGTGGTGCAGGGTGACCTTAAGAGGCCTTTAAGATGTAAGCGCAAATCGCCGTCAGACTTGGTCCGCTCAAATTTCACACACGGAGCAGTAGCACTGCTCTGACGACAGCTGAATTTACTGCGACTCCGAGCGGGGGCCCATCGAAGTCTGAGGCCCACAGCGCTGTTGATGACAGGCTACGCTAAGCTGACGTAAGGGCGTCGACCCAGTGAGACTGTTGCAATCAGGAAAAGCTGTCCCACGGTAGGCCGAATTATTTAAAAAAGGACCTCTTCCTCGGGGGGGGGGGGGGGGGGGGGAGCAACCGAACAGGGAATGAAAATGAAACAAGCCACTCGTGACACAAAATATCCCAGTTGCACAGATTATCAAAGGCAGGTAGGGCTGAAAGGTCTAAAGAAGGTAGAGGCCTGTACAGCTCCTGTTTTCTTTAAGTTTGAATCATAAGACAGGAAATTTCCGGACAGACTTAACACCGTATTATTTCACAACAGTGAAGTCATACAGATTTTTTTGAAGAAAGTACTCAGATTCAATCACACTTTGAAATAAATACACGATCTCTGTCTTATTGTGCCTTCAGCAATCACACTGAATTATCACCAGACCATTATGAAAATCTGTAAGACAGGAAGGACTGCCAAGGACAGAACACAAATAATTTCTGTTGGTTACACTTAACAATGGTCACTAAAAAAAGATGATTTTCATTTAGAAAATTATACCAGCATGAGAAAGCATGTCCATGCAAGCGCACAGCAGCGACAGATGAAGATTTCATCCCAAATTAGCCTGATGCTATCAGAACCACGTCCAAAGCAGCTGAACTCTGGAAAAGGTGACCTGTATACTCAGCCAGGGGGTATCAATTTACCAAGCACAAAAGTGCAACTACTACTGTACACTGAACATTTGCAGAATATTTGGCTTCATTGTGGAATCTAGCCCTCTGTAAATTAATCAGAGGTAAGCACTGCAGCTCCTGTGTAGTCACAGACATCCGATATTCAGGAATTTGGAGGTTCACAGACACTCGGTTGCCTATATGCAGTTCCCATGAAAATGGTGGCCGTTCCTGGAAGTGCTGTGAACAACTGCCAGTGACGCCTGTGTCTTTGTTCCACAGATCCATTCTTTCTGGCTGAGTTGGAGGCAAAATTAGGAAGCCGCTTCCCGTTACCAAAATCTCTTAGGGCTGGTTGCTGTTTATGTTGTTAGGACAACTATGACTTCACACCAAGAGCACAGAATATTTCGGATGTCACCACTCGGTGGATTTGAGCTGCTATTCATAGTTACAAGCTCTTTAGATTCAACACAGGCCTGGTGAACTTTCAAAATGAAACCTGTCACTTGCCATACTGGACTTTAAAAGAAACAAGCTCAAGTCTACTATAATATGACTATGAATTTCCAACATATTTGACAACCCACAAGGCTTATCACAGTAAATTGCGCTTACAATGGCCATATAAGTAAATGCTTGCTTTTTCCATATGTTTCAGAGCAGACATGGAATTAGAACATTGTTTGGAATTCTACTGTATTAGACCGATAGAATACCATTTACGGTCTTGTTGACCAATAACGGAGTCCGCTCCTTTTGGTATTTTTCCCATAGACACTCGCCTATGCGAATAGGTACGTCTAAGGGGTGAGCTTCCCCTGCTGGTGTAAAATGGTATTAGCAAATGCTGGTCTGCGACAGGATCTTGGTTCAGCTTGTCACTAAAGTTTTCTTATTCAAAATAGAAAATGGCTGACCTAGCAACCGCGGCGTCTGGAGATGCACTTCACGACGTAAGTAGTTTGTCTGAATTATTGCACAAATTTAATGTGTACAGGACGTTACTAATGGACGCCTTTGCTTGTGTGTATATTGTTAATTCAGCTAACTTACTTAGCTAGCGTCCCACCGACTTTTTACCGAGGCTACGCTATAAAATCGTGGCAAGCTAACTGGCAAACTAATTAGGCTCCGTTGCTAGCTTGGTAACTACAGCAACCGGCTGCTATTCCAGCTTGCTAAATTATGATTTGGCTCACTAATCAATGTACTGTAGCTAGTCTCATTGAAATATTTAATGTGAGATATAATTAAATTTTAGCTGAATTAAATTCAGTAATGTAAAATATTATCCATTCACAATGTATATTTTTAAATGTTTTGGCACATGTTGATTTAAGAACACTTGCAAGTTAGGGAGACTAACCATGTTAGAAATTATACCTAGATAGCTAGTAAATCTAGACTATACTTGTATACTATATACGTCGCAGTACACCAGTTATCAAGGTGTGTTTTTAGACTAGCACCCTTCAACACATGGAATAATGAAACAAATAAAACATCCTTCTGATTTACAGACCTGTTCCAAGGATAACTAGACCCACCTGTTTTGAAATGAGAATTTTGACGAAAACGAGGATCATTCAAATAATTGTCAAGTTGACTCCCACATTATCCATAATTGTGTGTTTCCACAGAGTGGGGATGGGAATGACATCAGGGTTGCTGGTCACCATGGTAATCAGAACAGGATGGAGAAAGCTTCGCAGGGAAAAAAGATGCAGTTCCTTCGAACCGCGGAGAACCTCAGGAGACAGTATGTATCTGCACGCACAAAAATGCAGTCCAGATTTGGAGAGAGAATATTGCATGTTGCACTGTATCCGGCATGGGAAGTTTCCATATATGTCCTAACTGTCAATGCTGAACTGCTCGACTCTTACCTTATAGTGCTGTTAGAAATGCTATTTTTGCTTTATTTGTAAAGTTTAAATGAAATCTGAATTTGCTTGGTTTGTTTAAAGTTGTGTGCTTGTGAAATGACATCATAGCTATTGTTGTATTTATAGCTATCATTCTGTTCAATTTGCAAATCCAGGGTTGACAAACTTGAAAAAGAAAAGGGCCTCAGTAATCAAAGCAGGAATTTGTTTCGAGATGACTCCGGAACGATAGAAGACTTGGAAAGCAAACTCACGCATGACCGTACAACGGAGGGTATGTGGACTCTTTAGCCAATTGACGATTTTGTTATCACTTAGGCTAAGTGCTAAAATGGGAAAAACCAGCAGGCATTGTGGTCTTGCATATTATGGTCTCAATTATTCATGTACAGGTTGGACTAAATATGCTTCTTTCAGTTTGTTGTTTCTGCTGTGGTTGCTGACGTAATAAGCCAGACATGAATGATTTTGTGGTTTACAGCATCTCAGCTGTTGACACACAAATACTAGCCATCGGTTTTAGCATTGTGTGTGCCCTTAAGACTTGTAGATTTTAATTTCATTTTTTAAGATTGAACATAATTAATCTTTTTTTAATTGCAGTTTCATTCTGATTGAAGGTTAAATAAAACTGGTATGTCAGCAGATGTAGCCTAGTTAATGGTGGACTGATCAATCTTACATTCTCTTCAATAACAGTTCATTTTTCCACCTTCATAAACTCCAAATCCCAGCATCCTCTGCACCACATCCCCCTCAGTCATATTCTCAGTACCTGTGGCAATGGCATTATCAGAAAAAGGCATTCCTCCTGCCCTGAACTCTGTCATGCCAGGTGCCCCTTTTAAAAGAAACTTTTGTCTCGGTTGGTTTTACCTGGATAAATAAAGGGTTAATAAAAAATCTCGCCCTGGTCACCAGTCTCTCACTTGGCAGGTGATTGGCTCTTCACTTTAAAAGCTTTTTTAGGTCACAGGCTGATAACACATCGCCTTCTAAAGTGCCTCTCATCTGTCCTTTTTCCATTAGCCAGCCCACAGTCTATCTGTGTACCTGTAATCATTTGAGCGCTCTGGCACGATTGCTCTACAGGCCTCCATTTCCATATCTTCACATTTCTGTTTGCTTTTTTTAAATATATATTTTTAAATGCATCTGAATGGTAAGAGATAGGGCAAGGCAATCCAAATGCCATTTTAAAAAATGAACTAAAACGCATTCAGTCGTGTATGCTTGTTCATTTGATGCTGTGACCTTTGATGAATTGGAAGTCATTTCACTTTATATGTGAAGTGGTACTGATTTTAATCAGACACGCGCAAACACACGCGCGCGCACACTCACACACACACACAGAAACACACAATCAGTCTTTTAATGTTCCGTTAAAAGGCAGTTACTGACAGTGACCTTTCTGCTGAAGTTTTCTTCTTTGCTTTGATCCATCGGTCCACTTGAGCGATGATGTGAACGTGGCGTGGGCGCTAAGATCTTTCTCGCTTTTCTCATAAAACTCTCCAAAAACTTTCCTCTTCAAAAAGATGCGTTCCAGCTCCACAGTAACGGTAGCGTTGTCCGTTTGAGAGCGGCATGCTGGGATTTGCAGTGCAGACGAGGCAGCGCTCCAGAGCGTCCGTTACAGTGGCTCTTTCCCTCCTTTTCCGACAGTAACGAAGCTGCAGCAGCAGCTGAAGAAAACGCGCGCCGGTGTGACCCGGTTCCAGAGACAGCTGATGGATGTGAAGCCCACGCCAGAACGTAAGGCCTTCCTCAAGCAGTGCTACAGAAATGTGCTCCGAGTGAACGCAAAAACTCAAAGGTGTATACACACGGAAATAAAAAAATTTAAATAAATAAATAACTGTATTAGTCCTGACGTTGTGTTTTTCAGTAATTGAGAAGCTGAAAGAGATCATGACCGAAGTTGAAAATTCCATCCGCACTTTCAAAGAAGATAAACACCAGAGGTACGCGAGCGGGAGTTAAAGTTATGCCTTGGCAGGGGGCGTGCCCTGTACCTGTGCATACATTTTTCCAAAGCCTTGTCAAAGTGTGCACTCTTTCACTTTAATGTATAACGTAGTTAACAATCCTTATTTTTAAGGATCACAGTGAAGAGAAATATATATTTTACTTTACACATAATAATATAGAAATTTCACATCTTTGACTTACCGAATAATGGTACTGTACATTGTCACTAAAGTGCTTTTTTCACTCTAATTAATTGTATCCTCCAGCATGAAGTATTACACTGCCTGTTAATAGCATTCTCTCACTGATGTTGGCCTGCCTTTACATTTTAACTCCTCACACATTTTAACTTTTGCGCTTTAAAACAGTAGTGCAAATATTCGCATATTTTCTGTATATGCCTCTTCATTATTTTACACATGTAACATTGTATAATCATTAATGTTTTGTAATGATTGATGGTGGTAGTGATATGTCTCTGCAGCGGGGGTGGGCAGTTCCATTCCTGGGGGGGCCGCTGTGTCTGCAGGCTTTTGTTGCCAGCGGTTACCCAGGCTCAATTAGCTAATTAGCTCTGAACACGAACGGCGGCTCGCTCATAAATTAGCTCACGGTAAAATGTGTCATACAGGGACTCAAAGCGGCTATCGGCTGTGATTCATGGGTTTATTATTAACGGACTTACCAAAAACGGCAGGTCTATAAACGGCCAGCCCAGTTAAATAATTAAGTTGGCACGAAATCCAGAAATTGATGCAGCCCGACACAGCACCCCCCCCCCCCACTCTACAATATATTAACACAGCACCTCACCCCCCCCCCCCCCCCCCCCTTGTGCTCTGTGTGGTTTAGCTACGAGGAGCTCTTGAAGAGAGAGTACACGTGCTGGCAGGAGGTGTGCACCCTGGAGAAGAAGATCGGGGCGTGGGCCTTGGCCGGGGCGTCGGGTTCGAAGGCCCCCCTGGCCCCCCCGGCCCACGCGGCCAAGGTGTGCCTGCCCAACGCGCTGCCCCCCGAGGTGAACGAGCTGGAGCGCTTCCTCCTGCTGACGGGGGGGCGGCAGGGGGGGTGGGACCAGTACGACCACGAGGTCTTCCTCCGGGAGCGGGGCAAGAGGAGCGGGCGGGACGTCCTCCCCCACGTGCCGGGGAAGCGGGGGGAGGAGGTGGTGCAGCACGAGGAGTGGTACCAGAGGCTGCTCCTCCTCGAGGAGAAGAAGAGGGAGGTGAGGCCTCCCCTTTGCCTGTTTTTCACTTCTTCTCTGTTTAATAAACATATAGAGTTTAGGGTGAATAATGGTTGCTGCTACCGTGTGGTGTATTGCCTTTCTTTTTGTGAAATGCTTCCAGAAAAAACATCAATATCTGTTGTTATCTGTTGGATGTTAATAAGACAGCCAATCAGCAGGAAGATCCTGCAGCTTCCATGTGATTGATAAAAACACATCACGTGATCACATCACAAGCTGTGGGATCTTGTTGCTGATTGGCTGTCTTACCAACACCCAGGATGTTTTTGTTTGTCTTTAGAGCACAAGCTGCTTCAGGACTATTTAACTGAACTTGCATTGTTCCGTGCTCCTCTGGGTAATGCGTGGTTGCCAGGCGATCCTCAAATGGAGGACTCAGAAGGAGCGGAGCAGAGAGCAGGAGCTGAGGCGGCAGAAGGAGGAGGAGGAGGCGGCGAGGCGGGAGGAGGCGGAGCTGGCGGAGGCGCAGCAGCGGCAGGAGGAGGAGGAGCGGCGGGAGGCGGCAGCTCGGCTGGAGGCCTGGAAGGCCGAGAGGAGGGCCCAGGAGGACACGGAGCGGGAGAAGCAGGTCCGGGAGGAGGTGCTCCACAGGAAGAAGGCCAAGGAGGAGCGGCGCAGGCAGCAGGAGGCCAAGCTGGCCCTGGAGGCGCACATGCGTGCGCGGAGGCAGCAGCAGGAGCTGCTCCTCATGGAGAGGGAGTACCAGGAGCAGGAGGAGATGGAGGAGAGACAGAGGGCTGCTGCCGTCGGGATTAAAATCTTCCAGGAAAGGGTGAGCTTCAGTGCACAGCTGCGGTGGCTAATTCTGTGAGGAGAGGGTTATTCAGGGAACAGGAACACTTTCAGAAAGTTGCCGGAAGCAGTATATGTCGAAGTGGCAAACCACTCTGGAAATTTGTTAAAAAATGGTAATATTTATTGTGATGGGGTCTAGGTTAATATTATCATTCTTAACCTAGTCAAGGGGTGTGTCATCAATAGTCATCGGAATCTGAATGTCATTTCAAGGAAGGGTGCATTGCTTATCATGTAACATGTTCTGCTGTGACTGAATGTAAACTATGATGACACGTACTCTAATGAAATTACATTTGAGCATTTTTACTGAAGTGGTGAGAGAACGTATATGTGGCTGTAGGATCTTTTCAGGCTGGAGGTAAAACTGCAGGAGAAACAGATCAAGGAGGAGGAGGAGGCAGAACGACAGAAGAGGCTGGCCAAGATGAAGGAGAAAGTGAGTGGGGTGCAGTGGGCCGGATCATCTCTCTCTGCGGGGTTTATGGAGTGGAATAAAACGGAGCTGGTAGACCGTGTGGTGCAGCGCGTAGGGCAGCCAGCTGTTTCAAATTTAAAGCGGAAAACTCTCTGTTCTGTATGGATACGGGATATGCTCTGGCAACCCAGGGCATACATGCCGTGCCAACGTACGGGGTTACTCGCTTAAATTGTCCGTCAGTCACTGATGGCTCATGTTCTGCAGCCCATCAGAGTTATTCAGTTGAAGTGGGTGGCAGTCAAGCTCGCCGCTCTTATGTAATTATGTATACACGTGAAACGTTTGTAGACAAAATGCAGCTTTAGCGGTGTGTACCTTGAGAATCGCTCTCCCGGTCACGGTCTGCCGTCTGCCGAAATGATGCAGGTGGAAGCGCACGTCAGCCGCGACCCGTCCAGACTGTGCAAGCCCACCCAGGGGTGGCAGGAACGTACCAAAGTCGTCGGGCCGACGGGGGGAGGACCCGTGTCGCAGAGGTTCCACAGGTACTTCTCACGTCCCGTAATGCAGATGCACGCGACCGGCGGACCGTTTTCATTGGCTGAGCGCAACGTGTCAGTGCGGACTGTTTTCATTGGCTGAGCGTAACGTGTCCGTGCGTGATGTCATACCCCTCACAGAGCTGTGCCGAGCTGGAGACGAGACTTATGACCGGGAGCCCCGCCCCGCCCCGCCCCGCCTTCCAGAACGGCCCTCCACATTCGTGTACGCCTTCACGTGCAGGATGGACTTGCACACTGCAGAAACATTATTTTTATGTCTGGCATGTCATTTTGCTATCAAGCTGCTTTGTATTGAATGTATTAATGTATTGGACACTTGGAAGAGTCATTCAATTTTTTTTTTACATCGTCACAATGATTTGATAGCTGTATCAATAATGTATGAACCCTGCTTCCTTTTACTCTGATGGTACTGGGTCAGTTTCCACCTCATCCTCCAGCTCTTGTGCTGTAAGTTGTCTTTACCAGGCTTTTCTGTATGGTCCCTTCTGTACGATATTCCGAACACACACCTCAAAAGCAGGAACACCAGGAAAAACGGGAATGGAACGTGTGTACGGAGCAAGTTGCTAAACTGAACAAATGGTGCTAAAATGTAAGCATACAGAGTAGTTTTAGCAAGCATATTTTAAAAGCAACAGACGCAAATGTAGAGCCACATTTTAAATAATGTATAACATGATGAAGTTCCAGCAGCATGTATACAGTATTATATCCAATACTTTCACTTAAATATTAAAAAGGTACGACTGTGCAGACTTATAACCATTATCAAACTGCATTCAGCGGTGAAACCGAAGGACTCAATCTCAAATACTGCTGCTAAGATATAAAAGCAAAAATAATTATACTTGAAAATTTCAGTCTAGTCTCCTCTATCAATATTGCATTTTCTACATACATTTGATCTCAGAAAATGAGGCTACGTGTAGATCTGTGTCTTACCGACTGCTGATGAAATGTTCTACAGTGCTGTGACTCATTTCTCCTTACAACTTCGCCATTTCTGCTGTAAGAAAAATAAAGTAAAATGTCTATCCCTGATGGTTTACTTCCTCATTGCACATATTAACGCAACAATGTTCTGGGTCTGCATTACTCTACATCACCCGGTCCTGTGTGTCAGAACCACCAGTTTTTTTTGTCTTAAATCTGTTCCGATATGTGACAGACTGCTTTATTAAAGCTAACTTTCAGAGTTTTAATGCAAGCATAAAATATCATGTAGGAAATTGGGGCACAGCAAATCATACACATCACTTGAAAAGCCTACTTAGAAATGTGTGATTTGGCAAACTAATTTGATTTAGCATTTGTAATAAAACTGCTTATTTAATCACATTACAAGAAATCTTGTGGTTGAACCCACTGTTGTGGCTGGTGCGGTAGTATGTTTGACTTGCTCAGGTCCTATTCAGTCAAACAAGGACACATTTTTGAGAATTTACGCTCAGAAGAGAATATCTGTGGAAGGGCTTGCATGCACGGTGAAATGACACGTGGGTGTGTGACAACACATCCCACTAGCCCAGAGTCCAGACTGTTCACAAGCACAGGTGTTAGTCTCGAATATCCAGCATTAGTCAGAGCTATGCTTTTGCATTCTGACAACTTTGAGAATATGCGTCAGCTGGCACTTAACGGCCATGTTATGATTGATGAACTTTGACTGGTGATGGGAATATGACCAAAAAACTGAAATGGATTCTGCATTGGTTATGTAGACCTTTGGTTCCCTGGGTAATAATTTTCTATGCTTTTTTAAAATTCCCAGCATGCTAATGGTATGTGTTGTTAACTATTTCTACATCACTGCCACATTTCAGTGGTATATTACTACTGTGTATAATGCACGTTTCTGGAGCAGCTCTTTGACAGGTAAGGCCTTTAAGTGCTGAACGGTTGTGACCCGGCAATGCCGTTTGCAATAACGTGACAAGATAACTCTGGAGATGAGTAGACGAATTGCAGCAGAACTGTCTCTGATTGCAGTCATTGGGAAATGAGCTCCCTAACGGACATCTTTGATTCTGAATCATGATGTGGTGCAGATGACGGTTAAGATTAGGGTTTTGCGTTATCTTAACTCAGTTATTTTGGCATCAGCTATTAAGGATCTTATAAAGTACATTAAATAGTTTTTTTTAAAAGAGTTGGCAGGCTCAGAAATGCTGGGTCCTCTAATTACCCTTACAAAGACACTCAGTGCACTCAATAGATCAATCTCCATTGTAGTTTTTTTTTTAGCATTAAGTCCTATATTTCAATTTCCGCAGAGTTAGCGGAACGTCCTGTTTACACCGGAAGCTACGTCAACGGAAGTGTTTTCAAACTCAAAGATGGCGGAAGAGGAGAATTCACTTGCCGAGTTTGAAGAAATTGACTTTCTCAAAGACAGGCATGTACGTTTTTTTCAGAGATGCCTTCAAGTACTACCGGAGCGATATTCCTCCTTGGAGACCAGCAGGTAAATAGCCTCGTAGCTTATGCACATAGCTGACTTGACAGTTCAGCTGGCTCTGATGTGTCCGCTGACCCCCAGTGCTGCACCCTTCCAAAATACGCGACGATACCACTCGCTAGATGTTTGCGCAAGTACAAGCGCTTTACGATTGTAAAATATTGTAAAATAACTTTAAAGATGTTCAGGTTTTTGCCCGGACATTTTTCACCTTGTATGTTTTGTTGCTAGTTGCTCGCTAGCTTTATATTCAATGGGCTTTCTCCCAATCATAGGGAGAATATCGGATATCCTTACCTCTCTTCCTGTCCACTAAGTTACTTGTTATTTGTTGTATTTAGCTACCTAGGTATCTAGATAAACCTTTCATTATTTTTGGAAAGCCTAAGTTAGACGCCCAGTTGTTTTACAAGCTGAAAATTGCGGTTTACTAGCGAGCTGTTAAAACACGGCATTTCTCACGGCATTTCTGAGGACGTCAACGACTATTTGATTGCCATTAGCTATTGCTAACCATACAAATTAAAGAAAATAAGTAGTAGCTAGTGCTTATTCATTGTAATCTTTGTTAAACTAGAATTAGTTATGGCGGATAGCTTTTTTGTTTTCCTAATAGAGAGATGACGAATGTCTTGTGCTGGGAACGAAAATATGGGTTTAATTTAGTAGTTGTTACTGTTTGAGCCAATTAGTGATTTCTTTTTATTAATGAATAAATGGATCCATTATCTGCGGTGGGATAATAGGCAGACCATTCCCCTATGTACCACAAAGCTGTGCATTTCGTGTCATTGTATTTGTAATACATCAATTAGAAGGAAGCAAGGACTTGGGTTAACTGTCAAAAAGATCTGTAATTATGTTTGTCTAGAGTAAGTATAACTTTGAGCATCCAGTCAGTTCGCAGGCAGCCATGTGTGCTGACGTTATTGTTTATGTAACGATTAGCATGTGCTGAAAAGACACATGTACGATGCCTGCATTTTGTTGTTGGTATTGACTTTGCCCTACCATTTTTTTCAGGTTGACCATAGTGTTTTTTGCTCTGTCTGGTCTGGATGTTCTCGATGCCCTGGATGTTGTAGACAAGCCCAGTCTGATTGAGTGGATTTACTCGCTACAGGTCCTTCCCACGGAAGACCGTAAGTGTCTGACGCCTTTCGCCTGTCTCCACGAGTTGGCTCTTCCCATCTCACCGGAAATGCAAGATTTGCTGATACTTACAAGATTTTTTTCTGTGTAGTCTCTGATAATTCATTTTAATTTTGTAAAGAAATATATTTCCCTGATTTTATTGCATACAAAAAAAACCATTGAGTTAGAAAACAATTGGACAATGTTTTCCCTCAGTATTTGTTGTCTGGCATCTAAGGTAGTACTTTACACAGTAGAGCTTTTTTGTGATAAGTGATGGATATTTTGAGAAGCTGGTGGTATTTTTTTTTAAATGAATGAGGTTCTCGTGTTCTATAAATAAGTGACCTATAATTACGTGGAGTATTCTTAAATTCTTATCAGCAAATGTAGGAAGTCTGTCTGAACATGAGTCTGCATTTTCTTGTTTTCTGTCACTAGAGTGCCTTGTGTCAAGCATTTTGAGATGGTACAAATTAAAAATGTTTGATAATGCATACATTTTGGTGGAATAATTGATTGATGGATGGATTTAAATTATGGACATTGGTCATGGCAGCAGACAGTTCCAAATAAAACCAAACAGAAGTGTTTCCTTAACCAATAGGAAAATTACCTGGCTGAATGAAAGAGTGTCTGTGAAGTGCTATTCTGATGCATGATATGAAATATTAAAATGTTAGGAACTGGTTTTGAGATAACAGGATTATTGTGTTAAACCTTCCTTCTGTTTGGTGGGGTTCGGCCTGCTTTAATCTGATGCAATACCTTCCATGAAAGCCAGGGGGCAGTCTTATCATTGGACCAAACAGAAAAAGCATTGCCTTAGTACAGAGACAGAGAATATTCTTTATGACAGTTTGGTTGCTAAAACAAGGCGCTGACTGCACTATAATTGTAAAGATCCCATCACACCTATTGCAGAGAGTAGGAGGTCCCCTGGTGTTTTGGCAAAGTCCCAATTTGGCTGTTTCAGTCCGGGCTTCCCACAGCTGTTGTTGTTGAGGTGCGATTCCCCCTCTCTGTTAGGCACATTTTAACAGCTTTCAGAGGTGTTATGGAAATGCACTACATTATTATAATTCATGCAAATTATACTTTCATTTATATCATTTTCCTTTTGGCTTTTTACCTTTCAAATTCCATCTCCACTCAAAAAACTAAGTCTTTCAGCTCCTTTCTGTGTGGAAAGCCAAGGGTGTCCTTTTAGTTAAATGTGCTCATTTCTCAAGGGTAGGCGATCGCTATATAATCGCTATAACATTCCTCCTTCGTCAATCGCACATTTTCGCGAGGC